>NC_041231.1:19640338-19730804 GCF_002837175.3 Physeter macrocephalus
AGCAGAGGGAGGCCCGCATACCACAAAAAAAAAAAAAAAAAAAAAAAAATAATAATAATAATTTGCCTTCTGTTTTCAGTTGTGAAAAGAACCCTAATATAGACAAGAAAGGGCCGCGAATAACAGGAAGCACTATCTAGAGTCTGTTTGCAAGTAAGTTACTTAAGCTAACGGTGCCAGCTACTCTTGATCTCAAAAGCAGACCTCAAACATACTATTAAAAAAAAACAAGATTCATTTTCACTTTTCTAATAGTGCTTGCTGTCCTCAAGAAAGGGAGATTATACTGTACAGTGTTCTTAGAGAGCTTTGATGCATTTCTCCTTTTCCCTCCTTCTCTTGCTTTTTTTAGGGCAGGGAATGTTGTGGTGTCTGTGGAGGCCCCAATCTTTGATCTCTGTGCATAAGGCTTCTTTCCATGGCAGCGTCATTTATGACAGGCTAAATTAGCCTTTGATCAGAGGCTTTGATTTACTTCCTACTTCCCAGTTTCATCACCAGGCTCTCAGATGCGCTTGCCCCTCTGTCCTCCCCAGTTCAGATGGTGACAGAAGTGATGTATTTCATCGCTTTGCTTCTTCTCCAAGGCCTCAAATATTTGCACAAATGTGCAGTTCAACAAAATCTGCTGTTTAGGGGTGATGCCTACGATTTGTCTCACTGTTATACATGGTATTGTTCTCCAACATGGATTGCCTTAGGGCAAAAATGGCATTTTGTTAAGGAAACACAGTTTTCTCTCTTCATTGGATTTTATTCTAAGTCATTTGTTTGCTTGTGCTACATATTTCCATGGACATTTTATTTGG
This sequence comes from Physeter macrocephalus, assembly GCF_002837175.3. NCBI lineage: Eukaryota > Metazoa > Chordata > Mammalia > Artiodactyla > Physeteridae > Physeter > Physeter macrocephalus. The sequence goes on from NC_041231.1 coordinate 19,641,148, forward strand.
GCAGTAGGTCATGTTGCTACTTGAAAAGTCCTTTTAAATAACAATATAAGATCCATAGTGTCTGCTTATTAAAAAGATCACCAAAGTTTTGCTGGGTTTCAGTGTCTCTTTGCCTTTAATATTTTTATGGTCATTTTACTTCAGTCTTTTCTCTGCACAGGAATAGCAACATTTTTCCTATTGAAAAAAGGCTCTGCCTTCTGCAATTGCATAGAGAAAATAAGTAAATGACTAGAAAATGGCTAAGAAGACTAAACCCGACTCTATTAAAATCTTACAAACCAACAGACTGGCAATAACAAAAACCTGCAAAATGATCACAACGCTTGGCTTTAAAATAAAATTCTTCACATAGTGCTCATTCTACAATCTTTTGATTTTGAGACGCCATTTCCCTAGTGACTTAAAAATCTACCTGTAGCATTTTAACAACATATTTGCATATCTCAGCTTCCCTCTGGAGCCCTTACTGCATTTTCATGCTTTAGAGATTGCATTTATTTGTGTACGTGATTTGAGTAAAAGCAACTGTAATAAGACTCCAGTTGAAACAAACATGTTTTTGGCACCTAGATACCAAAATTATGTGTGCAAACTGGAGGTGATCCAAAGAACAGCCACGAGAATGATGGAGGGAATGAAATGCTTGGCTAAGGAAGAAATGCAAAGCTTCTGAATGTCTCTAGAGTGGATAAACAACAATAGAGGAACAAAACAGCCCATAAATATTTAAAAGGTGTAAACATCAACTATGGAGAGGAATGATTAATTCTGGGACAAGGGCATGGAGCTAGTTCTGATGCTCTTATATCACAGAAAGGAAAAAAGAAAAGAAAAAGAATACTGTTTAATATCATCATTTTGAAATATGCAATATTAATTACTTATACGAAATATTTTAGCATCCAATGGAATCTTATCATCTCTGAATGCCCCCTTTCAAGAGATGCTGAAAAATCGACACTTTATTATTCAAAATAGGGGAACTTCTTTCTGAGGAGATCAGTTTTACTCAGCTTCCACTTAGGATTTCTTGAGGAGAGACTTTCATTTTGGGTAAGACTCACTCAACAATTCCTCACGCTTTTATTTCGGAATGGTCCTGAAGTGAATTAGCCATAGGCAATGCCAATCCGGGACCTCTTACCAGGTGGGGATATTAAAGAGAGGAGAGTTAAGGGAACATTAGAATTCATCAGAAATCAAGTTTAAGTGAAACTAGAAACTGCTAGCAAGATTGCCTAGACTATAGGACCCAGAGAAGCAATCTGAGAATTTAGCCCAGTAGGTGTCCAAGGAGTGACCTATCAGGAGAATCTTTCCCTCCCTCTGGTCTTCCTTTTAAATCTCCCCATCCCCTACTTTTATAAAGCATCTCGTGTGTGCTAGGGTCTATGCTCAGTGGTAACAAAGCAAATATATATTTGAACTGGGCCCTGCCCTCAAAGACATATTACTGAGACAAATGTGTAAACAAATAATTGAAACTTAGTGTAAGGCCCGTAAACAGAGTTAGAACAGAGAGAGGCAGGATCAGCCAAACAAGTTGCATTTGTGCAGTGTATTCATCAGGTTCTCCAGAGAAACAGAACCAATAGAATATATAGGGATAGAGAGAGATGTATTACAGAAATTGTCTCATGTGATTAAGGAGACTGAGAAATCCCGATGGTCTGCTGTCTGCAAGCTGGAGAACCAGTAAAGCCAGTGGTATAATTCAGTATGATTCCAAAGGCCCAAAAGCCAAAAATGCTGATGATTGAGGGCAGACGATGGGTGTCCCAGGTCAAACAGACAACAAATTCACCCTTCCTCTGCCTTTTTATTTTCTTCAACCCTTGGTGAACTGGATGATCCTCACTCAGACTGGTGAGGGTGGTCTTCTTTATTCAGTCTACTAACACAAAGGCTAATCCCCTCTGGAAACACGCTTACAGACACACCCAGAAATGATGTTTCATCAGCTATCTGGGCATCCCTTATCCCAGTCAAACTGACATTTAAAATGAACCACCACATGCAGTAAATGCAGCACAGCGCACTGAGAATATTTCAAAAAGGACAGGTTGTTATATATTGTTCTCCCCAGAGTATGGGAGCCAAGCCCTGATGTAACTGAGCATGCAGAGTGCTCTCTGAGAGGAAACATGGATTTCATTGGAAAATAAACAATACCTTTATGACAACTTCACAGACCAGCAAGGGAAGGCAGCTATAATCTTCTCTCACATAATAGCACTATACTAAGATTGAAAGGAAAATACTACTCTCTCTTACCTCCTCTCAGGACATGCAGCCTAGTCTTTGATATAAAAGAATATTCATCCAAATCCATAAATCTGTAGGAGGAGCTGTGTGTAGAGATAAGCACCATCAACCCGTCTCATAACATGACCCAAGGCGACTCACCATATTTAACAGAGCACATATTTTATTGTGACCTTCTGTTACAAAAATACAGTCTCCATCATTCAACTACTTAAGCCTTCTGTTAAGATGTATGGAGAGTATCATTTTCAGATAAAGTATACATAGGTATGGAAATGATTAAAATGTATAGATAAACCTATGTTAATGTGCTATGCACAAACTCAAGGTCATATGACCCACCTCCTAGAGAAATGGAAATAAAAACAAAAATAAACAAATGGGACCTAATGAAACTTCAAAGCTTTTGCACAGCAAAGGAGACCCTAAACAAGACGAAAAGATAACCCTCAGAATGGGAGAAAATATTTGCAAATGAAGCAACTGACAAAGGATTAATCTCCAAAATTTACAAGCCGCTCATGTAGCTCGATATCAAAAAAACAAACAACCCAATCCAAAAATGGGCAGAAGACCTAAATAGACATTTCTCCAAAGAAGATACACAGATTGCCAACAAACACATGAAAGGATGCTCAACATCACTAATCATTAGAGAAACGCACATCAAAACTACAACGAGGTAACACCTCACACCGGTCAGAATGGCCATCATCAAAAAATCTACACACAATAAATGCTGGGGAGGGTGTGTAGAAAAGGGAACCCTCTTGCACTGTTGGTGGGAATGTAAACTGATACAGCCACTATGGAGAACAGTATGGAGGTTCCTTGAAACACTAAAGAAAGAACTACCATACAACCCAGCAATCCCATTACTGGGCATATACCCTGAGAAAAGCATAATTCACAAAGAGTCATGTACCACAGTGTTCACTGCAGCACTATTTACAATAGCCAGGACATGGAAGCAACCTACGTGTCCATCGACAGATGAACGGATAAAGAAGATGTGGCACATAGATACAATGGAATATTACTCAGACATAAAAGGAAACAAAATTGAGTTATTTGTAGTTAGGTGGATGGACCTAGAGTCTGTCATACAGAGTGAAGTAAGTCAGAAAGAGAAAAACAAATACCGTGTGCTAACACATATATATGGAATCTAAGAAAAAAGGTTCTGAAGAGCCTAGGGGCAGGACAGGAATAAAGACGCAGACACAGAGAATGGGCTTGAGGACATGGGGAGGGGGAAGGGTAAGTTGGGACGAAGTGAGATAGTGGCATTGACATATATACACTACCAAATGTAAAATAGATAGCTAGTGGGAAGCACCCGCATAGCACAGGGAGGTCAGCTTGGTGCTTTGTGACCACCTAGAGTGGTGGGATAGGGAGGGTAGGAGGGAGAAGCAAGAGGGAGGGGATATGGGGATATATGTATACGTATAGCTGATTCACTTTTTTATATAGTAGAAACTAACACAACATTGTAAAGCAATTATACTCCAATAAAGATGTTTAAAAAAAGTATAGACTGTGCTGTAAACAAGTTCAAATACATTTGAGTGTTGAAAAACACAACAGCAAATCAGTATTCATGTATCGTAGTCTAATCAGAGTCTTGGGGATTATTTCACCCCATATTTTTAATTCTTGAGAGGTTGTATGGGGGGGACTCTCTAAATCAGAGATTCTCAAAAGAAAATTAATGCTAAAGTGGGTGCGTGTGTGTGTGTGTATGTGTGTGTGTGTGTGTGTGTGTGTGTCTATATCTTCTAGGACTATGATTCCCTAAGGACTTCCTGGAAGCTGCATAGTTGAATTTCTCAAGCTCTACAATGAAAATGGATGGCAAGGGAACTTATTTTGTAGAATTAAATAATGATTTGGTTGATCATCAAGAGGAACACAAGAAAATAAACATAACTCAGTAAAATAAAGAAAGCATTGTTACGAGTGAGCAGTTGTTTTGCAGGTTGCCATCCATTTTCATGATGTCAAAAGACACATTTATTAATACATCATCATGACACAACCCCAATTAAGGTTCCTCATGGCGGCATGCTAACATCTTTAAAAAAAAAGTTAATACCCCAGACATTGTATTTCATCCTTTAATTTCTGAAAAGATTTACCTAGGTTTCTTAGGATCTAGAAATTCATTTACGATGAAATCATAAAAGTGTTTTAACATAATAAATGTACTCCTCATAACCAATCATCATCAAAGGATTCGATTAATCAGATTTCAGGAAGAGTTTTCTCTAAGAATATGAGTATGTATCGCAAATGCTTTGTCATCTTCTAATAGAGCAGCAGATTAACTGGTGTTAGAAAGACTGCACAGGGTAGCCTCTTGCAGCAAGTTCCAAAGGGAAGATCTGAATATAGTGGAAGGGCAAAATCACTCTACTGAATGAGACAGAGAGCACAAGTTATTCAAAACACACACACAGTTTCCTCATAGACCTCTTCTTGGAATAGCCCCACATTTGTTTAGAAGGCCCCTCCTGGTTACCAGGCAGCAGGTAAGCTAGCAATGACTCAGAAAGTCAAGGACTTCCACCTCTTTCCACATTGTCTTCCTTATAGCTACTAAGATCCCAGTATACAACCAGCATACAGAAAGATTTTGCATGTACCCTAAAACATCTTAATTGTACAGGAACACACATTCTTTTGGTAACAAAATGTGCTCTTGAGAAAGTAAAAAGAATATTGTTCTTTCACTGAAAAAAATACCATTTTCTTCTCATACAAAAAACTAGTGAACATAACAAAAAAGCAGCGGACTCACAGATATAGAGAACAAACTAGTGGTTACCAGTGGGGAGAGGGTTGGGGGATTGGTAATAAAGGGGTAGAGGATTAAGAGGTACAAATTATTAGGTATAAAATAAGCTACAAGGATGTATTGTACAGCACGGGGAATATAGCAAATACTTTATAATAACTATAAATGTAGTATAACCTTTAAAAATAGGGAATCACTCTATGGTACACCTATAATATTATGTATCAAGTATACTTCCATCAAAAATACTGTTTTTTTCTCAAATTACTTTGTCTTTAAAAACTAATAATGATAGTAAGGGTTGACATTTACCGAACAATACTATGGACTCAACACAGGGCTAATAAGCATTATCAAAATAACCTGATTTAACCCACACCTACAGGAAATTACAACTATTATTCTAATTTTATGAATTTGGAAATGGAGGTTGAAAAGGGCTAAATAGCTTCCCCACAACCAGATCCTTGTGTATCTGGCCTTTAAAAGTAGACTTTTTTCTCACTCTTCCAAACTCTTTGAAATATGTTACAATTCAGCTTGGTACTGCACAAAGAATTTGAAAAAGCTCCAAAGGAGGGTTCAGGTCAGAATTCACACTGATCCAAATCCAAGGGACAGTTACTGAAGCTGAAAGCCCTTCAGACCATGAAGGGGTGAGCTCTGTTTGACTGATGAAAATATAAGTTTTCTCACTAAAACTTCAAGCCTCCTAAGAAGCCAACCTGCTCCGATCCCAATGGAGAAATTCATTTTTCTATTAAAAATGACATTTAGGTAAATATCATCAAGATGCAACTTTCAAATATGCCCAGAGGTCAGCTAACAAGAAAAATAACTTTGAGTTATTCTGCTTTTTCAAAAATAAGCCATTTTAATGGAACTCCAAAAGCAAAAAACAACTCACATTATATATCTGGTCCATATCCTGGGTCACTCTCTATGGCTATATTCTTCCACCAAGCATTGCAACAATTAAATGCATTCAAAATGCATAAAGCACCTGATTAAGGAAAATATTCTTACCAGGAAATTAAGTTCCCTTTAGTTCCACTATAGTATGTCTGCAGTATTAACACAGGGTCATTGTTTGTAGTTTACAGCACCTAGAGACAGATTAGAAAGTTGTAATTTTAGAGATAATTCCCATCTAAGGATCCACTTTTAATTTTTACCTTTTCCCCGTTTAAGAAATTGATTTCATTTTTCTTTCTGTTCACCCCTCAAAAAAATTCCCAAATTCCTAAACAATAGCATTGCTCTGTCGCTGAGGATAAAACACATCCTCTAGACATCTATCTATGAAAAAATGAAGCAGAGATGCAGAAAACAGCCACATAATTACTCTTCTTACTGAAAGAATTATTGACGTGTCTTTTCTCGCAGATTCAAGTATTTTGCAACAGACCACAATTTGTGCGAATTTCTACTTGGCAGTCCTCCATGAACTGTTTTTCACAATAACCATTTGCTTTTGTCTGAGGCTGGGACCAATCTATCAAAATAAAACTGTGTAGACTAAAACGATGAGAGCTCTATCAGGAAGCACTCTCCAAGATCAGAACTCTATGAATCAGAGTTAACATAAACCTTCCATTCAAGTGGCCATCTCTCACCCAGGTGTGTTATCATCAAGCCTCCCATCTTTTAAAAACTGAACATGTGAAATGAAGGAAGTGTTTCAACCAGTATGTACAATCTTTTTAATGTTAATTCCCAAATCCTTTGAGGATTGGCTCCCAGTCTCTAAAAGACTATGTATAAGCTTTTTTTCTGAATGCCACCCGAAGAGTACATCTATGAAAAGCTAAGATTTTCTGTTGAACATAAGGACAGTCAAAATAAGTCAAAGATTTTTCTCATACCAGATGTCTTAACTTAATGAGCATCATTCAGAAGAGCTAAATTCCATCTAGTAATTCTAACTAATTCCTGTAGAAACTACTAATTAAAGAGACTTATAAAACTACAATCTCTTTCGTCTTAAGAAAAAGAAGGATAGCTAAAATATTCAAGCAACGCACTTCCTTTCTGTGCATTAATTGCCAATCTCTTTGGCCTTATTCCAAAAGCTGTTGTCAGAAAGTTATAAATAGATTGCAATGCCTCTGGAGAGAAACTCACACCAATACACGGAAAAGAAAAATTCCACCCTGGCAAGTATGAGAAGAGTCCCCACTGCTTTCCAATTGACCAAGTGACACACTGGACAGACTGTGCCCTGTATACTTCTGTTTAGCGACCTCATTTCAATCCCTTTAGGTCGACTTCTGACACTGTTATAATTTGCCTTATTATAACAAAAAGAACTGTTTATGGATGACTCACAAAGCGCAAAACATTTAATATGGCTCCTAACCAGTGGGTTCATGGTACACGTAGCTTGAGTATAATTGTATTTATTGAGGTCTACAGGCTAATAGAAGCTTTTTCTCTAAATACGGGAATATAAAAACTGGCCATCATTTGTTGTACCCAGCATCCTCTGTGTTTCAGTAGTCACCCAGTGGGGAAAAGAAAAAATGCCATGTTTCCACATGTGGATTCCAAATTAGATTTGCTGATTGTCCCGCCCCATTTACTCAGGCTAAAGTTAAATGATATAATATAGGATGTCCTCTACTTATCCCAGTGATGAAGAATGTCATAAATTGGGTATATTCTACAGCCAGGGAGCCACTTTTATGGTTCCCATATTAAATCTCTCTAAGACACTTCTTCAAAACCCACCCATCTCATATAGCTACTGCAGGTGGCTCTTCCCAATGGGTCTCACCTTTCTACCTCTGTCAATGACACCCATGACAACAGGGATCAGTACCTGTGCTGAATTATCCACACTCTCGCTTAGCAATTTCAAGATAGTTGCTTGGCATCAGGCATGGAGACTGTAGCTACTGATCAAACTTATTTGTATGCTCACAGCAGCAGCATATGCCTGCTGAGCTCTCATCCGCTTCATTCAACTTTGGTTGAGAAGGTACTCACATTAATCACAGATATAAGCTCTATGCTGCTAATCCAGTCATTCTGTGAGTGTGTGTGTCTGTGTGTGTGTGTGTGTGTGCGTGTGTGTGTGTTTGGTGTTGGTGTGCATAAAGAATTATTTCTGTACTATTAGGTCTCCTTTTATTCCTTCATGTTGTAGGTGTATGATCTTCAAAAAGGGGTACGCAGACAATCCCTTAGAATGCAACAAGTGATACTAAAACATATATATGTATAACTGATATTGAACATATATATTAAGGCATATAGTTTGATATTAAAATACACATATATGAGCATATGTGTTATTTTTATCGCATTGTATCTCATTCTTTTAAATTTCTGTCTGCTTTTCTGTTTTCTTACGGTAAATATTAGCACACTGTGAATCTGTACAATTTGGGATATACATATGTTGGAAGTATAGGCTCAAATATTATAATGAGAAGGGTACACACATACACACACATACTACACTACTGAAGTCTAAGAAAATATCTTTCTGGCTCTACTTTCATTATATTTAGCAGGATATATAATCTTTTGAATTTGTTTGTTTAAAGCCTTTACCCTTTCTCCTATCACCAGATATTAGTATCACAGATACTAATAGCTTCTTTTCCATTCTTAGAGAAAAGTTGCTTGTTTATTTTTCAAAGTCCCTAAGCTTTTCTGCTTAAGAGATAATAAACATACCTACCAAATGTTAAGGGAGGAATGAGGAATACTGAAAGGAAATCTGAAGAATTTAGAAGCATAGTAAAGTAAAATGGGCATTTGAGTCCTTGTTGGTTGTTTGCTTTTCATTGAAAAAAAAAGGACAACTGAAAGAAACTATAGTGTAGGCACATCAAACTAATTAAGTTAAACTCAACTCACTTGAGGAAAAAATAACAGAAAGAGAGAGAAAGTACACTAGAGGGAAAAACAGAACTTTCTCAAAGTAAGAGGCAGTTAAAAAATGGATTGGGGTCCATCCAGTGAACAGTGAACCCAGGAGCTTTGAATCAGCTGAATTCAGGTCTACATGCCTTCCTGATATGAACATCTTGCTGCTCTCTGAAGTTATTTAGAATGTGAAAATAGTATTTTTCACACAATGTGTCCCCTACAAGCAAACCTATGACTTCACAGGTGCTCAGCAAAAGAAATGGTGATCTCTTACAATGCTGGGGGAACAGCGGGCTATATAAGAATTATTTAGAGATAACATGCAATTTTTCTACATGGCACCATCCTAGGATACTTTTAAGGTGAATTCTCCTTACCACTGAATTTACAACAAATCATATGTAAACTGTAACTGCATTCTAGACAAAATTAGCAAGAGACCAATGGCTATCATAAATATTCCTGCTAGCTTCTAGTCTGTATTAACACAGTGAATCTTGAGTTCCATAATGTCAAACCTTGATTGTGGCTGTAATCCCAGTGCCACTGATTGGCAACATAATGAAGCTTAAAAAAATTCGTTTTGGATGAATTAGTGATTGAATGTATAAAAGCTACACATATCAAAAATTGGTGGTACTTCAGTTCTTTAACCTGACAGTCATGGGTGTGAATGTCACTCTGATAGAGGTGGAAGGAGCACATTAACCGCTGTATTTGGCAAAAGAGACATGGAAGCATAAGGAAAAAGAGCCAGAGGAGCTAAACATAAAGTGAGTGTGCACTTACTCACTGTGTGATCTTAGGCTAATCACATAACCTTTCAGAACTCCAACTGTCTCATCGGTAAATAAGGGATAATAGTATCTACCTTGCAGTACAGGGTTGAGGGAGAGGACTAACATGTACAAATCGCTTAGCTCAGGGATGGGACCTAGAAAGTGTTCAGTGACCAGAGGGGCAGCACAGATCTCCATCATCACCCAGAGGTAGGCAATGAGGCTGGGAGGGGCACCTGATCAGTGCCCCCCACAAGCTCAAACTCACCCAATAGGTGGAAACCACATCCTAGCATAGGCACCTTGACAGCTGCTGTATAAGCTACCTGTGTGGACAGGTACATGCCTTATTCTCATGAGACAGGAAAGGATTTCTTTACAGTATTTTTTTTTTGCAAGTTTGTGAGTTCCTCAAGGCCAGGAAAAACACTTGTTTTATTAATTTGTGCCTCCCTCAGACTCAAGCACAGTGCCTGTCAAGTTGTCAAACACTGGTTGCTTATGAAATGTACATCGAATGAAAATGCCTATTTTGTGTGTGTGTGCGGGTGTGTGTGTGTGCGCGTGCATGTGTGTAGCGTATGTATTTGGAATAAAGTGGATATTTTTTCTTTTCTTTTTCCTTTTAAAAATGTACCTAATCTCGGGCTTCCCTGGTGGCGCAGCGGTTAAGAATCCGCCTGCCAATGCGGGGGACACGCGTTCGAGCCCTGGTCCGGGAAGATCCCACATGCCGCGGATCAGCAGCTAAGCCTGTGCGCCACAACTACTGAGCCTGCGCTCTAGAGCCCACGAGCCACAACTACTGAACCCGCGAGCCACAACTACTGAACCTGCGTTCCACAACTACTGAAGCCTGTGCGCCTAGAGCCCGTGCTCCGCAACAAGAGAAGCCGCTGTGATGAGAAGCCTGTGCACCTCAATGAAGAGTAGCCTCCGCTCGCCACAACTACAGAAAGCCCCTGCGCAGCAACGAAGACCCAAAACAGCCAAAAATAAATAAATAAAATAAAATAATTTTTTTTAAAGTACCTAACCTCAGTCTTTAACCATGGAGAGTTTCTAGTGATTTATAAAACAGACTGAGAGCACCCCAGCTTCTAGTCAATATTTGGGTCAATATCCTTAAGACGTTGTTATCAACTGACATTTACGTGGCATGAATGAGCTCTTGATTCAAATCATGGAGGTCCATACCCTCAAAAATGTGTGCCAAGATGCTCGATTCAATTCTGTTGAATTAATATAGTACCTTTTAAAAAGAAAGTGATATGTGATGCACATAATATTCTCTAGGATATAAGCTGGTGGTACAGTAGAAATGAACACACAACAGATATTCTTCAATATGCCTAACAAAAAATGCACAAAAGAATGAAAACAAACAAATGTTTGCTTTTGGAAATTATTTACAAGCAAAACCTTACACAAGCAATATGAAGATATTGAATTTGTTCCTACAAACACTTCTGGAAGAATACTCTGAAAGAGTCCCTATCCTGATCATTGGTTTTAGTATTTGTTGACTAAAAAGAAATTACTGACCCTCTACTAAGGAACAATTGAAGACAGACTGGATGCTGGATGCTGTGCTAAGCAATTTATGGATTATCTTATGTAACAGAGTGCCCTCTAAGTTAGGTAGCACTGACCATAATTTTATAGATGATTAAATGAATTCAAATAGGTTCGTTAGCCTGTACAAACTCACAATAAGTGGCAGAGCAAAGATGTGAACCCAGTCTGTGTAACTCCAAGCCCATGCCTTTACCTATTAGCTTACCTTCCCTACCAGATCATTCACGTCAAGTGCCATGAGTTTGAGAAAAGGACTCCATAATAATTATTTCTCTAAGTTCTATCACATTTTTTTTGTCCAATCACATTTTAAGATATACATTCAACTGTCCTAAAGATGCTAATAGCATAATATGGTGAAATCAGCAAAGAATATTCCAGGGCCATCTGACGACCTAATAAATATTATTCCTAGCTCTGTTATTAACATTGCCTATTAAGTGCAAGTTTTTTAACCAGTTTGGGTCTCAGTATCTTCAGCTACAACATGAGAGTGTCAACAGTGATTTCGAGTTTCTTTTTGTCTCAGAAGTCTATAATTACAAGAAAAAAAATTCCCTGATAATGGAGTTGAAGGAGGTACACAGATCAATTAAAATATTCAAGACCCTAGGATCATGAGACATACAAGGGTAGACTAAAAAAGATTAGAAGTCTTTAGTGTGTAAAGATGAATACACAGAACAGATAGATCAAAATAAATAAAATCTTGAAGGATACAGGAGAGGTGAATACAATTATCTTTTCTACAACTTGGACTGTTAAAACTTAAAAGCGGGGAGATCCCTCAGAAATGAGGTAATTCATACAGAATAGAATTCTATTACTATGATAGGTCATATATGTTAAAGAAATAGTTTCCAGAAAGGTCAAGTCATATTTTTGGCAAGTGAACTCATAGTTTATTCACAGAAAGGAGCGTTTATATTTCACCATTTGAGAACATCATGCAGAACAAATACACCTTCTCAAGAACCCCTTCCTTCCCTATAGATGGCTAGTCTACGAGGATCTGGAATTGACCAATGATATCAATTATCCTCAGGTACTCTGGATTTTGATTCAACTCCATCATGTAGCACACAGGAAGTCATCAATAAATATTTGCCAGAATGAATGAGCTCTGTCACTTACTAGCTGTGTCACCTTAAGGAAATTACTTAACTCCTATCTTCTCTACAATGAAATGTGGCTATAATTTATTCCGTCGACTATCTGAAAGTAAGAATCAACATGACTAAACTGCAGGACAAATTCTCAGAGGTGATGTTTTCTGCCAAAACTCCTAGGGAACCAGCTATAGCCAAGCGTTGAAGGCAGTTTGTTGTGCAGAACCCTGAGGTGGAGGAACAGGACCTGTTACTTTGGAGTATGATGGGCAGGGGCATTCCCCCGTTTTCTCAATATGTCAAATGCATGTAAGTATTAATAGAAATCATTTTTGAAATGGTTTTGAAAGCAATACGCAAAAGGTCAATGTTTTAAGTTAAGAATAAATCAAATAGATAACCTTTTAGATCTCAAACAGGATCTAGCTCTGATTTTATATTACTTTCTAAGGCAATTGGAGATTGTCTCCCCAGGTAGTAGAAATGTCCATTACAAATCTGCAGTAGCAATTCTGAAAACAATTGATTGAGGAGCACTTTGCTTTTATATATGATCCAAAATGTATGTGACAAAAATCTCATATATCAGAGAAGCGAGGCTCCTTTGACAAAAGCCTGATCAAATCAGTTGATCATGGGCAAGTTAAGAGCAAAAGAAGACTCATTTAGTGATGATAAGAGGATATGCTTATGTGGGGCTTGCTGTATGCCAGGCATTGTTCTAACTATTCTGTATTTTATTAATTAATTTCATCTGTACAACTCTATGAGGTAGACACTTATTGTTTTTAAGGTCTTCAATCCAAAGATGAGAAACTAAGGCAGAAATAATTCACATATCGCCTAGGGTTACAAAACCATTTCTCCGGAATGCAGCTTTATAATTCTGACAGCCTTAAATACTGCGAAAGATATTACTGCAGCATCAGGACACTTTTAAAGCAGACCCTCTTTCTTTAGGGCTTCAAGCTTAGTGACACAAACATTTCAAATCATGATTAAAGAATGGAATTACAAACCATTAAAAGTCACACTGGAGGGCTTCCCTGGTGCCGCGGTGGTTGAGAGTCCGCCTGCCGATGCAGGGGACACGGGTTCGTGCCCCGGTCCGGGAAGATCCCACGTGCCGCGGAGCGGCTGGGCCCGAGAGCCATGGCCGCTGAGCCTGCGCGTCCCAACAGTGAGAGGCCCGCGTACCGCAAAAAAAAAAAAAAAAAAAATCACACTGGAAAATGTATTGAAACTGCCTGAGAGTCTTTCAGGCACATTTAGGTACGAAAGGAAGTTAACATGGCTATTATTAGGACTTTCTGTCCCAAAACGTTGCACAAGGGGGTCTTTGTTTATTCATTCAAATATTTATTACTTGTCTACTCTGCGTCCTGTGCTGTGGTCAGGCACACCCATGAATGGGGAGCCCTATGTTCCTGAAATAGGAACTTGTCTAAACAAATCCGATCCCAGGATATTATTCCCAATTTCCTGCTTGAGCCATTCCACCTGCTGCTTTGGTCAGAGCATTTGCTCAAGCGGCTTTCAACCCCTGACTGGTCTCCACTGTTCCTGCACCACTGGCTTGTGGATCTCAGACTCTACTTCCCTCTCAGCTCCACCAAAGCACACCCAGGGCTACACTCTCTAATCTGCCCTTGAAATAAGACTAAATTTCAATAATCTGTCCACCCTCCCCAGATGTTTTCAGCACTGTATGCATTTTAGTCTTGATAGCTACTTAAGGTTTCACATCACAGGGAACCTTAGGAGACAAAGAATTTTCAAGTGATTTCACTACTCCATCCATGAAAAACTCATTTTCACCCATGAATTCATGTTAGAAAGGCTTCATAGGAAATGACAATTGGTTAAGGTGGATAACTGTGTGGGTTTTTTGCTTTATTATTATGAGTGTAATAAATGTTCACTGTAGAGATCTGGTAAAATACAAATATATATGTATGTGTGTGTATTTATAAATATATACATATACGTGTGTATGTATGTGTATACACATATATACATATAAAATAGAAATCATCTGCCAAAAATAAATATTACTAACATTTTAGTGCATTCCCTTTCCCAGTTAATATATGGATATTCAACTAGTAGTACAGCTACACACACAAATATACACACATACATGTATGTATGTATACTAATGAATATCTAAAAATCATAAACTGTTTAGCTATACATAACATTATGAACATTTTGCTTTATTGAATAACCTAACATACCTTTTATGTTCATATGCTTGGGCCAATATTCACATAACTGGAAATCTAGCTTGATTTAGATTAAACATATGAAAATTTGCTCAAACAGTAATGTAAAATGTTTGCTTCCTATAATTTATAACGATGAAATTTTGGTTAACAACCTAAATGCTCAGAAACAGAGAAATAATTAAGTACTTAGAATATAGCTATGTATTAGAAAAGTTTGTAGTTTTTTAAAAAGTGTATTTTCAAAGAATATTGAATGCTAGAGAAACTTCTTATGTCATAATATTGGGTGAAACCAACAAAATTTTACACAGAGTTTGAGCTTGATTTTACAAAAAATTATATGTATCTATATCTACCTGGGGAATAACATTGGAAACAAATACATCAAATTACGAGCATTGCTTTTGGGGGGAAAGGGGCAAGGAGAGAGTAAATATGATCTAATTTAATAGATATATTTTTTAATAGTCAGAATTATTTTTTGCACCAAAATGAACATGATAAGAAATGAAAACACTTTTCTCCCAAAGGCTGCAAAGTTATCTGAACTAGGTAAGTAAATGGCCCAATTTATCAAGCTGAAAAGAAAGAAATTGCGTTCCAGTTTTAGGGTAGAGGGTGGGTATGGGAAAGCAAGAGAGGCAGCTGAGAAGTCTAAGAAAACAGAGCAGAGTCAAGAAGATATATGAAGTTTGGGGAAGCTGAAGATAAAGACAAAGAAGAAATAAAAAAGAGATGAGGCTGAAAAATGTAATAATTTCACAATGTATATCAAGTTATCACGTATACTTTAAATATAAATGATTTTTATTCATCAATTATATCTCAATAAGGCAGGAAAACATAAAATTATGTTTCTATGTAAAAAATAGAGATAATGTCTAACATGATGATCATATTTTATATATACTCATTGGCAAATGGAAACTCTGTTCTATAAAAAATTTCTAAGTGCAAAAACCTAACTGTGAAAATAAATAAGTAGCAAAGCATGGAAAAGTTACTCTGATAAACTCAAAAAAAATCTAAAACTGCTACAAAGAGATGTCATAGATGTTCAAAAATTAAAGTAGGCTACTGTTTTTTATAGACTTTAAATGGTATAGTAACTATTTAACTTATAATTTATTAAAATAAAATGCTAATTCTAATTAATCGTAATGCAGAAGAAAATATGCAAATTCAATGACAACTCTCAAAATACTTTTAATGGGGACCAACTCAAAATAATTCTGTATGAAGGGCTCCAGGGAACTGTGTGCAAGAAGAATAATATACAAACATAATTGTGTCACTCAAAAGACCAAATTAATAATTTCTAACAACCCACCAATATGTAGACCTAGACCATGATTCCCCAGTGCCTCTTCACACTGAGCTCAGTACAAGGTAGATGCCAAAACCTCTGAGTTAAAGAGATGAATATGCAAATTCCCAGTGTGACTCTCCGGTCAACCAGCAGTGATTGCCATGACTTCCCCTCCTACCAAAAATTGATCAGCGAATCAATGAGAAATATAAGGGGATCAGAGATTTCTGACATATAGAGACAATCACTAATGATGCTTTAAAAAATATTCATTAAAATAAAAATTATGGGCTTCCCTGGTGGCGCAGTGGTTGGGAGTCTGCCTGCCGATGCAGGGCACGCGGGTTCGTGCCCCGGTCCGGGAGGATCCCACGTGCCGCGGAGCGGCTGGGCCCGTGAGCCACGGCCGCTGAGCCTGCGCGTCCGGAGCCTGTGCTCCGCGGCGGGAGAGGCCACGGCAGAGGGAGGCCCGCGTACAGCAAAAATAAAAAATAAATTAAAAAAATAAAATTTATTTTGGGCTAGGTAAGGCGAAAGTATAGTTAAGGATCACACCAACACATTGAGGGTGAGGTACATTTGGGGTGATAGAGAATAAGAAATAAAGTCGAAAGATACAATTCTGGTTGAAAATTTCAATTAACATTAACTTTTTAAGATATCAAAAATCAATATTTAGAAAAAAAATATTTAATGCAATCCTATTTTGCAAAATTTCAAATTTGGTCACCTAGGGCTAGGCCTGTTTCAGTTCTCCATGAAATTGTGCATCTGCAATTACCTAAGACATTTAAAGCAAAAGAGGAAGAAAAGACAGCAGTGGTGGTAGTGATGATGGTGCTTGTTTTACTGTAAAAAAAAAAAGAGAGAAGAAAGAAAGAAAGAAAAAAATCTGCCTTAATTACGGGAAATGACCAAAGTAATTTTTTATTTTTGATAAATATTGGGGAAAGTTATTCAGATCTCCAATCTGCATTGATTTTTATCCCCCAGGGAATGTGAAAAAGAAATAGTATAGTAAAACATAATGCGGAATTTCAGTTAGACAAAAACTCTAAATAAATATAAACCAATATACTAAATTCACTTTTCAGGTATCCAATCCTATAGTAGTAGGGCTACCAATTAATGTGAAATGAAAATTAGTGATGATTATCCAGTTAAGAGATTCTTAACCCCATTAGAATCACAAACACATTTGAAAATCTGGAGAAAGCTGACTTCAGAAATATACACACATATTCATGCATTAAATATATTGAACACAGTTATGATGGTTTCACAAATCCCCTCTGATCTGGATCATTCAAACCACTCAAGATAAAGCTCAACATAAACAGAGGATGTTCAGCCTTAAAATAGGGAACTAAAATATATCATAGTTGTTTAATCAAATTTTATTGCAAATTACCTATCTTATATAACAATATAACATCTTACATTTTATAGCACTACATGACTTTTTTCATTTAATCCTTGAAATAACTGTGAATTTTATCAGGTTCATTTATAAATCAGGAAAAATACAATCCAATGTTACTTCTTTAATTTCACACATAGTAAGTGACAAAAGTCAAGTGTAGAAACCGTATTGTGATTCCAATTCTAGTACTTTCTCAACAGTGTCATAATCCAGTTTCTAAGCTAAAAAAAAAGTGGTTTTTACCTTGTGAAGTTAGACAGTTTAAAATAACACAAAACAAACTCAATCCTTTACTGTGAAAGGAAAACTTTTTTTTTTTTTTTTCCAAATCATCAGCTGGTGGTTTGTTATGAACCAGTGAGCAAGCTGTGGACCAGAGCTTTCCTACTTGGGATTTTGTCAGTTTAAAGCCTTTGCTTTCATCTATTTCTGTTTAACGTGATAACACAAAAGTTTAGAGAACCACCACCTTCCTTAGTTTCTTCACATAATCTGGGCTCATACAGGAGCTTAAAAGACATGTGTTATTCTCTTCATTATATACCGAATGCTCCGTATTTATTATACAAGAAGAGAACCTTTGATCCTTCAGAAACAAGCTCCTTTTTGAAGCCCTGGCAACATAATGTTCAAGAGGGTTCCTCCAATAGGGGCCAGTGGGTCACTCAGCACACATTTTTAAGTACTTACTTTGTACAGCTCCTTATTAGGTCTTTATAATAAGGCAGAAACTCGGGGTGGGAGGATCCATCCAAAGCAAAACAAAACAAAAGCAGCAAACACTAAGAGGGGTTCAACTCCTTCCCTTAGTGAGCCGTCAGTGAAATGGAGAGAGGAAATTTTATCTAAGGAAGGCTGGGACGGTGGACTGAGGAGGGGTACAGGCACGTAATTAATCTGCAAGTTCAAGACCAGAAACAGATTAAGGCTAAAATTGCACGCAGTCAACATGATTTTCCGTTTTCTCAAAGCCACCTAAAACATTACAAAGTATAATCTGAGCCCAGATATAAGGATCACCCAGAAATCTCAACAGGCATTTTATAATTCCACAAGAGTGAAGAAACTAGTAGCTGAGAGCTGAATTAATTATCTGGAAAATTCAAGCAAAAAATCCTTTCCTCTAATACTTCCATATCCACAAATATTTCAGGAAATATTAGGCTCTAGAGACCTATATATTCTAGAAAATGGACTAATTTCAGAAAAGCCAACTCTACTTTGGACATTCACATTCTTTTGGTTAGGAAATGTAATATTCTCAGGTTATTTCTTGCATTAATTATTCACTTAGTGTACTTGGAGTGGATGCCGCTGAATTTGCTTCTGTGTTCTAGGGCAAAATTTGTGGAACTTATGGATGGACACAAGGGGAAACTGGCTGGTCAGTGAACGTTTGGGGAATGGCATTTTTTCTGTCATTTTTACACATCAGTGGTCAAAATTAATGAAGTTTCTGAAGGAAATAACAATTAGAAAAAAAGATTAGGACAGACTTTTAATAAATTGTATCAGACATAAACCATGTCGGCAGAAATTATAATTAATAAATGGTGAAATGTAACACCGCCTAAAAATAGAAAGCAGAATCTCCTTAGAAACAACACGCAGGCTAATACAAAAATCAATGTTCACCGTACTGGTTGTTTGCAAAATTACACAATTAATCCTGTGTAAACTAACCTATCAGTAATGCACACTGCAGGATTCCTGATAACTATTAGGCTGCACAATGTATTAAAGAAAGAGAACTTTAATGAGATCCCATGAGAACCTAATGATTTAAATCACTTTTTGTCCCCCTAAAAGAACATTTTTACACCACTTAATGGACACTATTTTCCATATCTAATACACATATGGTCAAATCCACCATTAAATCAATCACCAGGAACCAGAAGACAGTCTATCTTGAGTCTAAAATATGCTATTAAGCTGATTTCAAAGTAACAAAGGATTTAGAAATCTACATGAAAAAGATGCCACCCTTATCTTCTTAGATTTGGTAGTAATCTGTTGCTATCCTATGTCAGTGGGCTCTCACAGGGGCTAAGGAGCCCTTACAAAATTGTATTACCACATGATATACCACGCAAAGATATGTAGTCTTGTGTGCATTCAATTTATGTAAATTATAATCAGGCTTATTCCACTACAAAAATAACTAGAAATAAAGTAATCATTTAGGTAGAATCATTTTAAAGTTAATAAAATGATTTTACATGTACCTGTTACACATGTACTTACACTTACATAAGCGTATAAGTAAAGATGTTTACATTCATCTATAGGTATTCCCTTGAACACTTAACATATAAATAGACAATTCTGCACAGTTTAATCAGAAAAACAGTTCAATTTTTTTTTTTTGGGATGATTGGCGTAAGCCTTTTAGGGACATTTTTCAACTCTTAGATTGAACGTAATTCCATCCAAAAGCACACCACTTGGATAGAGGTAAAGTGATTCCTCAAAAACTGCCCTGTGCCTTCATTACATACTCAGGGGAATTGAAATGCCCTTGAAGAAGACATATTATTGTTAAATATTCCAATAACCTCATTAAATTTGGTCTTAACTTCTTCTGAGCCCTGATTCTGTAATCCTGACAGCAATCTTGTCATAGATGAAATCCAGTTAGGCATTGTCTACCTCTATACCAAAACTGCATGCCAAAATAAATGGATGCAGGGATGGATCGATCTGTCAAGCCATCTGTAGATCGATTAATGCACGAGGGCATTAACTGCAATAAGCAAAATTGAGAAAAAGAGAAATGCTGTCAATCATCTTCCTGGAGCCAGTGTGGACATCCCAGGGAGCCGCACGTGCACTCCCAAGTGTTGGCTCATTTCCTTACCTTTACTCCACTGTTGGAATCAAACAGAGCAAAATTGCCAGTGGGAGGTCAGAAGCAAAGAGTACAGGTATCTTAAAGAGTAGAAAGATGGGGAAAAGTGAGGAGAGACCAAAAGAGGAAAATCCAGGAGGAGAAAAGAATGTAGGCGCACAAAGGAGAGCAATTTGCCTGAAAGGCTGGAAGCCTCCAAAGCAATAAAGACAGGCGACATTTCTGCAGTGACGTGTCAGCACGAAAACTGTAGCAAGGGCCCGCACGTGCCAGCGCTGTGCCACTTGTCACCTACTGTCTTTCAAAATGATATGAGCCTTTTAGCTCTTATTTTCATATAATAATAATTAAGAATGTTAAGAGAAAAGACAGGGTTTTGGTTAGTTCATTTTTTTTTCTCATTTAGCTCAGAAGCACAATACTCGCCTACTTAGTCCACTGATATCTCAGCAGCATGACAAAGTGGAGCACACATACCCAGTGCTACTCTAGACCCCAACTTCAGGTCTTGCTTCTCCGGGCTGATGTATCACTTCCTGTCTCCTTATGTTTCTTCTCATATAGCTTTTCTATGAAAACAGTTAGGTGGAAACAAATATTAAAAGTGATTTACGAGACGGCTCCGTACTTGGTTTTAATAGATGGGCATTCAGAGGTGGTTATTAAACTAAGAGTAAGATGAACATGGGGTCGGAAGGAGATGGCTACCATTTATAGCCCTTATAAACCCTGGTAATATCTATGGGGTTGGCCAGAAAGTTCGTTCGGTTAATGAGCAGGGTGTTCAATAAAGTTCTTGGTGAAAATGAAAATTGTGCCTTTTTACTTAAAACCGAACGAACTTTTTGGCCAACCCAATACACCTGCTACTTTCTTGTATGATATAAATATTAATTTTACCATGAAGACTCCTGGTGAAATTATTTACCTGAAATAATAGGCATGAATTAATCTGACATGCATTTCAGTGTGCACCCAAAATTTTCCATTTTCAACAAGAAAATATTTTGACAAGGACTAAGACACGCTTCATAAAGGACAGTCTGATACCGTGTACAGCTTCCATCGCAGCACTTATTATTCGTCTATTAATCGTCTACCTACTGAGCTGGACAGTAGGTTCTCCTAGTGTAGGTACAAATCCAGTTGCTCACTATTGTTCCTGAACTTAATGGAGAACCTGGTATACACTCAGAGCTCAGTATTACACGTTGAATGAATAAAAGGTTTATATACTTAATCCTCTAGTCAATTAGTACCTAACACAGTCCTTCTGAGTTCCTTCAATCAATTTTTTGCACTTTTCTCTCCCACCGAACTCTGCAATTTGATGTAACCAACATGGTTTTTGATACTTCACTGGATCTAATAATGTTCACAATTGCAGCAAATACATTTTTAGCAAATGCTACTTGCTGCTCACTGTTCTAACAGTTTTTAAAAGAATAATCCGTTTAGTAATTGCAACAATCTTCACCGATAGGTCTTATTCTTTATATGTGCTACAGTAGCAGTTTCACTACAAAAATTGACCACGTTTTGAATAGTAGATTAGTCCCAAAGAAAGATGGCATAGCACCCATACAAGAGTTAACTCTATGGGTCAACACTTAGAGGACATTTACCTTCTAATATTAACATCACAATGCATATTTGTTTTCCTATAACAGTTCACTTGGGTATCACTCTTTTATATCAGATGATAGTGATGGACCATAAAGCTTTCACCCAAAGGTCACTTAATATTATGAATCTTTCAACCAGAAAATAGTTTGAAGGGTGGTATGTTTGGCTGAATAATGACTCCCAACGTTGTCCACATGCTAATCCCTGAAACCCGTAAGTATGTTGCCTTACTTGGTAAATGGACTTTGCAGACGTGATTAAATTAAGGATATTGAAATGGTGAGATTATCCTGGATTACGTGAATGGAGCCAATGTAATCACAGGGTCCTTACAGGGAGAAGGTAGGAGGGTGAGAGTCACAAAAGGGAATAAAAGGACAGAGCAGAGAAAGAAGTTAAAAGATGCTATACACTGCTTGCTTTGAAGATGAAGAATGGGGCCGTGAGACAATGCAGGTAGGCTCTAGAAGCTGAGACATATAAGAAACAGATTCTCCCCTAGAGGCTCTAGAGGGAGCACAGCCTTACTGACATCTGGATTTTAGGACCTGTAGCCTCCAGAATGGTAAGAGAAGAAATTTGAGCCACTAAATTGGTGGTAATTGTTAATAGCAACAATAGGAAACTAACGTAGGTTGTGTATAGAAATGTGTAGATAAGAACTCACATTTTAATTTTGAGGGACAGTTTTTGGTACTTCTTTTGGGTTCATACAAATGCTGCCTTCATTCTAATTATTTTATAAGAAGATGAAGTAATATTATATTTATAAGCCAAAATTAAAATTACACTGCTTTTTACAGACACTTAAGTCTTTAAATAAGATTTGTCATGTAGATAGTCTCATATTTATTATTGAGCACATAAAATATTTTCATAAATTAAGCCACTTAATATTAAGGTAAAATGGACTAATATCTTGTATAAGTTAAACAGAGCATCTACAGTCTTATTAACTTAATATGAAACAAGTAATTTAAACTCTCTTCAGTGGTGTGCTCAACTATATTCCAAGATAAGCTAAGAACACTTACAGAACTGAGGAGAACACTGGGAAGATTATCTGGTATTGCAAGTATTACTAAAGTATGTCTTTGAACTTTGTGTAAGTACTGGAATGTTACTATGTAGATCCCCTCTACTCTTTTAAGGAAGAGACTGAGTTGATTTTTTTTGCCTAGTTTTTCACAACTACCACGTTGAAAGTGGAAAGGCATGAGATTTCTCTTAGATCTAAGCAAATGAATCTTTGAATATGTTTACGGTCTCATACAGGTAACTACTCTGATATACTGGCATTGTAATCAGGAGCTGAAACAAACTCATATATCAGTCTTCTAATGATAATGTTTCCACAACTGAGGACTCAAAACCACTAACTCTAAATTTTCAATTTCACAATGTAGCTTAGGTGTTTTTATGTTATGAAGAAATTTAAATACAGAAAAATAATACAGAAATACCTATATGATTGCCATCTAGAATTAACAAATACTAATATTTTGTCATATTTGCTTCATAACTCAACTTTTTAAATAAATAAAATACAAGAAATCAAGTCAAAGCCCCTTAAATTTCTTTTCTAAATTCCACTTCCTGACTTCCCTGGTGGTCCAGTGGTTAAGACTCCACACTGCAGAGGTCGTGGGTTTGATTCCTGGTCGGGGAAGTTCCGCATGACGCACGGTGAGACCAAAAAGGAAAAAAAAAATCCATTTCCCTTTACTTCCAGAAAGAGCCAACAAAATCCACTTGGTGTATAACAATACATGTTTTATATTTTTCTACAAAGACAATATAATTTTGTATGAGTTTTTTTAAGTTCCATAATTGGTATCATCGGCAAGATGTCATTCTGAGACTTGCTTTTTTTCAGGTAAACTGTTGTTTTCAAAATCTACATTTAGATTTAGTTCATTCATTTGAACTGTTCTATAAAAGTCAAGATCTATATATTAAATATTTTATATATGTCAAATTATTCATTCCCTTTAGAAGGACATTCAGGTTGGGTTGTTGTTTGAGGGGTTTTGTTTTTGGGTTTTTTGTTGTTGTTGTTTGTTTTTCACTTACAAATGGTCGCATGGAACATACTTGTATATTTCTCCTTGAGCACATGTGTGAGCATTTCTCTTGGGTGATCATGTAGCAGGCATGCGGATGAGCATGTGGCTAGGCATTCCAGGGTGTAAACATTTTCAACCTTTCTAGCTCTTGCGAATTCCTCCTCCAAAAGGGGATTATGTCACTTTACACTCATGCCAGCAGAGTATGAATGCTTCCATTTCCTGGAAGCTTCAAACCATTCAGCACTAGAGGTTTTCATTGCTGTAGCCTAATAAATGTGAAGCAGCTTCTCTCTGTGATTGTTTAAAAATCAGCTTTATTGGAGTATAATTCACATAGCATAAAATTACCACATTTTAAATGAACAATTCAACAGGTATTGACAAAAGCATGCCGTTGTTTAAACGTCACTATAATCAAAATAGAAAATATCCATCTCCTCACCCCCAACCCCCACCCACCAGCCCCTGAAGTCACTGATCGTACCTCTGTCCCTCCAGTTTTGCCTTTCTCAGAATATCATATATCGATAAACGAAATCATACACCGTGTGACTTTCTGTCTGACTCCTTTCACTAAGCATAATGCTTCGGAGAGTCATTTATGTTACTGTATATATCAGCATTCATTATTTGTGACTGCTGAGTAGTAGTCCGTGCTATGGATGAACCACAGTTTGTTTTCACTGTGATTTTAATTTGCACTGTCCTATTACTCAAAAAGTTAAATATTGTTACATATACTTTGAGTATCTTTTTTCTGAAATGAGTGCTCTCTCTTTGCCCATTTTCCCATTGTGTTGTCTTTTTTTCTTATCAATTTAAAAACTATTCTCCGTTCTTTTTGTCATTCTCAGCATAAGCGATAGATATTTTTCACATAGATTTGAAAATAAATACCCAAAGTGTAAACTTTAATCCTCCTAGAAGAAGAACACATTTAGCAGCGTTTGACATCTACTTGCCAAAAATTAGGGTAGGCATCTGGATTAAAGTCAGTGTACTTTATTTTCTATTCAGTAAACCTTTAAATGGTAGAATGGTTCTTTCCTAGGAAGGAGGGAGGTGGGTAATGTGTCTTATGTTGACTTGGGGACACTTAATATGAAACATTAACATATAGCAAGAGAAAAAGATATCTAAATTCTATTTGAAACAATTATCTCACCATTTCAACCAACACACATCATGCTTATGATCAATAATTGAATGGAAAATGTCTTTCATCTTCTACACCCAACACAAAACTGCTATACAAATTAATAAGCAGGTTCTCCCAGAGTAGTGTGCATGTACTCTTTCTGCAACTGCATGCGCTCATCCAGACCAGAAGCTCACTAAATGTCAGTCACCCTAGCCCTGAGTCCCCCTGGGGCTCATACAACTCACTCTGCTACTAAGCAGCATGGAAACAAATATCTTAAACATTGTCATCACACAACTCCTTATTCTTTGGTTGTTTCCTATGTAGGTTTTCTGCCTGCAGGGGCTGTGTGTTATTCCTTATAACAACCCCCAAACCACCCATACCATCTTATTAGAAGTACAATAAACAGTCTCGCTTACAAAATCCCCTCTATCACACCCTGTTTCAAGTCCAAATCGTTCTCATCTCCCATGTGGAATACCAACTGATCTTGCTCTCCATCATAATCTAGTCTTCACACAATAGCAAAAGTGATTTTTTTTTACAAACATAAATCAGATCAAGTTGCTTAAACTACCTGAAGAACTGAATAGACATTTTTCCAAAGAGGAAATGCAGACGGCCAACAGGCACATGAAAAGATGTTCAACATCGCTAGTCATCAGGGAAATGCAAATCAAAACTGCAATGGGATATCACCTCACACCTGTCAGAATGGCTGTCATTAACAGGAACACAAATAATACACAAATAATAATGTTGGTGAGGATGTTGAGAAAAGAGAGCCCTTGTACACTGTTGGTGGGAATGTAAATTGGTGCAGCCACTGTGGAAAACAGTATGACGGTTTCTCAGAAAACTAAAAATAGAACTACCACATGACCCAACAATTCCACTCCTGGGTATATATCCAAAAAAACCCACAAACACTAATTCGAAAACATACATGCACCCCAATGTTCAAAGAAGCATTGTCTACAACTGCCAAAATACAGAAGAAACCTAAGTGTCCGTAAACAGATGAATGGATAAAGAAGATGTGGTATACACGCGCGTGCGCGCACACACACACACACACACACACACACACACACACACAATGAAATACTACTCAGCCATAAAAAGGAATGAAATAATGCCATTTGCAGCAACATGGACAGACTTGGAGGGTATTATGCTAAGTGAAATAAGTCCGATACAAAAAGACAAATCCTGTATGATATCACTTATGTGTGAAATCTAAAAAACACACAAACTGGTGAATATAACAAAAAAGAAGCAGACTCACAGATATAGAGAACAAACTAGTGGTTACCAGTATTGGGGCAATATAGGGGTGGGAGACTGGGTGGTACAAACTCTTGGGTGTAAAATAGGCTCAAGAATGTATTGTACAACACAGGGAACATAGCCAATATTCTATAATAACTGTAAATGGAAAGTAACCTTTAAAATTGTATAAATGTTTTTTTAAGTTGCTTAACTGCCTGGAGTTTTTTGAAGTTACTATATTACACTTAAAATCCATATTCCCATGCATGACCTAGAAGGCCTTATATGATCTGCCCTAACCTCACCCGTGCCAAGCTCTCCCACGCTCACTGCACTCCAGGTCTCAGCCTTCTGTCAGTTCCAGACGACGCCAAATTCGTGTCTTCCACTCTGCCTTTCCACTCCCTGCCCCTCTGCCTGGAACTCTGCTCTTCTGGCTCTTTTCCTATTTGCTTTCTCCCCTTTCTGGCTCAGCTTGAAAGTCACCTTCTCAGACAGCTCTTGCCAAAGTTAAGTTCTTTCTCTCATTTTTCTCTACCACAGTCCTTTGTTTCTTTCCTGTAATGATTTTATTGTTTATTTATTTATTGGCTGACATTCTCAGTAATGGCAAACTGAGAGGGCAGGGAACCTGTCTTCACCTTAATGCTTAGCACAGTGCCTGGGAATTATAACAGCTCAATAAATATTTGAGGAATGAATGAATGACTCCTTGAAATCAAAACTACGCACATACCACACACACACACACACACACACACACACACACACACACACACTTCACTTGAAGACGCTGGTTCTTCTGTCTTCTATTTGGGAGCAAAGCTACAGCCCCATAGGTAAATTTTTCTGATATGGTTCCTTGCCAGCATCAATCTGGTCAGACCAAGCTGCACAGAAGATAATTCCTCCCCTGACGCACACAGGACTGAAGGGGGAAAAAAATCAAGCTAGTAAAAATGTCCTTCCCCTGCAGACTTTTAAACTGCTAATCAGCACAAGCAGCTTGTAGCAGATTGAGCTCAAAGTGCAGCTGAAATGGCACATAACTAATTCCAGGTGATTTAATATCTTACACTGCCCTAGTGAAAATATTGACAAAGAAGAAGAACACGATTTGGAGTCTTTCTGCACTGCTGAATTTGCTGTTAGCTGTGGAGCCTCTATCAAGGCATTTCCATTAATCAGCATTGCTGAAGAAAAGAAGTCTGGGTGTGGCATGCAGAAACCACTGCCAAATTGGGAAAATGCTAGAAAATGGTAAAATGCTAGTTATCTAGGTATGAATATTTAGGAGCCCTTTCTCAAAACGTACGGCCCCCTTGGTGAGTGTCAAAGTAATGTCCAGCTACGCTCCTTGAGTGGTCGATGGCACATGCCTAAGGAGGAAATAAGTCTCCTGAATGTACTGCCAATAATCACAGGCAATTACCAGTGTTAAGGGAAACATGACGTTGAGATTCTTCTAACAAAATCACATCTTACTAGTGGCATCTGTAAGCACAAACTTTTTTTCTTTTTTTTTTATAAACAGGTCTGGTGTAAATTGACCATTCTAGGGTTCAGAGGTCATTATTTTATTCATAAAAGCTTTCTCTAGGGACTTGCCTGGTGGTCCAGTAGGTAAGACTCCGTGCTCCCAATGCAGGGGGCCCAGGTTTGATCCCTGGTCGGGGGAACAGATCCCGCATAAACGCTGCAACTAAAGATCCCGCATGCCACAATGAAGATCCCACATGCCGCAACTAAGAACTGGTGTAGCCTAAATAAATAAATAAAAATTTTTTAAAAAGCTTTCTCTAGTGCATTATTTCAGAATTCACTCTCATTAGCTTTATGAAAGATAATAGTCGCTTTAATTTCTCTCCTGACATTAAAAAGAATACAAAAAGCAGGGAGATTTTTTTTTTCAATTGTCATATAGGAGAGTCAAATTTGAAATCATGGGACATCAAAAAGAAAAACAAAAGTGTAGTATTTAGAGTTATTGTGCCATATACCCTCAAAGATACATTTTACCCTCACTGAGCCAAAACTTCAAATACCAGCAATACTATTTCTCCCACAGTACTTCAGTTTAAAGCTGTACCATTAGACATCAGTTTTTAAATATCACCTGATCAGTAGTGTCCCCCTAAAATACAGCAGTATTTTTTAAACACCATATTTTGTTTACATATTATGGCAGCTAGGTCTCAGATCCTAAATTCTTATGTTTAAAATATCTCCAAATATATATATTCTCACGCAGAACATTCATTATACCAAATTTCAAAGGTTTAGGCTGGCAGTTGACAAATTTGATAAAACTGACCGATTCATGGAGCCAATAAATGAAAAACGAGTGGAAATGTTGAAAGTCAAACAAATTTAGAAATCATAATATGGCAAACCCAGAGGTAAATATCACCATTGAATCATTTAACAGATGTCAATGACACCTTTGTCAAAGCCAAGCTGTAAACCTTTTGAGAGAGATGCTTCAATGCACAGAACAGTTTTATAATTAATCACCTAGTATGTGGCCAAGAAATAGATGTCGCGTTTTGCCCTCAATAAGCATACAGTGGCACAAGCAAACCCACTGACAATTTTAAGAGGTTTTCACTTTGCTGATGAATGCTTTATGAGAAAGCATAGCCTAAGAGAGTGAATGCAACATAAGTGAGGTTCTGTAGATTTGCAAAAGAGCAATCACATACACGTATGTGAGTGTGTGTGTGTGCTGGCTGTGTTTAAGCTCTCAACTTTTAATCTCTACATTATGCCTTGACACTGTTACTTAGTAGATGCACATAATTATTCTTTGTAAGGATATTTCACATCACTGTAACTATTGCTTTATAAACTCTACCAACGGAAGCACTTCTTCCAAGAGAACTCTGGATTTTTGTGTATTTCTAGGTATGAATAAAAAATTCATAGCAATTAACACAGGGTGCATTATTCAAGGAGCTATCAGAAGGAAGAAGCTCCATTACTAGTCAGTATTGTGGGTATTCATTTTTGTACCTTTTTTAAAAAGTAAAATTACTTAAAGTTGTCAGATTATACAAATAAACAAGAATTTAGAGAATCCTGATATTTCATAGTCAGACCCTAATATTTGAAGTCCTTATCATTACTTTCCTGTTTCCCCTTTTTTTCGTTTCACATGCATATTATGTTTAGAAAACTGACCACAGAATGACCATATGTGCATTATCTGAGCTTCCATGACTAAGAATGAGGTCCTAGAAAAGTCTAGAGAACGCAGAAATAGCAGTACTCTGAAACATGGAGGAGAAATTAACCCAACTGTAAAAGAAAAAAAAAAAAAAAAAAAAGGACAGTGCTGTGTTTTTCTACTGGTTTCCTGGCCGTCTTAAAACTGAAAATCACTTCACAAGGTCACTGGCACCAAACATCCCTACGATGGCTCAGGATGCGTATACCCCTGCCCTCTCTGCCAGTCAAGCAGGCTTTAGGCTGGCTCCCTAAACGCAGATGCTGTGACGGTACCATCTTCCAAATATGTTTGGCTTTCTATAAGCCTACTTCAAATTAGGGAGGGTTCTTCTTTTATAATATGTGCGAAGGTCTTTCAGAACTTGAGAAAGGTATTCAAATCACATTTTAACACTTCGGATCTTCTCAAACAGCACTAGATTACACTGCGACAAATATTGCTAAAAATCAAATGCTCATTAAATAGGGCTTGAACATTTATTTTGTTTCAGAGGAATGATAACTGAAATGGAATTTCGTCTTTGCCTTTCAAGTTCTGCCTTTTCCCTGACACCTTTTAGTAGTGCACAAGCTGGAAGTAACCTTTCTCTATTTTGACCACACATTGTCAGTACATTCCAATGGCATTTGTAATCCTTTATTTTGCAGTATACTTATTTGTGTACGTGTCCCAGCTCTTTAATTAGACATACTCATATTAATAGCATTTTACGGGCATGTATTCAGTGGTAACTGTAAGCATCTTCAGGCCACCAACTGTGTCTAATTCATCTTGGAATTTTTCCATTCAGCATAGTGATTTCCACACAGCAAGAACTTCCTAAATTTTCACATAAAGATTAAATGCAGGAACATAATAGAATAAAGAGAGAGGAGGACTGTGATGAATTTTTCTTAGGGGTGTCTTCACCCTCCTGGAGTTGGGTTGCATGTCCTAGAGTAGTCGTCTCAGTATTGAGACAATCTTAGAAAGTGGCTTTGGGCAGGATGTAAGTGAACATCCTTTCTCTTTTAATCCTTCTGACTATAAAAACCTGGAAGTCTCAGGTAGGTTCTAATACATCATTAACAGCACTTTAACTCTTCTAATCTTGCTGTTTCATAAAGAGGGAGCAGGGCTTAAGCCTGGAGGCTTGGTCAGGCAGTAGGACCTCGCTAGAATGTAATGACCTTGGGTTGTTTTCATTGTATTCACGTTTGTAGTGACCTTTCATTATTTCCCACTGACACGGGTGTTTCATTGATAGTAGTGAAATAAAACTTACATTTTAAGTCAGTGTCTTTTTATAATGAGCCAGTTAAAAATTCAAGTGAATTATGGTAGACGGCACAAAGATAAGACAAAAATCGTGACAATGGTTACATTTCAGCGAGTACAGTCTTAGAGAATTGTAGATTACTGAGTGACCAGTGACTTTAAGAAGAAAGGACAGCAGGAAATGTGTCTGAGAAGACAGACAGGAGCAACGAGCTGTCCAGTAACAGGAGGGGGTCTCTAAGGATACAGGAAACGAGAGGGAAATCATGAAGCCTGAGTCCGGCTGGATGTGGAAACCAAGTGTGACAGTTACTTGGCCTGCAAAGCAGTGGGGAGCCAAGGGAAATTTTCAGGAAGTAAGTGACATTATGGTCAAAGTGACAAGCGAGAAAGGGGATTTTAACAGTGACGTTTAGGTCTTAGTGGAGACGGGCGACAATAAAATGCAGAAATCCAGTGAGAGAAAGGTTGCAGTGGTCTAGTGATTAGAAGACTGAACAAGGAATTTTCCGGAATAGCTCATGAGAAATAAATCCCAGTGTGTCAAGAAGAAAGCTGAAGCAGGTTTTCTGGTTGTTTAAAGTAGAGAATGGTTAAAGAGGACAGAAAATGGCAAATTGCTAAAGGGAGATGGGAGAAAAGATGCTCTCTGCTACAGTAACTATGTATTTGCTCTATCAAAAAAAAAAAAAAAAAAACAAAACCTGTGGGGAAACCTAGGATTGCTTGTGTTTCAGTAGTCCCAATCATTTTTTTAAGTACAAAGTCATTATAGAAACCTCAGTTTACAACCACCGTCAATTTCTGCCATTTCTTTCTTTTTTTTTTTCTGAGATCCAAGAGAGCAGAATTTAAAATTTATAAGGCTTTAGGTTATATCATTGAAAAATGAAACCTGTTCAGAAAACTTGCATTTTCGGAATAAGGAAATCTTTTATCAGTCACAAATGATTTGCCATTAAAATAACTTTAAGACAAAATCAGATGACCTGATTTCTAGCTCCACATTCACACATATGAGTTCCACGAGTTCCCTTAACTCTCTGAACAGGATCAATACCTACCTTGCTTAAATAGCTAGCCATTATGAGGATCAGATTAAATGTACATACATTGTATCTTTCAAAGGCAATTTAAAGCATTACCAGTATAGAATTAAATATACTGTAGCATAGCTGTTTAGGGTTACATATATTGCATTTTGCCTGTTGACATAATTTTTGAAATATGAAAAATACAGTGCAATACTCTGCTGGTGCTTTCAGCAAGACTGCAGGAGAAACACACCTACTCACGTTTATCAGAAAGGTGGGAGTCAGAGGTATAAGAAAAATAGCATGCTTGGCTCCCAAGTACTTAGAGAAAAATGCCATGCTGTAGAAGGAAGAATATGATGGGAGGCTTTGAGAAAATAGAAACGCAGAAGCAATGAGAACACAAACTGAACCTGCATCAGGCATGGCGGTAGCTGTTCTCCAGCCACTCTCAGTGAGCACTTGAACAGAAAGAAATAGCCCAAGAAAGCTCCCCGGCTATATATTCTTGACCTGCTTCTTGTTCTGTGCACAAGAAGAAATAAGAATAACGTTGGTCCTCGCTACCCATTAGCTCCTTCCCATTACAGTCATGCTTCTGAAAGTTACAGGTAAAGCAGGGTTGCAGCCAAATGCACAATCATCATTTCAGGCCAAGAAGCCTGCTTCCTTTTCCATGTGTGGCTGTAATGGACAAATAGAAGGAAATGGAGCAGCTCTTCTCTCTCCCTCCTCAAGCCTGGTGCCTTATGTAGTCTAAGTAGTCACCTCCTTGATTTCTGGCATTTGGGTTTCACCTTGGCCCTTCTGACTCTAAGGAGGTACTCCTGGTTCTCCCAAGCCCAAGCCATTTCCAAGGTAAATGGAAAAGCGTAAGGATAAATGTAAATGGATCAGAAGACAAAAGCATCAGAAAAGCCTATCCCGCTAAAGAATCTTTAGGCGAAAGTATTCTTGGCCAACTCGTCCCTCCCTTACTCTCAACTCTAGCCTCTCTCTCCAGACAAAACCACAGGCACGTCCATGGAGCCCAAGTTCACCCTCTTGTCACACTCCCTTCTCAAAGGCATTTGTCTTCCTGGGCTTAAGATATTTAGGAACTGGGGAAGACAAAGGAGTATCCCCTTGGGACAGAGAGTAGTTCTACTTGTTCCATGTTTCTTCCACTTTTTAATCAATCATGTATGAAGTACATAGTGCCACAGTGGGTTTGATAATCCTGTTATCAGCATGTCTTAAAAAAAAATTTCTTCCTACCATGTCTACTAGAATCCTCCAGCAAGGTAGTTAGATGAGTCCTCACCTTGAATCTGGACTAGTCTTTGATGGCCTGGACGAATGGATTACAGCGGAAGGGCTACTCCACACCTGGCCTTTAAGACAACTGACAATCTTCTAAGTTTAGCTCCTGGAGCCCTGAGCCATCACGCAAGAAGTCCAACAATCTGTTGCAGAAACCAGTGAAGAGGCCATGTGGCTACATGAAAAGGAAGAGAAGCCCAGCTGAGCTCAACCCAACTGGCTAAAACAACGGACATGCAAGTGAAGCCATCTTGGGGCCACCAGTCCAGCTTAGCCACCATCTGAAAACCACGAGGTGACCTCAGTTGTTACGAGGATGGGGCTAAAGAAATCACTTACCCCAGCCCAGCCTGAATTCCTGACCTACAAAATTATGAAATTTCATAAAATGGAGTTTTAACGTGTTTAAGTTATGGGTTAGTTTGCCATGTAGCAATAGATTTATGGGACAACGCCCCTTCACATTTTACATAAATTGCTACATGGTCACATTTCTGAATCATTTTTCATCATTTCCCCTCTTAGCTACACATAAGCCTCCAGGTATTTTTCTTCCAAACAATAAGCAGCTTGTGCATTTCCCCAAGAATCTCATATGCAAAACATGTATCTACTGAGGTCTTAAACAGTTTTAAGCCATATGGTGAATTCCCGGTACACAATTCAACAAAATAAACGATGAAAATAGCGTGAACTCAATTTCAGAAGTCAATGGAATGGTGATAGTATTTACACAGCACAGTCTCCCTAAGTGATAGTAATAAAAAAATACACTGTGATTTCCCTATAGTGGGCAATACAAAATCTTATCTGCAAAGAATAGTACCTTGGATAGTTATCAGTGCACTGCTTCTAGAAGGACATCTTGTAAAAGGTTTGGAGGTTTTATTATTGCTCTTTTGTATTTGTATTTAACATTCTTAAACAGCTATCTCCCTAGTTAAGAGGGTTTTACCGTGATTTTCAGATAAATGATCCGTACTCCTATAGGTGATACATGAAAATTTATCTTTTCTATTTTAAACTATGTTGTAATTTCTTAATGACTCAGAACCATCCATATACTCATGATTTCTGAGTAGTCTTTTTCTAGTGTTTCTATCCTTATCCCTTGCTGAAGAGATGTTAGCTGTAAATTCTTTTGTCTGTGAATGAATCGGCAATATTTCCTTCATCTGCTCTAACTTGCAGTTTATCCTGTTGTCCACTAAAATAAAACAGACAATTAAGCTTACTGGGAGGCTTCTAAATTAAGAGTAAATAGTCATCGAATGAGGCTGGTCTTTCCACAATAAAATGATTGCAGTTTGGTGAATTTTTGCAGAGATTAGATTTAGGTTGCTATGATGCCTCTTTTGTTCAATTTTTAGATACTAGCTTAGGATTTAAATACTGGAGTTACCTGGTGAGTAAACTCCGAATGAATACCTATCATTACAGTCATTGATTTATTTGACATTTTTACTCTTATTTGTAGCAGTAAAACAGCATGGAGGAAAATGAGCATTGTTTTGGCAATAGGTGAGAAATATTTATTTTTAGGACAACTACATAGGTCAAAATAAATTGGGATTGAAAGTATTTAATATGATATATTAACTACAGATTAATAAACCTACTCTGTATTATTCAAGGCTTCCAATTTTATTTTTT
This sequence comes from Physeter macrocephalus, assembly GCF_002837175.3. Classification (NCBI taxonomy): domain Eukaryota; kingdom Metazoa; phylum Chordata; class Mammalia; order Artiodactyla; family Physeteridae; genus Physeter; species Physeter macrocephalus. The sequence goes on from NC_041231.1 coordinate 19,675,958, forward strand.
AAATATTTATGGACTGGGAGTAGCTGTGTAATTACTAAAGTTTTAGCATGAGCTGTGAACAGTGCACACCCTCCTGCCACCCCATGCACCTAAACACTTACAGCCACCCACATAATCTTGTTTCATTTATGGAACCAGTTGTAAACAACCAAAACCATATTGGTATGCAACCTTCAAAGACAGTAAATGCAATGTAAATCCAGTTGAATAAAAATGTAGAACAGGGCTTCCGTTCCTTTCGTAGCACACAGAACCAAACGGACAGCCAAATTAGCCTCCCATTAAGGACACATTCTAGTTTTCAGAGGGGACAATCAAAGGACTCTCCACCAGAAGCATCCAGTCTGTTAAACCCATTATTTAAATGAACTTGGGAAATGATGACACAAACCTTTCTGTCCCTCCTCATCAGCTCAGAATTTGGAGGGGCAAAGGAAGTGGAATGCATGCTTAATTGAGGCAGTAAATGCTAGGCTGTAGCAGACTGTTATACTGTTAAATACAGCAATGGGTTTTTAATGGCTGCTGTCCAAAATTACACTGGAGAAAAATGGTTTACTAGTAATAATAATAGCTGGCACTTTTATCCTCAAAGCACTTAACAAATATTAGCTCATTAATCCTCCAACTGCCACTGGGAGGCAACAGTAAATGTTTCTATCCTCAGTTTACAGCTGGTGAAACAGGGAAATAGAAGGTAGTATCCAAGTTTTCAAAAGGAGGTTTTGTGTATGGAGGTCAATTTCCAATTCAAACAACTCATATCAATTTTTATACATAATTGGATGGTATTCCCTCTAATGACTACCAGCCCTTTTTTGAGGGGATAGTGATTAAGGTCGAATCCAATTTATTTGAACTTGACTCACATGAGTTGTACCTGAACTGCTCAATGCCGGTCCTTTAGCATTATTTCAAGCAAATCAATTGTGTCGAAAATCTATTCAGCCCAAATCGATTACATGCCGAAACTTGTATGCATGCAAAAAGGTCTCTTGAGATCCTTTGAAATCTAGCTCCACTGAGAATTGCTGGAGGTCACAATGTGAAATAGCGTCGAGGTCAAATTTAAACACCTTTATTTTGGCTTTCTATTTTTAACCATTCACTCAGATCTCCCTTGTGGAAAATAGTAGGTCTCAAATTAGTGAACAATAATGAATAACCCAAAATAGTCCGTTATTCCTTCTGGTGTAGTCTACAAATATTAGAATTGTTATATTTTTCTTTGTTTACTTTCCATTGTGGACAATGTTTTCAATTTCTTGCCATTGTATAATGCCTTAAGTATTTTAATTTAATGAATGATTTCTCTGCTGTGTCATCAGATGCACTGTACAGAGCAAGTTTAGAAAGTCTCTGAATTTATAATACCAAAATAAGCTCATTTCTTGAGGAGCTAAGTGCTGTACTCTAAAGAAGCAGGCATGGATCAAACAAAAGCCTTAAAGCAAATCCACTCCATATAGTCCAAGGAAATGGGATCTGCTCTATAGACAAAGCAGAAAGCAAACACATTTTTGCCACTATCTATTATATTAAAAAGAGCCTTTTGGAGTCAGTGTTTGAGAATGCTACTTGTATTTTGCATATTAAAAAATGTACATTTTTTTTCTAAACACCACACACCAAAAACACAAACACCTCTCAAAAATCCTAAATATATTGACCATGCCTAGAATAGAGTTGATTTCTTTTTCCCTCCAAAGCCTTATCTTAACTGACAGCTGCTAATAAAGACAGCGCCATCGTTATGAGAGGTGTCATTTTCAAGAACAGTCAGGCTGGGATATGGCATCTACCACTGCCAACTATTTCTATCTTAATCGGGAGTGGCAGATACACCTTTGTGGAAACGCCAACCGTGTAATGCAATTGGTTACATATAATACCCAGATGTGAAGGAAATCCATGCATATTGATACTATAGAGCATCAAAAACGTTCCTGCCAAAAAATAAGAAATGGTAATGAGGGCAAGCAAAAGCTTTGGTGAGGGTGAAGGTTGATTTTTACATATACTGGTGCCCAGGACACATTTCAGGAAGACCCAGACACCAAACACTTTTATGACATGATTTTGGAGAGAACACAAATGTCCTCCTTTCCCAATGTATCTCCCACATGGCAGTGCCTCACAATGAATCTTTGCAGCAAGAATTTTAAATCCACCATTTTAAATGCCACCATTCCTGGTATAAACATACAATATCATGTAATACCTCAGGAGGAGCCCTTACTTTCTACTTTTCCACATGTTTACCTGAGGTAATAAGACACAGAACAGGTAAATCTGGTTGGACAACAGGGATGAGTGCTGGCCCTTGATGAAGACCATAATTAGAGAATCCTACTAATCCAGGGGGGTACTGACGGACATTGCACACATGGTAAATGAAGTCAAAGAGAGAAGAGAAAGGGTGTGCAATGGACTGAACGTGTGTGTCTCCCCCAGATTCGTATGTTGAAACCCTAATCCCAATGTGATGGTATTTGGACGTGTGGCCTTTGGGAGGGAATTAGATCATAAGGGTAAAGCTCTCGTGAATGAGATTGTACCCTTATGAAAGGGAAACTGGAGAATGCTCTTGGGCCCTTCCTGCCATTCTCACTGTGACAATACGACAAGAAGTCAGCAGTCTGCAAACAGAAGACAGCTGGCACCCTGATCTCAGGCTTCTAGTCTCCAGAGCTGTGAGAAATAAATTTCTGTTGTTTATAAGCCTCTCAGTCTGTGGTACTTTGCTACAGCAGTCCAAACTAAGAGGGGGTGCTGAAGGGGTCTGCTGGACTCAAAGGCACCAGAGTGGAGTAGTTAAGATCTTGCAGCTGGGGAGCAGATGCTTCTGAGTTTGAGTCCCGGCTCAGCCACTTCCAGGCCATATTGTGTGACCCAGGACAAGGACACCCTTACGTTTGTGACACTCAGCATTAAATGGGTATTATCATAATAGTACTTTCTTCAAAACACTGATGCAGAGACTGCAAAATACATCATAAACATTTAATAAGTGATAGCTATTTAAGTGTTTGCCTGGCACAGCCTCGGTCCTGCGCAAAGCAGTCATTCAATAAAAGCTTTTTAATGATTGGTCGCTGTCAATGTCTCATAGAACACACAATCAATCAATCAACTAATCAATCAATGTGCACTGGAATTACGGAAGCTATGTAAAAAAATCTAATCTCCCTATCTTTGGGCAGGGCTATATTCAACCTTGGAAATATAATTGGTGAAGTTTTCAATACTTCCCCTACATTCACTGCATCCCTCAGCATATATATTAACTCTGAATTTGTTTTTAAAAAAAGAAATCAGCTATACGATAGTTCTCTCTTTTTTTTTTTTTTTTTTTTCAAATAAGGAAATCTATAACCTGTAGAGTGGATTATGAACTTGCTTACGTATCAGGGTATCTGCACTTTAATTCTGGTTTCACCACTGCCCAGCCCGCTATTCAACCTTTTTTTTCCTCTATAAAATGAACTAACAGGGCTTCCCTGGTGGCGCAGTGGTTGAGAGTCCGCCTGCCGATGCAGGGGACGCGGGTTCTTGCCCTGGTCTGGGAGGATCCCACATGCCGCGGAGCGGCTGGGCCCGTGAGTCATGGCCGCTGGGCCTGCGCGTCCGGAGCCTGTGCTCCGCCGCGGGAGAGACCACAACAGTGAGAGGCTCGCGTACCGCAAAAAAAAAAAAAAAAAAAAAAAGAGCTAACAAACCTGTCACTTTTTGTCTGCCATGTTGTTGAAAAAGTCACATGAGATATGGGGCTTTTTTAATTCTTTAACAAGCTCAAATAAGTACTCAAACAATGCAAGACATGGTGATTTTTAAATAGAAATATTCAGAAGGAATCTTCCAAATGGATGGAAATGTAGTGTCAAGTGTCAACAGTCTCAGAAAAGGTCAATACTTATCTCCCCCTTGAGCCTTTGCACATGAGAGGTGTTATTTCCTTTGAACACATCAATATGTAAGACGTCCCATAGTAAGCTGATATTCTGTCACATTACATTCTTTAGTGGAGGTCTTCAAGACAATAACAAAATGAATTCACAATCAACTCTAATAGCATCAAATCATCAAAAATCTCCACATTTTTCTCACCAATTTACCTTCTATTACACTGACTACATCCCTTGGCCAGGGAACATACAATTTTCTCACATCAGGATGCTACCAATGCAACCCTGATCTATTTCCTCATCCTCTTTACCCTGATACCACCACACCAAAGAGAGGTACCCTCCAGAGATCCAAATATCCAGGTCGCAATGACTGTAGGCTGCCAGACGATTATTTGAAGGTGTCTCCACTTCCTGGGTACGACACCTGCAATCCCTAGAGTTAAAATCACCACTTACAGCAAAAGCTTTTGTTCGGGAGGAACCTCTGCTAAAAATGCAAACCTGTTACCTTAGAAGAGAGAACACATCTTTTGCATTATTCTCTCTGCTGTAAAGCTCTCATCTTGGAAAGCAGAGATAATGCAAGGGAATAGACAAGTTTGTTTTGAAGTTTGAAGGCTGCAACTGAAACTCACCTCTGGCCATGAGCATGCCCACCTGGGGCAATAAAAGAGGAGCCGAGAAAGGAACAGCAAAGGAAAAGAGGAAAAGATAGCCCTGAATGCAAATTTAATGATTCTCCATTTTGTCCTGCTTTTGGCAATTCGAGCTTTCTTCTTCCCCATCACCCACATTCTATACATTTGAAGCCTTCAAGGTGCGCTTGCTATTCTTCGTTAACCCCCCAGATTCAGATCCATTCTCCATCTTTCTCCAGGCTGCTCTGTGCAGAGGGACCCAACTTCAGCAGGACACTTGGACCAGGCTCCCTTGTCCTCTGCCTGCTGGTGGGAACAGCCACTGCGAGGAAGGAGCAGGAGATCTTGGGGTAGGAGGAGACCAGTGTCCTGTGACTCAAGAACGGCTATGTTTCTCTAAAACCACAGTTCCTGTCTGCAGCCTTCCCCAAAGCTATGGCTCTCACCTTCCAGTCACTTGTCTCTCTTGTTGTCCCACTGGACTAAGGGCAGTAACGGCCCCAGGGGTGCCTCCACAGCCCTTGTTGGTTTCCCTCAACCCTGCCCAAAAAGATGTGGTCCCTTCTTTAAACGCCCTTCAACTGCCCCATTTGAGTACTACTTAGATACAGGAAAAAATCAAAGTGAAAGCAAGAGAGTGCCAGGTTTTATCCAGAGAAGATGAAAAACTCTGGGTCCTTTAACACTGCCAAGGGGACATGTTACCCAGTTCCAGCCAGTGGTACTCTCTGCCACCTGGGCATTCAGGTCCAATATTCCAAGAACATCAAGTTTTCCAAGATAAGTCAGAAATATGAATTTTATGTGAAATATTTGGGTTTTAAATATTGGCTCAAATATTTCTGAAACACGCCCCAGGACAAAAAAACACATACGTAGGCTGGGTTCAGTCCAAGGGACACAGGGTTGGATCTTAAATAGACTACAATGCCTCTCGTTAAAAAAAAAAAAAAAAATCTGCTTTTCCTTATAATGCAGAATTATAACAAGAAAGGTAGAAATTCTCATCTATACAGCTCTTTCTTACACAATTATTTAGTCCAAAAACAACAACCTTCCCTCCCTCATTTGAAATCTCAAGGCAAAAAGAGAGAAACATCCAGAACTCAAAAGTGACAGGAATCTTGTTATTTGGGTCTGTTCTAATTGTATGAATCTAATCAAATTATTTAATTTCTGCATGGCTCTCCCATTCATCCACAAAAATCAGGATAATGACTTTTTTCCTACCATCTTCACAGAGACATTTGGCTGAAAAATGAAATACATAGTAAATGAAAAGCACATTTGAGCTCTTCAGAGAATAAAGTGCTGTCTAAAACCAAAGGGATTAGTAAGAAAAACGTCAGAGGTTTACCAGAGCTCTTCTTCTTTTTCAACCACATTTCATGATGCCAAGGTAACTGTGAGTCAATGCCTCAGGCCAACATGATATTATAGAAGACCTACCCAAATCTAAGGCGGTGGTTCTCAACTCTGGCATCAGAACCTCACCGGAAGCTTTCAAAAAGCCACATGCCTGATCCTCCAGGGATTCTTATTGAACTGATCTGGGTTGCTAGTTTTAAGAAAAGCTCTCCAGGTGATTCTCATTTCAGCCAAGCCTGAAAACTACTACTCAGGATCTTTCAAAGATGTGAAACAATCACAACCAGTAAATGTGCATATAATTGATGTAGGTGTCAACCCATGTTCCATACTTTTAATGATAATAATATAATAAGCTCATACTTATTCACATACACAGACACACTTATGTCTATCTCTCTCTCTTTTTTTTTTGCGGTACGCGGGCCTCTCACTGTTGTGGCCTCTCCCGTTGCGGAGCACAGGCTCCGGACGCGCAGGCTCAGCGGCCACGGCTCACGGGCCCAGCCGCTCCGCGGCACGTGGGATCCTCCCGGACTGGGGCACGAACCCGTGTCCCCTGCATCGGCAAGCGGACTCTCAACCACTGCGCCACCAGGGAAGCCCCTCTAGCTCTCTTTTATCCATTCATACACTGAGCATGGAGTAACTATTATAATAAAAAAGCCAGAATTTACTGAATGCTTAATGAGTTCTAATAAGTTGTCTACATATATTGTGCCATATAATGCTCATAATAACACACATGAGCTGGGTATGGATATTACTCCTCATTTCCATATATGAAATCAGTCTTAGGGAGGTTAAAATGACTTAGCCAGGGCCACACATTGAGCAGTTCACAGAATTGGATCTGGAAACCTGACAGCCTGACTATTACAGCCACACCAGTTTGCTTCCCACTGTGCCAGAATCTGTAGGGTTTATGCAATGCTTAAAATGAAGCATGTGCCCTCAAAAGATTTTACCATCTGAGAAGCGAATAATGATGTACACTAAAATTCACAGGCTGAATAGGAAAATGGTATATTGTAGTCCCTGGAGTCAGGGAGAGGCGGATTGAAAGATGGGGAATGGCTGGCTTTGCTAAGCTCCTACTTCACAACTGTAGGGGAAATGAGACGCACCCAAACATCTGAGGAGAGAATGTGATAAGACCGCCTGGAGAAGAAACCCTGGTCAAAGAACAGAGTGCATTTATATATTTGCCATTCAGCACATTTATTATTCTTATCATCTCCCAGTATCTCTTGGATTGATTGTTTATGCCCCCCTAAATTTACCAAATTATCATGTCAATCATGACTTTTGAAGACTTCACCTCAGTTCGAAATTTATTTCTGATTCTTATTGAAAAATTGTGTACACACAATTTTAACATACACACATACACACACACACACACACTCCCAATAATTTGACTTCCAAAGAGGTAAACAAGTTGCAATTTTTTGGTAGTAATAAACTAATGTGAAAATTAAGTAAACATTTTTTACAGAAAATTTTTAAAAACTGAAAACAGAATATTCTCTCTCTTTGTATTTTTACTATCTAAACACAATGGGAAGGTAAGCAGGATCATTTTTTATCCACAATACATAAAATCTCTATTAGTTATGGTCTATTTGTGCACTGACTAAAAACATTTGTTAACAAAACAGAATTTTCTAGTTTACTGGATAAATATACCAGGAGAAATTGCAGAATAATGTTAGGTTGCCAAGCAACCACTGCTCTACTCCCTCATTCATCAAGCTTCTTATCCCAGTGCTAGAGAATTCCAACCGATTTGTTTCTTGGGAAAATTACAGTGACTTTCCGTAACACAATAACACTTCTATTCTCAGAAGATAAACTTAGATGTTCTTTTGATCAAAGGGATGTGTTAATTCATTATTCTCTACATGGTGCTAATGAGAAAGCTATAATTAACTAACTACACTACTGTGACACATAAAATAAACTGCAGTAATTAGTAATGTTTAAGGTGTTAACCGGCTTCCAAAATCAGAAAATACAGAATCTTTCCTCCAATAACGATGTAGAGAAAGGAGAAATCACCATAACTAATTAAATTGGAATTGTTTCCATTCTCTACCCTCTCCCTCCCAAAAAGGGATAGAGGAACGTAATTGCCAAAATGTGAGAGATTTCACTTTACTAGCAAAGAAAATGGCTCAATGCCAATTCTACTTGTAGGTAGACATAAAATGCTGGAGAATAATGTAATCTTTTCTTTGAAAGAATGCTTACCACAATATTTTTCCAGGAATGAAAAGAAAGAATATTAGGCTTTCACTCATTAGCCGTGTTAAGTTAGCATATTGTATGTAAATCACCATAATAATTGCATTCTCTTCATACTGAATTAGTTAGTTAGAATGAAGCTGTAATCAAAATGTTCATAATTGAAAATACAGTATTCTCAGTCTCGTTTTGAAAAAATAACAAGGAACACTGATTGAATCAGATAATACAGTACATCATTGAAAACAGCCTCGGTATAGAGACAAGTTGGTCCTCTAGATTATACCTTAGCATGTCAATTAGCTCCCGAGATTCAGGTCTCAACACTTCTGGATCTGTCATGGTTTTTTATTGTTACCCTTTGTCTTCAGCCTAACTTAAACTTTCCATGTGCATTACTGCTTAAATTTTTAGGGAAAATACAAAATAGTGAAAAGCTAAATTTTGTTTCTAAAAAGTATTAGGCTCTATGGCACTGCTGGCTGTCATAAGTCAAAGGGCAAAATAATTTCCAATAAATGAAACATTTAATGCCAATGCTCCTGGGAAAGAATGTGTAAATGATCACATGAATTTCAGGCAAGCTGTCACACTAATTCCTCGAGGCACCCTTTAAAGATGACATATTCACTGTGAAGAAGGGGGTGTTGGTTGTCGTGCAAAAGTCAAACTTGAATCAATACTCTGCTATCTGAATTGATATTCACAGGGCTTCCTGACACTCATTTCTTCAAATCTAATGCCATTAGCCACCCTCTATTACTTAATTTTCTTTTATGAGATAAAAACTAGTAGAATCTTAAATCAGTCTTAAATCATTACTTTTATTTATAATTCTCCATTAAAAAAATGAATCAGGCTAAAATATGTCAAAAAAGCAATTTTGGGTCAAACAACCTGCTATCTTCAAAGAATTCAGAAGTTAACTATAAAAATCAAGCTCCTATCCAGCAAACATTTTCCTAGGTGAGGTCTATTTTGTAAAATCATGAGCTTTGTGACGGTGACATCTGTCTGGTTTTACTTGCTTCAGATTCATCAAAACTTGCCAATATTTTAATAAGCAAGTAATTTTAAAATGAATTTAATACTACTTCATTTAATGAGATGAATTAACTTTAAGGTAATCAAATCCTGTCAGACCTGTGAGTAGCTCAATGGGGTGTATAGTTTGCTCATCATCAGAAATGTTGGAGCACCTGTATAACCAAGAGTAGTAATAAACATCCGTAGCCTTTTCTTTAAAGGGAAGGGCCCATAAGATGCAACAGAGAACAATCTGGAAAACATAGATTAATCATCACAGTCCTGCACTTCTGCAGTGAGGAGTACAAACATGCTCGGAAAGAGATTTTAATGAACTTTCCTAGCCAGTACTCACACCTGCCCAGATATAACTATTTGTCTCCATTTATTCACTGACGATATTCAGGAGCTTGTGAGGAATGATTATACACTGTGTGCTCTACCGTTACGAGAGGTAAATCCACTGCAGGACTTAAGGCCATGAAATGGAAAGCCATGTTATACACTAGACTCTAGAACCAAGTTAAATTTTGAAAGCCACAGGGTGGTCCATCATAAAGAGAATGAAATTAAGACAAAGCCAATTGCAACATTAGCAGGTGAAAGAGGAAACATTTTTACACACAAAGCGGTAAAAGCAACTGTTTTTTTCTTGTCACTCGAAGTTTCCCCCAAAAGCTTTCTAAGCTTCTCTCTCCATCCGGTTGGTCAGTTTATATCTTCCAATCTGCTCCAAAGCAACGCTTTGTAGGAGTAGGACTGGCCAGTAATATTAATGTCAATTGATGGTCTCCAAAAGTAGAAATTAGTATTTTGCCTTCAATAAAAATGCAGAGTAATGAGAACACGTCATATCTAATTGAGGACTAACTTATAATAAAAGTAACGGCGTCAGCAACCATAACTTTTAGTGTTTATTATGCATCAGACACTGAGCTAAACTGTCTACTGGAATTATCTCATTCCAGTCGCTCAAAAACCCTAAAAGGAAGGTATTGATATTATTCCTATTATTTAAAAGGGGAAACTGAGGGACGGGGTCGATAAAGACGTGTGCTCGTCCAAAAGCACACATCTCAGAGACGGTGGACCTGAAATTCGAACCCACGTGAGCGCGGCGAGAGCCTTTGCCTCGCACGAGCCCAGGTGGCTCACCAGTTGCCCACCTCCGCGCGCACGCGCAAATGTGCCCCCCAACCTGGGGCGTTCCCGTGAGCGCGCCATCGCGCACGCGCGTGCCAGGCGCCGCTTGCCAGCTCTGGGGGCTCTTTGGGAGCTCACGCGGGCGGGGCTGAACCCCCGCGCCCCTCGAGTTGGGCTGGACCTGGATCTTCCTCCCCGCCTTGCCGCCCTGCTGTGTCACTACACCCCCGCCTTCAGCCGCTCACCTCCCACCCCTTCCCTGCCCACCCTTCGGCTGACAGCCCGACCATCCACCCTGCGCTCGCCCCAGGGCGCGGCTCCGGGCGTGGGTACCTGAGCTAGCGCGGCGGAGGCTTGGGCCCTGGCTTGTCGCAGGAATTCCTCAGTCCTGCCGTTGCATGAGAAAGTGAGGCTCGCAGCGAGCAAGAGGAGTGGGAATGAAGGGACTGGCTAGCGTTCCCCAGCCTCCTGGCTCCAGTCCCTGCTCTCCAAATTAATCGCTTTCTCCCTGCTCCCGCTCCACGCACACTCTCACTCAAAAAAAAAAAAAAAAAAAAAAAAAAAAAGAAGGGAGGAGGAGAGGCACAAAGAGGAAGAAGGGACCTTCCATGACTGGCATCTCTAGCTCCCTCAGCTTCGCTACCAGGGAGCCATGGCAACACGCCCCCAGCCTGACCCCTCGCCCCCTCGGTGGTCTGGGGAGGTGGAGCTCCTAACCCTCCCAGTTTTCTCGCCCCCCAACCCAGCTGTCCACAGATCTCCCTTTTCCAGCTGGCGGCGCGTACCGAACCCCAGCGGGATCTGGAATCCTCCCCTGAGAGTGGGAGCAAGACAGTGGGGCGGGGGTGTTGGTGGAAGAGAACTGAGTTTACGACCCAAGAGATGGTAAGGGGCAGAGAGGAGTGAAGCCAGGACTGACCCCAAGCCCAGCTGGACCTCGCAGCCCCCTCTCGGGAGAGGGCTGGAATCTCCAGGAGGGTCTGGAATCCTCTCCAGAGAGTAGGAAGAGATGCTGGTAAGGGAGGTTGGAGGAAAGACAACCTACCCGTGACCAGGCGAAGAAAGTGGGAGCTGGAGGATTCGAGGACCCCTTTACTCCGTCCGACTGACCGGAGGGGTCTGAATCCAGCCTCAGCCACCAGGGGGCGGGGCTGGGAAAGGGGGTGTCTCTAACTGGCTTAAGGCTGAGGGACCTCGGACCACCCTACTTCGTGCAACAACGGAGCCCTGATTGCGCACCATCTCCGACCCACAATGGGTTGACCCCCTCCTGCCAGGAGCAAACCACTTACCCTCCTTCTGTCTCGCTCAAAGATTTGGGGAGCCCCCAGGGCTAACGAAACAAACGCAAACTGACCCTCACCCCGGACACACCTGAGTCGCTTCCTGCACCAGATCCGTTCGGTACCTTCCCTCGGGGAAACCTCTCCCTCAGGCTGGCTTGGAACGGGAGAGGGATGTGGGGGTCCAGCAGCTCCCGGCGGGTCCGCGGGAGTTTCTTGCCGGCCGCTCCCAGCTGATCTGCACGCGGGTCTGCCCGCGGAGATGCCGCCGCGCCCCGCCCACCGCCGGCAGCGGCCGAGAGGACGCGGAGCTGTTCTGGCTTGCGCTCCGCTCCACGCCCACCCGGCAGAGGCTGGTTCGCGCCTCTCCTCTCTCCGCTGGTTCTGCCCCGCCACCCCTCACCCACGCCGCTTATTTTCCTTCCCTTTGCACCCTCCCGTGGGACAGGGAGAGTTATAGGCTTAAGACTTTTATTTCATGGTGAAAAGCAAGGGACGAAGCCAAAACTTTGCTCGCCATTTTCCACATCTATGGTCAAAAGAGGTCAAAAGATCGCTGTCCCTTTTGTCTGGAAAAAAGAAATTTTAAAGAAACCCCTCCTCCTCCCGAGAGTTCCAGTCAGTACATATTCCAGACACGGGTCGCCAGTCTGGTTTTCTCTCAGTGCTGCATGTTGGAGGGGTGTGGTGCCATGGACCTATTAAAAATAATTCTTTTTGCTTTCCTTCCTCATTTAGAGGCGTGATGGGGCGTGCTATTTAATTTACAAATGATGCTACTTCCCTAAACTGCCAAATTATTGTATACATAAATTTAGGCACCTTCTTCTGTTACCATTTAAAAAAAATTGTTCTAACACTTACGGTCTGTAATTTTACCATATTGTTCCCTAACATTTTTTTCCTATTTATTCTGTATTAACTCAGTATTATAAAGCAGAAGAAAGCCCTATGTGCTTATTTCCATTGCAAAAGGCCACTTCTGATGCCTTATCAATTCCACCAAAAAAAGCACATTTTATTTTAGGATTCCAGAATTAATCTGGGAAAGTTACAGTCTTTGCAGTATAAGTGGTTTATATACCCCTTTCATTGTTTTCTCCACCGTGATCATAGTTTCCAAAATTTTCACACAGTACTACTTTTTTTAAAAAAGACCCTGTTGAATTTAAGTTCTCTTTGATGGTTAGAGAATCATTGACTCCTAATTTTTACTCTAGTAAGGCAGTGAGATTGACCTTACAGTCTGGTTTTGTTCTCATCTAGTGCATTGAACAATGAGGATATTTAGAGCTGTGAGCTGCCCTCAGAGCTGGATGCCGCTATAATGAACAGCAACGGGAAGGCAACTCAGGATTCAGCTTCAGAAGCAACTGAATAAAATATTTTGAAAAGGAATAAATGAACTTTTAGTTTTAATAATTGCTAACCTTGAAGCCCCAATTCTGTCAGTTCATGTGTGGGCATAGTTCTTACTGACTGCATTGCAAATTGCAAATGCAAGTGAGGGCAGGGTTTGTCCTGACTTTAAATTGAACTGCTGGAGTAATTTCTTTGCCTGAGGCATCATTATTCACGTGGCATGTCTTCTAAAGTAGAAACAAAGATAGAATATTGAATAAAAGTCCAACAGGGAAAATACTGTGTCTGTAGGAAAACATTTCCAAGGTCAAGGAGACACAAAGTCAAGTTGATCTCGGGAGTTTACCACCTTCTGGATAAACATCTGCTGAGCAAAAGACTCAGAACTCCATCCTGGCCAAACCAACAGATTACTGAAACATATTGTTCTTCTTTTATCTATGATGAGTTTGCTTGACATCTGGATCATTATTTTAAAAACAAATGTTTATTGAGCACCTACTATTTATCAGTCATTGTTCTAGGTGCTAGGGTACAGTGGAAAACTCAACAGGCAAGGCCAGTTGAGTCTTTGTAAATCAACTACCCAAAGATATATAAAAGAATACCAAGGTATAATACCTGAAACAAGAAGATGAAGTGTCAGTTCTTAAATATGGGTTTTTATTGAAAGGAAAATAACAATAACGTACTTCTGAGCCTCTGGCACTGCATATAAATTAGGAAATACCCAAATAGTAAAACCATGGCTTACTAGGGACAGCCATTAAGTCAGCATACACACAAAAAACTTTACCCCAGGCAGCTACATTTTAAGAAAGAAGTGAAGGAAAGAAGAAAAAGATAGGTAAGGAAAAGGGAAGAAAGAGAGGGAGAGATGGAGGGAGGAAGGAAAAGAGGGAGGAAGACAGGCAAATGATTAACCAAGAAAGGAAAACAGTATTGAGAGCAAGAAAGTATTTTAGCCAACTAAAGGAAGTTTTTTTTAAAAGGAATACAAAATGGAGGCAGTGACTTAAACTTCCACATCCAAGAAACACCTCATAGCTCTTACCTCCAAGGATAAGTTCATATTTTTAATACATATTTAAGGGCAGGCAACCAATCTAGGCTTTCCTGTCCCAAGAAACTTGCTGCTTTGAAACCGTCTCTTGGCTCCCATTCTCCTGTCTGACACTTTATTCAGCACATTTCCCACTCTACAAACAATCCTAATCTATCAGGCATCACACCTTTGCATGTGGGTGCTGGAGAAAGACTAGATACTTATGTCACGTGAAAATGTGATTGCATTGGCCTTGCAAGGTGTGAATTGCTCTCTCACAATGGAGGAACACCACGTAAAATAAAAATTCAACTATTAAATCACAAATGAAGGGGAGAAAAGGAGTTCTTTCATTAATAGAAGCAGAAGGTGAGAGAGATAGGCCAGTCATCTGGAAAAAAAGAGAAAAGGTATTAAAAGCTGGGGTATTTTTTAGCTTTTACTGCTAATTTACTACTTACCCCCGGCCTGAACCATCATTTGGTATCATTCCCAGAGTAGGGCCATTGGAGGAATACTGCCTTTTGGCAAAGCCCAGTAGCTAGTGATATGGCATCACTCCTAGAAAAAATTGTTTAGCAGAAGAGCTGTAGTTTTGGAAATGGCATTTCAGTCTATCAGTTCAGAATAGTCACAGGTCGACAGAGGTTTCCTGGCCAACTGCTATAATAGAGGAAAGCTGGATGTTCCACTGAGGGATAAACCCTCAAAGGCAACCTGGGAAGTACAAAGCAGCCACCTTTGGCTTAGATATTAATCAAGCTAAAGAAGACAGTATTAACTCTGAGGAGTTAAAATGACAGAGTCGATACTCCTTTAACCTGTCCTTTAATGTGAGAACAAACGACATGTATTAAAAGTCAAAGGGCAATAATTCTGGAACAAATAAAAAGATAAAATCTTGTATTTCATTCCGTGGATCATTAATATGTGTGATTCACCCTCAGGAGGTCATGGAACCAGATACTTTAACTGGATTGTAAAACGGCTAGCTAATGTTATGGTCATTAATAATATTATACTTATATAGCTAAGACATTGCTTGTATTTTGCCATATCTCAGGCTTCAGGGCATTTGTTGATTTCTTGTGGAGATCAGAAAGATTTCCTATCCTCCAACCAGAAACGCCCAACTGACAATTATGGCTAGCTCACTTTCCTATTGGGAAAGTGATTGCTCTAAAGTCCTAGTCAATCAAATTTCATCTCGAAGACCTGTGAACTGGGTTATAGAATGAATTCACATTTATTGCAGGAAAACCCTGGTGTTTTGGGAGGTTGGGAATTTCATCTAAACCTCTCTACTTCCAACATAATATAAAATCTTTTCAATCTGATAGGGACCTCAGATAAAATATTCTCCTACAACTTCTTTTTATATTGATACCTGAGATGGGTAAGGTTCAGAAATTTTCTCAAGGTTGTACAACTGGTTAGTGGCCTAGAAAAAATGGAAAAATCTCCTAGTTTTTAATCTTGTATCATTTTAGAATATGACAAGCCACTGCCATCTTGGAAGATAATTTTATTTATTCCAATTCTGCTACAGCAAATAAACATAGGCTGAATAGTGAGATGGTGAGTGATACCACAAGAATTAGGGTATTTGCCTCTGATATTTACAAATAGTTTAGTCGAAGTAAAGGACTTAGTTTATCCTTTTTGCCCGTCTATTTTGTCCAATTGATTTTAGACAATAGGTTTTACCACTGTCAACATGAAGTAAACATGTTAGAGAAAAAGGAGAGAACCAGTGGATCTCCTTAATATAAGACCTTGTGGCAGGGGACTTCCCTGGTGGCACAGTGGTGAAGAATCCGCCTGCCAGTCCAGGGGACACGGGTTCGAGCCCTGGTCCAGAAGGATCCCACATGCCACAGGGCAACTAAGCCCATGCTCCACAACTACTGAGCCTGTGCTCTGGAGCCCGCGAGCCACAACTACCGAGCCCACGTGCCACAACTACTGAGCTTACACTCTAGAGCCCGTGCTCCGTGATAAGAGAAGCCACCGCAATGAGAAGCCCGCCCACCGCAACGAACAGTAGCCCCCGCTCTCTGCAACTAGAGAAAGCCCACGCGCAGCAGCAAAGACCCAACGCGGCCAAAAATAAACAAAATTAAAAAAAAAAAAAGACCTTGTGGCAGGATGTTGTTTGCTCCCCTCCTTTCTCCTGCCTCACCCCCAAATCTGTTCCTTTTTTTTTTTTTTTTTTTCTTCCTGGGCACATGGCCACCTACCAGAAGACTACATTTCCCAGTTTCCCTCATGACCAAGTTCGAACCCAAGACTAAGTTCTCACTAAAGCGACATGAGGAGAAATGTAGTTGGCAACTTCCAGGTCATCTACTTAAAAATAATCTAGCTTCACGGCTATGTTGTTTGCTCCCCTCCCTTCTCCTGCCCCACCCCCAAATCTGTTCCTTTTTTTTTTTTTTTTTTTTCTTCCTGGGCACATGGCCACCTACCAGAAGACTACATTTCCCAGTTTCCCTCATGACCAAGTTCGAACCCAAGACTAAGTTCTCACTAAAGCGACATGAGGAGAAATGTAGTTGGCAACTTCCAGGTCATCTACTTAAAAATAATCTAGCTTCACGGCTCTTTTTCCTTCTAGCTAGCCTGCAGTGGTAAAAGTTTTATGTTGAAGATGACAAAAAACACCCCTTGGCCTGAGTCTCTGGATGACTCCATGGATCGGAGCCCACTTCCTACCAGGAAATGACTTTATCTCTTCTTTGAGCCAATGTCTTTTGGGGTCTCTTTATTATAACTGTTCAACCTTTTCCCTAACTAATACAATTGTGATCTCTGTCATCAGAACGATTTCAGAATAGTAAAGGAAAATAAGAATGGAAGCTGCAGTGGACAGTGCTATTGTTTTGTTTGCCTGGCATTTATCTGCATTCGTAGAGCTCAAGCAACTTTAGAGAATAACATCCCCCTGTGTTTATATGGCTGAGTTGAGGCTAAGTCCAATGCTTCTTATCTACCTCTGATCCAGGTGACAGAGGCATGAACAACCAATATTTTCAATCCCTCTGACCAGAGCAATGAAAGGCAGATTCAAAAGGAGCCAATGAGAGACCTACCTTGGAATCACTCTGAGCAATGGGGATAAAAACCGAGGATTGCTCAGCAGGCATGAGGTAAGTGAGGCTGTTTTTTATCAACACTTAGAGCACGCCTGAGAATGAAGAAACCGCAGGGAAAAGAAAAGGAGAGAGACAGTTACTTGACATTCTTATTTGAAGACTTAGATCTTCAAATAAGCTGAAAGTTCATTGTTTATTAAAAGCTGAAACTGGAATACATCTTGACTCTGTAGCTAGGTGAGCGAAAAAAAAATATTTTACATAAAATAGTTTGCACTGGTTTCCTGTTTCTTGTGATCGGAATCATTTTTATTCACTATAAATGCCCAAGTAAGTTTATTCTCTTGGTTGTTTAGTAAAAGGTGTTTAGTAAAAGGGATGTGCATGGCAAAAAGTCTTCCTTTCGTGAGATCACCGATCTGATTGGCAATGACCCCCTGAAATACTCTGTCCAAAGGATTCCACCTTATATCTGAGTTCAGCAGGAAAGGACAAAGTGATCTATTAATGATGCCTGTCATTGATATTACAGAAGAAATGATTCTCATGTGCCATAGGTATTTGTCATCCGTTTTAAGTCATTCTTAAAGTTTGACATGAATCTAGATGTATGTGGACTTTACTTTTTTAAAAAAATTATGACATGGGCTTCCCTGGTGGCTCAGTGGTTAAGAATCCGCCTGCTGACGCAGGGGACACGGGTTCGTGCCCCGGTCTGGGAAGATCCCACATGCCGCGGAGCGGCTGGGCCCGTGAGCCATGGCCGCTGAGCCTGCACGTCCGGAGCCTGTGCTCCGCAAAGGGAGAGGCCACAACAATGAGAGGCCCGCGTACAGCGCAAAAAAAAAAAAAAAATTATGACATAATAGTACATTCTTTGGGGACACATTTTTAGCTCTTTTAAAAAGAGCCATGGACCAATTAGTCCTCTCCCTGTAGTGTTTAGTGGCCATAATTCATGCTTTCATTTGACTTTTTTCCTGCAAAATAAATTAGTTAGCAGAGATGCATTTAAAGCACAAATTGCTAGTATGTTATACTGTGTTAACAGAAACCATAACTCAATTATTTACAGTCATTGCACTGGATTTATTTTCTTTCAGGGGTTAAATGAGACTTATCAATCGATTTTTTCATGTTGTTTTTTAGAATATGATAAACAGACAAACTCAGTAAGGCATTCCAAACCCTACGCCACAGTACAATAAGCCCACAGCAAGGATTCTGAATCCCCTGTTTGTATTGACACGAAAGATTTGCCTTACCATATAAGCATTAGTTCTTCTATCTTCCGCTATATCTTCTGTGTTTCTCACTCAGGTAGTTTTTTGCCAGCTCATGCTAAAACATTTAACGACACAGAGCTATAGGCATGAGTTTTACATAACCCTTATATTGCCTATATATAGTGTTTCCTCCAAACAAGCAAAATTTATTGGCTCATATTCTTTTTCCTATTGCTCAGTCCATCGCACTAATACAAATGGGAAACACGTTTAAAATTTTTCCTATCTTGTATAAAGAAGCCAGCATAAAAGTTTCCTAAAATTAAGCAGATTTTAATATCCTCAAATATAAGTAAAGGAAGAAATTTGATGATGAAAGTCTGGAATATTCCAGGGTCCCTAAAATATTCTGATACAGTATCCAAAGAAAACATACATGAACTGACAAGTACCATGAATATATGCAATGTAGATAATAACGAACAACCATAGAACATAAATCAAAGCAAATAACTTGATCATATTTTGGCTAATGAAAATAAAACAAAACAAAAAAGCAAAGCCCAAATATAATTGCATTACCCAATTTTAGGACAGACGCCATTTTAGACACCATTAATTCATGCAACCATTTTAGGAAAAATAATTACATTATGTATTATTGTTTTAAAATTAAATAATAAAATTAGCAATTATACTCAATAAGTTTAAGGATGTCCATAAATTTGGACCCAGGATTTCCACTTCTACGACTCTATACAATGTAAATAACCTGAAATACAGGTAACTCAATATGCCCATAAATACTCAATGATAAAATTAATTATAAATACATGAGAACATAATTACCAGGTTGAATTATATGAAATTGTTACTATGTCAGTCCTGCAAACATGGTGATTTCACATTGTTCAACCTAATAAAATATTCTGCAACCTTATGATGATTAAACTGTCTAAAATTATATTTTTAAAGATTGTAATATAAGAAATTCTTTCCAATGTAAAGTTGTGGAATTCTAGTTATGGGTCCTTTCAGGACCAACCCTCCTGTAGATAAAAACTGTAAAGAGTGCTCGCTTCGGCAGCTCATATACTAAAACTGGAACGATACAGAGATTAGCATGGCCCCTGCGTGAGGATGACAGGAAAATTCATGAAGCGTTCCATATTTTTCTGTTAAAAAATTTATAAATATGTAGAACAATTGGGGCGTTTGAATACTCATTAGATGTTTGGTAATATTAAGGAATTATTGTTAATTTTTTTGTTGTGATAATGATATTGTGGTTTTTTTTTTAATCCCTATCTAGAGATACATGCTGATATATTTAAAACAAAACAATATGATGTTGGGAGTCATTCAAAATAATCTGGGAGAAGGGGTGAGTAGTAGCATTATTGCTGAAACAAGATTGTCTATGAGTTAACTGTTGGAAGCTCGGTGACAGGTCATGGTGGAGGGGGTCCTCAAACTCTTCTCTCTTTTGCTTATGTTTGAATTTTCCATAAGAAAAACTTAAAAATAAAATAAAAACAAACAAGCAAACAAAAAAACTGTAAAGAATGGATAGAATATAAACATAATAACTGAAAGAGCTGGAAGGTTTCCCCAAACAGGCAGACGCTGGGAAGGGTAGAAACCCAGAGGAAAGAAACAGCACTGGATGAGTTTCCTATTTTATAGCTTTTAACCAGAGGGCAGGACCCAGTCTGTCAGCTAGATCAACAGAAATTTTCCAACCTCAAAGAGAGAGACAAGATTGGAGGGAGAAAATTGAATGCAGCTTCAAAATACTTAATATGTGTATAATTGGAGTCCCAAAAGAAGAGAGAAAAATGGGGCATAAAATATATTTGAAGAAATAATGGCAAAAATTTACCGAACGTGATGCAAGTCAGAAATGTATAGATTCAAGGAATTCAGCAATGCTACAGCAGAATAAATACAAAGAAAACCCCACCTAGGAGCACAGTAATTAAGCTGCTAAAAAACAAAGAGTAAAAGAAAACCTTGAAAGAAGACAGAGAGAAAAGCAACACATAACATACAGGTGAATAGCAAGTTTAAAGTGCTAAAAGAAAGAAAAAAAAAAAAAAAACCCTATAAGTCTAGATCCAGTGAAAGTATTCTTCAAGTATGAAGGCAAGATAAAGATAGTTCCAGATAAAAGAAACCTAAAGAGGGTTATCACCGTCAGAGCTGCACTACAAGAAATGTTAAAAGTAGTTTTTAAGGCTGAAGGGAAATGATACCAGATGAAACTAAGATCTTTAGAAAGAAATAAAGAACCTGGAAATGGAAATACGTGGGTAAATGTAAAAGACTATTTTTTTCTTCCAATTTATTTAAAGTATACGTGACTATTTAAACAAAAAGCCCTAGCTCTTAACTTCCAATAAAACTGAGACAATTCTCCCAACTCAAGAGAAAATGCACGTTATTACACGTACAAAAAAATACCATTTCAGGGCTTCCCTGGTGGCACAGTGGTTGAGAGACCGCCTGCGAGAGGCCCGGGTACCGCAAAAATAAATAAATAAATACCATTTCATATATAAAGATATGTTTCAACAATTTACATTCCTGAACAAAAATATAGCATCTTTCATAATGTAGATTTCATCCAGGGTTTTATTATTAGCACAACTACAAAGCCTGCAGAGATTTTACAGAAAGATCAGCCCAATTAGATAAAACTGAGAATCCTCTTTACAGATCTAAATTTTGCATCATTATCTCTCTAGGAAGAGAGCATTAAATTATGATTAAGTCACAGGGCTGTTTACTGATTAGAATGCAAAACACTTAACCATTTGCATTTGAAAACAAAGTGGAATATATATAGCTAGTCCACTTTAAAACAAAAGAGTTTAAAATTTATCTAAATTTTAATGAATTGCTTAAGAGGAAGTACAAAACAACACTCTGCCCAGTATAGTGTGTTTTTTCTATTATGCATGCTCAAAGGAAGACTCGTTTTGGTGGAAACATCTAGGGCTGAAAAATTGATAAATATCTTACACACAAGGTAATTAACAACAATTCCTGTATACCAAACATGTTTTCTTTGCTTCATCCAATGAAAAATACATTTGGGGGAAACTTGTTTCTGTTTCTCAAAATTAGACTGATGTTTATTCCAGGACCAGATACAATTATTATGAACCAAAAAAATATTTATCTTATGGTATTTCAACCAATATCATAGCATGTCTGTTCTTTCATGCAACAATTGGCTATCATGAGCAGAAGAAAGATATTTTTTATTTTTCATAATTATCTAATAATCAGAAATTATGAAAGCATAATGTATAATACAATTTTTGTGAGTTTTCAAGGCACTGGTAAGTATTAAGAGTCCAGTTAAAAAAGAGGACAAGACAGAATAAATAAAAGTAAGCTTGTTTTATATTCCTAAACATTTTTCTCGATAAAATAAATATTTGGAGGATACCATGTTTTTAACACATAAAAATACGACAAATCTAATGTACATACAGAAAACACAATTTTCCACTAAACACTACTGAAATAAATTGCAAATAAAGTTTTTATAAACTGATATTATCTGGCAGCCTAATCATGTCTTTAATTCACACACTCACTCCAAAATTCAGATACAGTGAAAAGATAAAATGCTCACCAAGGGACTTCCCTGGTGGCACAGCGATTAAGAATCCGCCTGCCAATGCAGGGGACGCGGGTTCGAGGCCTGGTCCAGGAAGACCCCACATGCCGCAGAGCAACTAAGCCCGTGCGCCACAACTACTGATCCCTCGCTCTAGAGCCCGCAAGCCACAACTGCTGAAGCCCGCGTGCCTAGAGCCCGTGCTCTGCAACAAGAGATACCACCACGATAAGCCGGTGCAGCGCAATGAAGAGTAGCCCCCCGCTCGCCGCAACTAGAGAAAGCCCACGCACAGCAACGAAGACCCAACATAGCCAAAAAAAAAAAAAAATGCTCACCAAGATATCTAATGAAGCATAATAGTAACTTCCTGAAAAATTTAAAATGCTATTGAAATATTTTCACTTTGAAAATTTAAAATGCTATTGAAACATTTTCATTTTGAAAGTAAGTTAACATATTTACTAGGGACAAATTGCAAAGCCTTACTGACTATTTCTTACTCAAATGATTTAAATATCAAAGACTGTTGCCAGATTTTGAAGGTGATAGCTGGCAATTAACTTCTGTGAAAGTTTGTGAATAAAGCAAGGCATATGTTCCACACTTGACGAATTACACACATCCATTATAAGATCTAGAATAGAAAGACAGTCCCATGCCAACCTTCAAGCCTCCACAAGAATTTATTCAAGCCATAACTCTACACTGATGACAGAGCAAACCAACATAAAGTGGGGACTTTACCAGAGGAATTGTTTTTAGAAAGTCAGAAGAGGTTTCCCGTAAAATGCTGTAGAAACCCAACTGTTTTGTTCTATTTTATACTTACCATAATAAACTCCTATCCTTTAAGTTATAGAATTTTCTCACCATCATGTGATCTAAAATGTAAGGTGAAACAGGCCCTTGTTGGAATTATCTCAAAGAGGGAAAATAAAATATGTCCTCTGAAATGGTGACTGTGGTTTTGTTCCTATCCTTTGGCAAATGAATTAGCCTCCTTGGGAACTGGTAGTTAAATGTAATTCTGGTGCTGGACAGCATCACCAATTTTGTACTTACTTCCGTCAGTAGGTGTAATCTTGTATATTTGTTGAAGATGGATGACTGTCTGTGCTCTTGATTCCCCAGAGATTGAAATTCTGTAAAAAGGGTACAGAAAGTGTCATTAAACGGGGCATCTATGGTGCACATTAAACTCAGAAAAGTGCATAATAAAGTCAGAAAAATAACAAGCCTAAAACACGAGCAAACATTGCTTCCCTAAGTAAGCAGGAGTAATGGAGAGAGACAGAAAGGGAAAAACATAAATCGCATAATGCATACTAAAAAGGCTTCATCTAGAAAACACATTTTTTATATCTTTATTTCACATTCCTTGAGAAATAAATAACCCTATCAATAAAATATGTGGTATTCTAGGGTCAAAGCGGTAAACTGAACTTAAAAGGATCATTCAGATTTTAAAAGGGAATTGGAAAATAGGCATAGGCACATAATTGACAACCAGATGCTTGTGTGAACCTTAGACTTCGCGAGCATTTCGGAGGCCCTCCAAGTGAAGAATACAGTTAAATTGTATAGTGATACCATTGTTCATATAAATTATCTTAGGAGAAAGAAAGAGTCTGTCATGCTACCTAAATCATTATCTAACACATATATACATAATCTGCATATGGGAAACATGTAACATGGAAACCTCTCCTTGAACCAGAATAGTTAATTTTCTAATATTTGGAATAAATGGAACTTTAGTATGTTTTAAAGACCACCTTGAATACCTTATGGAAGCAATAGCTCCTTCTTGTATCTAAAGTTGGAGAGATTTACTGCCTTCAGAACAGCCTAATCCTTACCAAGTGATATCCTGTGGAGATGTTCAGTATCTGCCATAATAGGGATTCCTTTCATCTGAAATGTAGCTCTGATAACAGTGCTGCTTACAGGATACTCAGGAAGTGAATAGAAGTGGAGCACCCTGCTATGAGCTGGAAAGCACAGGCAGGATCTTCACCACCCTGCCAGGCCAACGCCAAGGCTCCAAAAACAAAGGGCTCTTGCCTATTAGAGGTACACACAACTCATGCCAGTTGAAATGCATTCCCTAAGGCTGATTTGACTTCCCTCCATGCATCAACGTGGTTATAGTCCAATTTGTCCAAATAGCCATTTCATTAAGGCCCTCGGTAAATACTGGCTTGGCATAGTAGCTGGCCAAGTTTAAAAACAAATATATTTTATTCTGAGAGGTAAACTATTTAAAATAGCTCCTTGGTCTTTACAATCACAGTATTTGATCAGAACAGCAAAACCTCCAAAGTAGAGCCAAATAAGATGTTTCCATCTAAATTGGTTTTTTCTCCCGATGGGGAAAACAGGGGTGATGTTCATATATAAGCAAAATTCCGTAGAATATTCAAGTTCTTAATCATTCTGAAGACTGTATCTCAGAATTATAATCAGTTGATTTTGTTCTCTAATTTTACAGCAGTGGAGATGACTTGGCTGGTGTATCTACAGACTTTTTGTCTTGTAACAAAGCACCACATGCATTTTTAACCATAAATTATCCTTGATTTGATAGTACTGAATGTAACCATGGAACTAAGTGACAACATGAATATATCTTCATAAAATAAAGTGATCTGAAAATTACTAAATCATTTGCTTCAATCAAAGAAGTCATATTTCAGTAAATGATCAAGTATTTGCTGAATACTTATTATGTACCAAAAATAAAAACGCTGAAATAATGCATAGTTCATTCTTACTCCACTTGGGACAATGCAATATATAAATGGGGATAAATTATAAAATTGGCCTTTATAAGGGTCAGGCATACGGGAATAGGGGATCATTGTAAGATTTTAAGTTATTTTAAAATATTGATTCCATCAAATTTTTCCCATACTCAAAAATCTAAAATGTCTCCCCATAATGAATAGGAGGAAGTCCTCATGTCCTGGCTTATTACTAGAGGCCAACACCAATCATACTCAATCTTACCAGCACCACTCAGAAGTACACAGCCTATGTTTGTGCTGGGATGTTAAATAAACTGATTCCACAAAGACCGTAGCTCACCCATGACCTTGAATCACCATAACTCGAGATGACCCATCTTGGCTCTTCACATGTGTGGCCTTATTGTCGCAATTATCCTTTCATTTTTCATTAATAATAATAATGACAATAATAAGGGCTAACATTTATTGAGGGTTTCTTACAGGTTTGCCACAGTGCTAAGGTTAAGATGTGCCACCTCCTAATTTGTACTCACAAAACATCTCTCAAGGATGTACGATTATTATCCACATTTTGCACATGAGAAAATGAGTCATGGAGAGGTTAAGCAAATCGTCTAAGGTCATAGAAAGTGATGGAGCCACGATTTTAGCATAAGACAGTTTGAGTCCATAGTATATAGATGTGATCAATGTCTAGTGTTCCCCAAGAGAAGGTACTTTTTGAAAAGCTAGCAGTTGTCTGATATTTCATGTATCACTCACAGTGAAGCCTGCAGACTATTTGGCCCATAGTAAGGCCTTAATGATTGTTGATCTGTGCATGGATGGATAGATGGATGGATGCATGGATGGAAGGACAAATGGAGAGACAATGAGGGCAGGAATTAATTCAGGGATGAGACCTGAGGTTCTTTTAAACAGATGGTGAAGATAGGATATTTGGCACGAAGGACAGGATTTGAGAACCGAATGAATATGAGAGGAGAAGAAGTAGGAGAGTAGAACGTGACTTAAACGTTGTAAGACTGGGAAATTGAAGCAATGGTGGCAAGTTAGATGAATCAAGTTTCAGACCACATATTCAGTTTGGTCTTGGACATGCTTTGATATGAATAAGATACTCATGGAAATATCAGCTAATCATAAAGTTGCAAATGAGAGATTTTGAAGCATTGAACCTAAGGATTTTGTTTTGTTTTGGGGGTTGTTGAGAGTTGCTGCTCTGTAAGGGTTCTCGAGAGTGAGCTGCGGGGGCGGCGGGGGGGGGGGCGCGGCATGCGGAAGGGGTACAGGAATAAACCACATCCACCATCACATTTTAGGAGTCAGAGAAAGAAAGCCATCAAAGCACATGAAGAATAAAGTGTAAAAAAAGTAAGAGAAAAACTAAAAAGTACAATGCCATGAACATTACAGCAGAAAAGTATGTCAAGGAAATGGTATTAACAATATCAAATGAATAAAGGGCTTTGGAGCCAAAAAAAATAAATAAAGCAACTGTTGACTTTGCTGAAACATTGGTAGACTTATGGTTCTAGAAATCTTATTTCATTAAAAATCGGGTTATTGAAAAAAAATTAATAAACTGTTTACAAGGGCTTACTAGGTACCAAAAGCTGAACTCAGTGGTCTATATAGACTAACATTTAATCTGCACAAAAACAAAGCTCTGAGTTTCATACTATGATTAAGCCAACTTGAAGAATGAAGAAACTGGGACTGAGGGTGACGTGCTGAATCCCAGGGCTAGAGAGTGAAAGATCAGGGACTCGAACTTGGATCTGTGTGATTCATACATGCTTGATTGCACCATTTGGCAGATCTAATTAGAAGAGACAACAATATCTCAAGAAGGCACTTATGATATAAAGGAGATAGACCGCTCTAGAAGGATAAAGTGGAGATGACTGGTAAAAATAAGGGTGAATATGAGATTCCTCAGGATTTAAGAAATAGTGAAATCTAGAAAGGTTATCTCTACAGGCAAGAAAAACCAATCCTTCCTCTAAGACATATCAAAGTTAAGAGAAATTCACTATAACATCTAGCTGTGTTCCACCACTGTCTTCTCCTTGTCACTTTCTCTTTTCTTTCATAACCAGCTCAAGTAGTTACCTTTGATTCCAAGGACAGTTTTCACAAAGTAACTCTGTTCTCTCCTGCTACAAGTGATACTCCCTGTGGTCTGACCAGGTAAATTCCAGCACAGCAAAGCCATATTTTGATGTTACTGCTGGGCAGTCCCCTATGCTCACTGACTATGCACAATTATCTGGGCATGAGACTGAAATTCTTTCAAAATAACAGATTACCTAATATGCTGGCTGAAGGGTCGCCAAACCAAGGCCTGTCCTGCCACCTGTTTCGTCAATAAAGTTGTTGTTTGTTTGTTTGTTTTTTTCCGGTACGCGGGCCTCTCACTGTTGTGGCCTCTCCCGTTGCGGAGCACAGGCTCCGGACGCGCAGGCTCAGCGGCCATGGCTCATGGGCCCAGCCGCTCCGCGGCGTATGGGGTCTTCCCGGACCGGGGCACGAACCCGCGTCCCCTGCATTGGCAGGCGGACTCTCAACCACTGCGCCACCAGGGAAGCCCGTAAATAAAGTTTTATTGGTGCATATTCATGCTCATTTGTTTACATACTGCCTATGCATGGTTTTGTGCTACAATGACTGTTGAGTCATTTCGACAGAGAACATATGACACTGAAAACCTAAAATATTTGTATCTGGCCCTTTACAGAAATTTTCTCAACCCCTGTCCTGGACCTTTGGCATTGCCAGCAAATGTTTACAGTGTTAAGAGTAAATCCCCAAATCCAGATAGTCTTCTAAGTTATCTAGATAGGCATATATTCTATAACAACTTAACTACTCCTTTTTCTCCTTTTCCATTATACATAACTCTGCAGAATAGAAGTTTGGTAGGCCACGAGGCAGAGACTACAAGTGTTAATCAATACTCTATTCTCCTTTTGCTCCTGGGCATGCAGTTGAGCTAGTTTTCTCAGGATCCCTTGCAGCTGGGTGGAATCATGTGGCTGAGTTCTGGCCAATGGAATATGGGAGGAAGAAATATGTGCCCCTTCCAAGGATGGTCATAAAACAATCTTTCAAGTTTGCTCTCTTTCCACCTTTGGGGCTGAAAGCAAAGGGGAAAACAGCTGTGTTTCAAGAGAGAAAGAACCTGGGCTCTCTGGATTAACTTTTAGAGAAGAGACACCTAACCTGGAACACTTACCGTGAATTTACATGAACAAGTAACAGATTCTGTGAAGCCACTAGGATTTTGGAGAAGGGACAAAAATTTCATTGTATCAGCAAGCATTAATTGCTCTAATAAGGCCCATAAGATATACGTTTTCCACCAAATAAAATGATAGTATTATGTTTTTAACCTTTATAATATAACCATCAGATCATCAGAAAACAGTTATTAATGATCTTATTTTACAAAGCCTGAGTCATGGTAACATGCCCCTGTTAATACTAATTATCTGCATCTATCTAAAAATGCTGTTTCTATATTTTCTATTTCTGTGAATGGCACTGCGTTAGTTTGCTAGGGTTGCCATAACAAAATATCACAGATTGAGTTGCTTAAACAACAGAAATTTATTGTCTCACAGTTCTGGAGGCCAGATGCCAATATCAAGGTGTTGCTAAGTTTGGTTTCTTCTGAGGCCTCTCTCCTTGGCTTGCAGATGGCTGTCTTCTCATTGTCTCCGCACCTGATCTTTCTTCTGTATGTGCACATCCTTGGTCTCTTTTTGGGTCTCTGATTTTCCTCTTCTTATAAGGACACTAGTCAGATTGGATGAGGGCCCATTCTGAGAGCCCCATATTAATTTAATGACTTCCTTAAACGCTCTATCTCTAAATATAATCATATTCTGAGATACTGAGTTTTAAAGCTTCAACATATGAATTTTGGAGGGGACACAATTCAGCCTATAACAGTCACCAAGAATCATTCATTATTTGACCCTTGTTCCTTTCCCCTGCATCACCTCATATATTTGCCAAGTCTGATTAAGTTTTTCCCAGAATTATCTCTCATTTCTGTCCCTTCATCCCCATTTCTACTGCCACTGAGTCCATAACCTCATTTCTTTTAGTCTGAACTTCAGTAAACTGCCCTTCTGTATTTACTTCCCTGCATCTTCAAACCATCCCACTATCTGCTCAAAAATCAACAAAGGTTTTCAACTACCCTATGAAATAAGGATCATACTTTTAGGCCTATCATTCATAGAAGATTATGTTTCTAGCCTTCTGTCCTAATACCTGCTTTCATTCAAATTTGACATTTATTCCCCCAAATCAAATCTGGTTTTCCAAATCAAATCTGGTTTTCTTAACACTCAGCATTTAATTTCTCTACTCCTTGCTCCTGGAAAACCTGTGCTTGTTATCTTGATCTACCTTAACTGAATGTATTTTTAAACTCTCCAACAGAATGCTTCTGATCTCCAAAGTTATTCCATAGAAATTCCCTTCTGAACTTCCATCACATCTTCAGTTTCACTTATACTAGTGGAACTCCATTTTGTCTTATCATTACTGTAATAATTATTACATTAGGTACTGTGCAAAATGCTTGACATATATTACCTCATTAATCTTCCCTTTCATCCTTAATATCTGTAATTCTTTTCCCCATTTTACAGACAAAAAAATGAATCTTAGAGAGTTGAATATCTTCCTGAAGGTTACACAGGTAAAAAGTGGCAGAGCACACACTTGAATCTAAGTCTTTCTGCTCTGGTTCCAGTGATTTTAAACACATAGTATATTACCTCTGCAGACTTATACAGAAGCTTTTCTATCTGTAAGCATCTCACTTATGAACTTCCATGGATGTGGTCAAAGCCATTTTACAAAACAGAAGCATATCAACTCTGTCAGCTGCCAACAAATGGCATGTGATATAGGGTCACTTTCGTCTCTGCCATTGTGCTCACATACAGCCCATTTTCAATTATGGATAGAATCATTCATATTTTAGTCACCTTTGTAACCCATAGTGTCTACTACCTGGTGTTTCTTGCATATGTATATACTACACAAAATGATGCACAAATCAATTGGAAAAATGAAGAGTATTATCAATTTCAACCAAGAAGATCACCATATTCCCACGTATGATGGATTGCCATCTGTTAAAAAAAGAAGGGAAAGGAAAACCTATACAGAATTAAGTTTGTGTTATATTTTTCTCTGGATCATTTCTCTCCTCTTAGGATGTCAGACGTATATGGCTTTCTAAATATGTTCCACCCTTTTTAAACAGAGTGAACAAATTAAAGTACTTATAGACACTAATTATATAAACTATTTATATTTGCTTGATAATATATATGTACATATATATATTTCTCAACAAATTAGAAATTTGGTGTTAGCTAAACTAAATAACAATGTGTATTTATTTTAAAAATCATGACCACTCATTTTACTACCATTGACTTAAATCATATCTACACCAAGTAAAGTGAATAACTGAGGCAGTCATCCAAATAATTCAGATCAAATCAACTTTAGTACAAAAATTCAAGCAATTTTCCTTTCTGAATTATCCTATTAATTGTTTGTACTCCGAACTTCACTGTATTTGTGAAGAAACAGCATTATTTCCAAATCTCTATTACTATTAAGTCTGGATCATTAATTAGTAATACATTTTCTGAGTTCAGAAGGAAATTACACACAAGGCAGTGACCATGGGCATAAGGAGTTGACTCTATCAAAAGACGAATTTTATGATCAATGCAGTAACAAAATGAAATCTCAGTATGATCATCCAAATTGATTTAGTTGAAACAACAAAACTATATCTGCATAAACACAGTCTGAATTTCACTTTTTCCATGGTATTCTTAGTAGGTTAGCAAGTACAAAGAGTCAATTCATGAACCTTCTTTACCTCAGGTATATTCTGGGCAGTCTATAGAAGGAAAAAATAGTCTCTGGACCCAAATTTCCAATGCCCTGTCTTAGTTTGACAAAAACACATAAGGGCAAAGATGTATGTGGGCTAGTGCCGCAAGTTCTTCAAAATGAAGAAATGCTTACAACGCATTTAGAAAGCATGTTGGTGACAGGCAAATGAGGCCTAAATTTAGCTTGAACTGTGGTGAAGTGGATAAAGAGTGATTATGGCTGTTTGTTCTGATGAGGTTAGTAGCCTGGATCATGACCTCTTGAGAAAAATAAGATGGAGTGTTCTAATGGATTTTTCTTAATCTAATGTAGAAATGACATTGAATGATGGTTCTTAATTAGCATCTTCCTCTTCACCTGCCTTTGGTGTGACATCCCCACATTTGCTTTCATAGTCTGAGTAATACAAAGCTAAGTCTCAAAAGGTGAGCTCCTTCTCTCTGCACTGAGGACATGAGAGCGACAAATTTAAATTGGTACCATGCAAACGAAGAAAGAGATGTTGCCTCAAATTTTCACAAGTAACTCAAATTTGTATTGCAAAGTCATAAGAATGCTGGCCAATGTTACAATATAGCACTTCTAATTCCTTTTCAAAATTAAATTATACACTCTTGACTCTATCACTCAACGGATATACAATGTTAAAAAACACAGCAGAAAAAGCATGGTTGTAGATATTGATCGTTTTCAAAGACTTTGTGCAGTAATAGCCCTTGAGAGTCTATGCACAGTAATTCATCCTATGTTTAACGATGTAAGGAGAGGGTGCCAGATTTATTTTTTCCTTACTGCTTAAAGAAACAGACTGTTGTTCAACAACCCCTCTCTGAAACAAGAAAAAGTAAAAAGAATGTAAGATTCTGAAAATCCTTCCTCAATTAACCTAGTGTCTGACTCCTGCATTTTGGCCAACATAGTACCTTACCGCGAAGCGTTTAAGTTTCTTCCAAGATGTTCCTGCAGGAAATCTACTAAAGACCTTGGAAAGATATAGATTGTTTGGTGGTGGTAGTTGGCCGGGGGGTTGTGGGGCGGGGCACAAGGTGTGAGAGCTTGCTGTTCTGACCCATGTTTTAAGATAACCTCATATCAGGAATTAAATTCAACATTCAGAATCCATTCCAATTCCTTATCTTTAAAACCAATAGAGCTAGTAATTCGGAAAAGCCGGATGGATAAATGGAAAACCAGACTTTGATTTCCTCAGGAGAATCAAGCTTGCAAATCCCTGCTGAATCATGGAAATTAAGCATTTCCCCAAACCAACCTTTTCTTTTGCCCTAGGATAACCTGATCACATTTCTTGGCTTCATTTTCTCTATTGGGCTAGCAGTAATGTGAAACGCAGAGGCCCTGTCAGACCTAAAGCCAATTTCAAAGGAAAGCCAGTTCCTTGGGGGAAAGGCAGCCATGCAAAGGCAACATTGTGCTAATAGTTAAATCCCATCTTCAAATGCCACCAACTGTCTTAAGAGAAGATGAAATAGGAAGAGAGAAGAAGAGAGAGAACCAATATGAGGAAATAAAGCAGAAATGAGAAGGAACAGCAGAAAATGGAGACAGAGGGGAATCAGTGGAAGAAAAGTGAAAAACAAAAGCTCCTCTATGTTTTAGGAAATATACTATCTATCCTGGGATCTGCAAGATAAATGCAGACTAGTTCTTCACAAATAATTTAAAACATTCTTCATGCTGATTTGTTACATGAAAGAATTAATTCAAGGTGATATTTAATAACACCTTTGAAGCTATTTTACTCTGATGACTATTTGGGTAATAAAATGAGAATCATTGGGAAAAAATAGCTATTTATTTACTTACTTCATGATACTACTTTATAATATTGACTTTCAAATTCTTCGGGATTTTGGAGAAAATTTAGCTGATACATTCTGAGAATTATTAGGTTTTTTACAGTATTGGCTATTACAGTTTATTATTGTTGCAGATTATATTAAATATTGGCTATTATAGACTATGTCCAAGTATTATAAACAGAGGTGTTTGAAGAAGAAGTTTTTAGTATTACTTGTATGTTGGGTAAGATATTATTATTGAGAAGTGGTACAGAATAGAAATATTACTATTTCATGACCTTCCTTAACTGGTCAAATTACCTTTGAATTAACAATTCGTAAGGTATATGAATACTAATCAACACAATGTGCATTGTTAACAGGGAAATTACTTAACAGCAAGTCATCTTTTTTTTTTACCCTGAGTGGCCATAAATTCAACACAAATTCAAATTAGAATAAAGTAACATTCATGTAGAAATTATTAAGAACATTGTTCATTTAGGAAGCTTCTGAGCATAGCTTGCTTAAGTTAATTTATTCTGAAATTTTCAAATAACAAAAGGAAATATGAAGGTTTATTTTCAATTGTCTAATGAGCCAAGCTGAGTAATATGCAGAAGACACAAATCACAATTTCATTCCCAAAGACCACTTACTTCCTCATGCTTAGACCAGAGATATTAAGATTTGTAATTCTTTGTCTTTCTTAGTCCCACATTTGGATTTTAAGAAGCTCCTGTTCCTTTGCTTTGCTAAATCACTATCATGATTTAGACATCATAAGGAAAGCATAAAAAATAAGAATATAATTTTTGCTCTAGGTTTGAGGATTTAAACAGGTACATAGGAGAGTGATAAGTAAAAGAAACAGAATTATAAGAATCCAGGAAAAAACAAAAGGCAAATGAAGATAAACAGAGAATGAGATTGCATGCAACAGAAAAAAATAACAATAACAATTTCAGTAGTTAACATTTATTGAGAACCTATTATGTGCAGCACACAACTAAGCGATGTGGTTTCACAAACTTTCCAGAAGAACAAACTGAGGCTGAAAGAGAATACATAACTCAGCCAAGGTAACATAGCTACAAAATTATTGAGCTTGGATTCAATCCAGGACAACAGAATGTACACTGCTCTCTCTCACTGATGGCTCTATTTCTGAATAAAATTAGAATTGGATAGAATTTATTAAACTTAATTCAGGAAAAAACACACCCTGAACTACCAGGATTCTTTATATCTTATATATTTAAATAATTCTTTAATAATGTCCTGAAAATTTATAATTTGTAATCTCAACTTGTAATACACAATTTCAATTCCAGAAAATGTACAGACACATTCAAAGTTATATCCATAAGAAAAAGAAATTTCTTTAGTATTTCACCTGAAATTCAAAATAAAAGCCCAGAACAGCATTAGCTATAAATCAAATTAATGAACACATTAATAAAATCCTAGTGATATTGCTGCAGTCCAGTGTGAAATACAACCCCAGAGAGTACTGTCATATTTCAAAATAAAAACACATTTTGCTAAGTTGGTAGGAATGAGATGTATACCTTATTTCATAGCTACTGTTTGAAGACCAAAAGGTCTACTTTCAGATTGAGGCACGCCTTCTCTAATGTCAGATAAAATGTTAAGAAGTACCCTTTGAATTTTCAAAGAGGTATCTTATACTTTATCACCTCAGAGTTCATTTGCTATCAGTTAGGGCTTTCGCTCTAGAAGCCTGGAGCTGAGAACAATTCAAGGTCACTCACTTGACAAGTTAGAACTTGGAAAGAGAGTACCACATGCAGTGAATCTGGTTCAGATTAAAAGACTCAATAATCAGGTATGTCAGTCCACCATCCCAGAGTACACTTTATAACACTTGAGGATTTTATAAACTTAAAAATATTACACCTTTAAAATTTGCTTTCAGATGGAATGAAATTGTCTCTGTCAATAATGACTTTAATATTTTTAGTACTTTAAAGATCATTTTAGATTTGTCTATATATGTTAGATCCAATGATATCAAATGCATACTTTACAAATGTACCCTGCATAGTGATATTTTGCATAACATCTGCAAACCATGAAAATAGTCCTGAAGACTCAAGGAAGAGCTTATGTGCTAAAAGTACTCAGAAAAGGAGATTTATGGTGACCTGTTGATGGTTTGGGCTGTGTATGGACAAGACAACCAGTCCAGTGAGGGAATGTTTTACTTTGCTTCCTGTAGCACTGTCAACTCAGATTTGCAAAGGTAAAAGGGTAATGACATCAGAAGGATTCAAAGAAGCTTTGTACCAATTCATTAAAAAATCAATTTGCAAGCACAGATAGGATATCAAGGTATTGGTAACAGCCAACTCTGATTTATCAAAAACGAATCAAGCTAAATAAATACAACTTTTATCATATCAAAGAACTCACACTGCAGGTAGGAAAAATTTAGAAATAAGAATGGATTTGATTTTTCTTTTGTTTTGAACCTACACTCACATGAAGTTTTTATTTACAAAATGGTGAAGGAGATTACTTCCGGAACAAGAATAATTCAAAGAAAGCACACATATGCTCGTATGCTTGTATACAAGTATATACATAGTTGTATATACATAGTTGTATATATGGATGTATACTTCCATGGAATTTTCCATGCAAACTTCCTGGAGTTTTCTGGCATTTTCACTCAGTTTTTCAATTCCAAATTACCTGCATTGAGGATGAATAGAATTTAGATAAGAAAGAAATATATTAATATAATATAATATATAATATAATCCAGTGGTGGGAACACTTAAGAAAATGCATATAGATGGGCATAATTGTAGCTTGTTTATTATACATTGAGAACAGTGGGCCATCCGGACTTAAGGAATGTGTTGGAGAAGAATGGTGGCAGGAAGAGAGGCAGTCAATGATGAGTATTCAAAGAGAGGCAAAGGAGTTTAGATTTATATGTATTTAGACGTGGGAACCTTGCAAGGATTTGAGCAACAGCAGAAATGGCATGGCTCCAGAAATGTGACCTTCAGTAGTGAGTAGCATGGATTAGAGGAGAGAGACGAGCTGGGAAATAAGCCAGGAAGATATCGCAATGATAACGAGCATGATTGTGATATGGTGGCCAGATGGGGTTGGCGGGGGGTTGGTGGTGTGACACTTCAAAGACAGAATCGGGAGAACCTGGTGTCTTTACCGCCCACATACAAAGCCTGAACTAAGGATTCGATCTGGGCATTGGGGAAATTGGGAGAAAAGTCTTTGTATAAACACCAACTGTGTGATCTTGGGCTCATTATGTTTTCCCTTGAGATTCAATTTCCACATCTGCAGGTAAGGTTATCAGTAGATGCTTTTCCTCAGCTCAGAAATCTTTGCTTCTACAATACAATACACTGAAAGAATGGCCAGAGTAAAATGGACTGGAATGAGATAAAGAAAAAAGTAAGAATGGTTAGTTGTTTGTATATTAAACATTATAGACCACTTAATATGGATGAGGAATTGTGTTAATTATTTCATATTTATTATCTTGTTTAGGTCTCATAGCAAACCAATAACTCAAGAGGTAGGTAAAGGAACAAACAACAAACCAATAGAAATACTTGTTGAGGGAGGCACCGAAGTATCCTCTGGGGAAAGATGGGCTAAACTGACAGGGTAGAAATCTGAGGGTGTTCTGAAATGAAGCAGTCTCCATCAAGTCTGGCCCAAGTGGCCTGGGGTTCAGTTTAATACGAACTCAATGATATCTCTTATTTATTTAACTCTCAGTGGCCCATCTGAAAAGAAAGGGCAGTGACATCCATCTTAGTCTACATTTACCAGCAGGCTGTGAATCTTCTTCTTTTCCTACTTGCCAACCTCAGACCACTAAATTCCTATAGCTGCCTTGTTACTCAGCCATTTCAGCATCAAATGCATTCCTTTTTGGCCTCTCCTGACCAGGAGCAAAGTAGAGAACAATTGTTTAGGTGACATTAACACTCGAGCTTAGATTAATGATGCCAAATCTGATTTATATTGTCTTTCCTCAGCCATATGATCTACCATTCTCTATGCCCTTTCACTGCAGTTGCACATTAAGCTGCATGCTTTAGAGGTTTTCTGCAACAACTCCCAGACCACTTTCCTAATCAGTATTCGCCAGTATCTTTCCTTCCAGCAGAAGCACATTACTTTCTTCTCCCTTTGTTCTTACGTTTATTCTTGTAAGGTTTGTCAGCATCAACTTTACAATTTATTAGTCTGGTTTCAATAATGACCGAACATCCTATAAAAATATATATTTACTTTGCTTGATACAAAAATACACCGGCCTGTTTTATAGGAAAATTACGAGGTAGAATTTATGAGGAATGCCTAAAAATAAGACATCTTTCTTCAACTGGGTAATCAAATATTGACAGAATTTTTAAAGTTTTAAGATTTATGGTGGAATCTCGTTTTAGGTCTCATAATAGATGACATATTTTATCTTACTGTGTGTAAAATCATTTTGGTCAAAATATGTATAAAGGCATCAGTTTGTTTTGGAAGAGAAAGAATGAATGCATTATGAAATTGTTACAAGACTTTATTTTTCTTTAAGCTCTGGTATGTAATTTTTTAAAGGGCAACTAATTGCAAAATGTTATTGAATCAATCTTAGATATAAGATTTTCAGCTTATTATGTATTTTCAGCTTTCTTGACACAAAAATGTGAAAAGCTTGATGAAAATCAAAGAGTATGAGATGCTGGTTAAAGATAATAATCTTTTCATTCTGGGCTCACAGACTGTGCCAGGGAGAAAGCACAGGCAAACAAAAGCATTAGGCCCCAGGCTTCCAAAGGAGGAACAGACAGGATTTCAATCCGTGGGTTTATTCAAGTGGTGGTCACTGTGATTCACTAGCTGAATTCTGGCTCTAATTGCCATTACTCAGAGTATGCCTATTTATCCCCAGACAGGACAAAATGGCTGTCTTTGTAGCCCAGCTTTACAGCAGCACATTTGCAACCATCAACACTTGCAATTGTTCTTTATTCATGCCTCTAAGAATACAAATTGCACTGAATGGTGAGAAATAGCAAGAAGAGTAATGCTTATGTTTTAAATCAATCAGGTTATGCATTCATTCATTCACTCATTCATATATACATACAATATATATACTAGACATGGTGCTAAACGCTGTGAATAAATGGTGAAGAAAAGCAGACACAGTCTCTACCTGCAAGGAGCTTACGATCTAGTGGGGAGGGCGCTGGAAAGAGGCGACGATAATCAAAACATCACTCAAATGACAACTGTGACATAGGCAGTGAGGGAGAGGTACATGTGTACCAGAGCCCATAAGAGGAGAATACACACCACGGTCAAGAATCTCGGTGAAATTGTCCCAGAGGGAGTAACACAGCACTGTGATAATGTGAAACGAGGGAGTAAATTAACAGGGTGAAGAAGCAGCCCAGGCAGAAGAAACAGGATGGGTAAGCCCCTGGTGTGAGGGGAGCTTGATAAAAGGAACTAAAAGTGCAGATTTGCTGGAGTACAGATTGAGAAGTTTTAGCATCGCAATGAGAATCCAGTTTTAAAAAGAGTCCTGTGGGCCATAACATGGAGTTTTGTTTTATACTGTATGGAATGGGAAAATATTAAACTGTTTGAAACAGGGAAGGCATAATCAGATTTGCATTACAAAAGAACCGCCCTGGCTTCAACGTGGAGAATAGATTATAAGAGAAAAATCAGAAAATCCCCAGTACTCTTCATGGTCTGCACTGCAAACAAGTGATGAGGCAATTACATTCCCATTTTGGCTGTACTGAAATTAGAAAGATGGCAGAGAAGATATACTTAGACTGAGCTGACAGGTTAGATTGTGACCCAGTTGCTCTGCAGAGCATGGTCTGATCTTAGAAACCTAATGAGGTTGGAAACAAAGTTCTCTATCAACCTCTTCACTTCCATGACCCCGAACTCTGGTTCAAGTCACCATCATATTTGCCTGCAGTACCTCAATCACTGTCTAAGAAGTCATCCTGCTCCACTCTTCCCCATTCACTCTAATCTCAATAGATCATAGATCTATTAGCTCTAATAGATCTAATAGATCGCTCTTTTGCTCTTCCAGTGGTTTCTATCTAACTTGGAGTAGAGGATACATTTGTCACAAAATGGCTTTCAATGCCCTAAGACATCTTCACAAGCTCTTTTTCTTATCCTGCTGTTAAGTCATTAACTTCATGTGCTCCCCCACACCCATTCTCTTCTCTCCAGCCGCGCCAGCCACCTTGCTGTTCTCTGAGTAGGCATAATCTTGTCTCAGGATTAGGACCTGCTAGTCCATCTGCTGGAGCATTCTTCCCCCGATATCCACTTGGCTGGCTCCCTCATCTCTTTCAGCTTTTTACTCAAATGTGCCTTTCTCACAGAGACCTAACAGGACCATCCTATTGAAACTTGCAATGACCCCTTTTCTCAAGTTCTCCCTAACATCTCTTTCCAGCCCACTTTTATTTTTTTTCTCCAAACCATGCATTACAAGCATAGAAAAGATGACTTGCTTTATTTGTTGCTTTTATTTCTTATCTGTCCCTTCTCACTAAGATTCCTTTTTGGGTTTTGTTGTTTTCTGAGTTCCCAGTGTCTAGAAGAATGCCTGTTGCCTCATGGGCTTCCAGTCCATACTTGTGAAATGAAGGAATCTTGGGCCACTATCCAGTGCTTCTGTCCAAGGAGTCCAACCAGGAAATTTCTCTTTCAAACATTTTGTTGCTAAAGCAAAGCTTATTTATTCTCTAATTAGACAGTGTCCTCTCCATATCAGCTACTTTTTTAAAGATTCATTTCTTCATTCAAGTTGTATTAATGCAACAAGTATTTACAGGGCATCAACTCTGAGATGAACTCCATGTGCTATGCTGGGACGATAATCAAAATGTATAGATTTAGCCCACAAATATCCCAGTCCAGATGAGGGCTTACATATAGGTCACAGGTGGGGAGTAGTATGCAAAGTGTTATTTTCCAGGTCAGTCTGCTGCTCCGGGAGAACACTTAAGAATGCTTGGGCATTTAGGAAAGACTCTATGGTGGAAATTATTTTGATCTTGGCTCGCAAACTGGCAGTCAGCAGGCTGACTCCAGACTGAGGTTGTATTTAGTGTGGCACATAGAATATTCTCGGCCCTCATCAAAATAAGCAAATGAGTATAT
Organism: Physeter macrocephalus; assembly: GCF_002837175.3. Lineage (NCBI taxonomy): Eukaryota > Metazoa > Chordata > Mammalia > Artiodactyla > Physeteridae > Physeter > Physeter macrocephalus. Next base: position 19,715,634 of record NC_041231.1, read on the forward strand.
ACATATATACACTATGATTTTAAAATGGGACACTTCATATTAAAATCTGGATCCCTTATTACTCTAGGCAAAGAATCTTTTAAGGAAATAGAAGATGTGATCGTACTGTAGCCATATCCTTCATGGCAGTGATGAGCTTAAGCTGATCATTCTGTTTTTATCAAAACAAGAAGACAAAGAAATGATCAAGAATGGAGAAAATATTAAGAAAAATGGAATCAAGCATATCTCTTGTTGCAAGTGTCACTTCTATGTGTTTAATAGGTAATTAGCAGCACATTCCCCTCATTTGCATTATTTCCCTGGTCCCTGTAGGCATCTGAGATTGTATAATGTGATGTAGACCTTGAAAGATGAGTTGGGAAGGACATTGCAGGCAGAGAGAGCAGAGAGGTCGAGAAGAGGATGTGAGCTGCTGGAGAGAAGAGCGTGGAGAAGAAGTGGCGAGGAGCAAGGCCACAGAGGAAAGCTGTGGCCAGATTATGAAGGTTCCTTTATGAAATGCTAAAATGATGAGATTACCCTGTGCGGGAATGACTGAGGCAAATGTATTTTTCAAGCTGTCAAATGAATTATTCATTAATCCTGTTACACCTGTGAATTAAAAAGGAATAAATAAAACTGAAAATGAAGATCTGAGGGATTTTCAATAAATCTAGCTCCATGAACTTGAATACAATTCTTTCAGCGGCTCAAAGCTGTTTGCTACTTTCCAGTTCATGAGTAGGTTGTAACAAGTTTGACGTTATGGGAAATATGATCTCCAGTGGAGTTTTTATATTAAATTTATTGTACTAGCATGAATTCATAATTTTATTTATCAACTTCAATTAAGATACAGTAAAGAGTAAGATACAAAGAAATGTATGCACCGTGTGCACACACGAATGACGTATACCCCAAACCTAGAGTCAACCCCAGGCTCCCTTGCGGCTCCTGCACTGAAGTTGGAGAAGAATACCCACCACCCGCCTCCACTTCCAGTTACAAGAGTCTAAGTGACCCAGATATGGCCCAAGAGACATAAACAGAAGTCTTCCAGGGGGACTTAAGAGAAAATATTTGCTTTCCTAATAAAAGGGAAAGGCATGTCTGGGATAGACCTTCTTTTCCTTGTTCTTTCTCCTTCCTACCAAATGCCAGCAGGTAACTGCCATTCTGCTCCTTTCTTGGAAGCCCTGAAAATATTCAGCTACTGAACCCCTCTCTGGCTTCTTGTTATGTGAGAAGGATAAATGTCTCTTTCTTTAAGCCAATTCTCATTCCTGGTTGTGGTAGGCTACTTCTAAGAAGTCCCTCAATGATCTCACTTCCTGATATTCAAATCCTTGTGTAATCTCCTCCTCTGGAGGGTAGGTAAGACCTAGGTACTTGCTTCTCAAAAACAGAATACACCAAAAGAAAAAAACATATGTCAAAAGTGATGGGATATCACTTCCAAGATTACTTTACACTCGACAGTAAGTTCCATTTGGCTCTCTCTCTTTGCTCTCTTGTGAAACCAGCTGTCATATTGTGAGGTGCTCTTTGGGAAAAACACTGGTGTCTCTGGCCAACAGCCCACAGGAAATGAGGCTACCCAACAAGCACATGAGCGGGCTCAGAAGCAGATTTTCCCTCATTTGAGCCTCGAGATGACTGCAGTCTCAGCTGACACCCTGATTAGTCTTTTTTTTTTAAAAAAAATATTTATTAATTAATTTATTTGGGCTGTGCTGGGTCTTCATTGCGGCACTTGGGATCTTTCAGTTGCGGCATGTGGACGCAGTTGTGGCATGCATGTGGGATCTAGTTCCCTGACCAGAGATCGAACATGGGGCCCCTGCATTGGAAGTACAGAGTCTTACCCACTGGACCACGAGGGAAGTCCCCACCCTGATTAGTCTTAGGAGAGAACCTATGCCAGAGGTACCCAGCTCAGCTGCACCTAGATGTCTGACCTGTGAGATAATAAAAGTTTGTTGTTTTTAGTTGCTAAGTTTGGAAGTAACTTGTTATGTAATGATAGAGAATAATACACGAGCAGACATTAGAATGCCTAAGGGAGCTTTTTAAACATACCTGCGCAATGGCCCTGAAAGACACCAATTTCATCAGAAACAGAGAGGGCTGGGGCCCAGGAATCAGTCATTTTAAATAATGTCTGGGTAATTCCAATGTCAGCCGTACTTTAGAACAACTGCTTCAAGCTATTTCTGGCTGGTTTTCCTGCATCTTGCAGCTGAACAGATTCCTAACTGTTATGACTTCTAACGTCAACTATATAACAAAATATTTTAGATTTTGTTCAAATTCAAAATATTTTAGAATTAGATTTCTTAACCTAATTCTGGTTTTTCTTTTTGCATTTAGCAAAGTGCTGAACTTAACCTTTGTCGTTGCCTTATATCATTACAAGAGTTTTGATTTTCTTTACCTATTATTAATTTTAACATGTCAATTTTGGGAGGAAGGGGAAACCTCTTCTCTTCTCCTAACTACAGTTGCCTATGTTCTTAACCTTCTAAGTTCAGAATTGATATAGAAAGAAATGTCAAGTTATAGGACCGTATCAGGCACTACATAAAAACAGCATAAAAACCCTGTCTCTATGTTCCATTCTGTGAAAAGACACCATAGGAGTCACATCTGGATACTCGGTCCCACTTGTGTCCTCACTAAGCAAGTCACTGTTTCTGTGGTTGGTGAATTTTTACAAAGCATTCAGGCAAAGTTTGCTTTTTAACTTTAAATAATTTTTATACATTTGAGGTAGCACTTACTGAAAGTACATGAACTGGAGATCCAGAAAGAATTGGTTTTGAATTCTTATTCATTTACCAACTAATTCATATTGAGTAAATCTGCTCATATGCTGTTCAATTTCTTCATGTATAAATAGGAATAATGATATATACTTTACAGAATTATTATGAAATTTACACATAAAAATATAAAGCTCAGATACATCCTAGACACTTAGTCAGTGCTTGGTAAATGCTAATCGCTATTGCTATTATTGTTGATATTTTTGTTTTTAATAAACAAAAGAACAGTTACATAAAATATAATGTCATGGTTAGCTCTCCAAGGATAACAATAATAATAATTCTATATCTAAGTTTCTGGAAAGCACACAAAAGAGGAGGATAAAATGTTTTAAAAATTCATGTCTAAGGGTAAGCTGGGACAAAGTGAGAGAGTGGCATGGACATATATACACTACCAAATGTAAAATAGCTAGCTAGTGGGAAGCAGCCGCATAGCACAGGGAGATCAGCTCGGTGCTTTGTGACCACCTAGAGGGGTGCGATAGGGAGGGTGGGAGGGAGGGAGACGCAAGAGGGAAGAGATATGGGGACTTATGTATATGTATAACTGACACACTTTGTTATAAAGCAGAAGCTAACACACCATTGTAAAGCAGTTATACTCCAATAAAGATGTTAAAATAAATAAATAAGTAAAATAAAACAAAATAAAATTCACATCTGTAGAAATTATTACCTTGTAAAAATGTTCTAGGGCATAAACCTTGAAGAATTTTGGTGGTGGTACATAACCAACGTTAAGAGTTCATGGGTACTTTTAAAGCTTGAAAGAACCTAGTAGGAATTAACAGGTACTATGTATTTAAGTGAGGCAAGGGAGCTGGACTAATGAGTCCCGTGAATACATTTTATTAGGATTTATGTTTTTCTGTTTGGATCCTGCCAAAGCAAGATTCCCAGAGTGGAAAGTAACACGTTAGACTACAATGTAACAGGAAAACCATTGGAGCTTTTTCAGGTAACATTCTATAAGAGTTGCCTGAATTCAGTTCATATTGCATCGTAAAATTAACCACAATCTGGACTGTCTAACATAAGAAATCTAGAAATAAGGGTTATAAACATTAGGTAGTAATAAAAATCAAAGAAGAAAATAATGGAAAGAAACTTGAAAATACTGACATTTTATGGGAATCAAAGTAGGCTTTAGATATTGGCAAATATGACCAAAGTTAGAGTTGTCCTGGGCACAAGAAAGATCAGTAACACCAGCAAACTTGATACCCTCATGAAGCTTAGAGTCTAATGAGAAGACGTAAGTGGAATGAATAATGCCAATGTGTTCAGTGTGACCATGAAGAGGTATAGGGTGCTGGCTACAGGAACATATAATAACCATATCTAACCAAGGTGGGGAGTTAGCATAGGTTTTCTGGAGGATGAGTTTTACATTCAGATCTAAAGACAGAAATCATATTAATATATACATATGGAAGTCACAGGTGTTGTGACAGCCTTTTGCTATACAAAGAATTACTAAAATTAAAGGAACGTCAACTGGAAGAAATCTGGGATATTATCCCTTGCAGATGAGAATCATGAATGATATGCCTGGACCCAGAAGAAACTGTCTGGTAACAGTGTTCATGCAGTGGACATAGTTACAGAGAGTAATTAGAGTGGCAAAGCTCAAGAACCTTCTTGCTCAGTGCCTGGGGTAACTAGAAGAAAATAGATATGAAGACATTGTTTGTGAGCTTGGTTACCAGTTTGTTCCTCCAAAGCCCTTCCTAGGACAGTAGCCTGGCTTTAAGATAGCATCTGCTCTTCTCTGCTTCAAACGCTATAGTCTCATGAATGTTATTATTGGCTAAGAGCTTTTTCTTTCTACTCAGCGCAATTTCGTCTAGGTGGTATGAAAAGCTGTGTAAACTTGGACATCAGAATGGAGTGTAGGTGGGCATGAATGAGAATTAGGGAACATGGTGATTTATATCTAGGCGCTGGCTACAAACTGCTGTTTAGTTCACCAAACCGCTGAGCTTCTAGTAGCAAATACTAATGCCGTGCTTATAAGACTACCAGGTACTTACAGTGCACCAAGAATTGTTCTAAGATCTTCACATATGTCAACTGGCTTAAGCCTAGGATGGTAAACTGGGGTTAAATAATTTGCCCAAGGTCACACACTTAGTAAGTGTGAAAGCCAGAATGGGAAACTGGAGATCTCTCTGCAGTGCCTCTGCTCTTAAGCATCTCAAAGGACAGGTTCTGTTGTTGATTGTTTGTCTTTTTCTTTTTTCAATAGGTAGATGAGATGTGGTCTGAACAAGCAACGTAATAATTATCTATGGTGATATGAGGGGCACTAGAGGGGTGAGTCATCTCAGGATTGTGCTGATATCCTTGGGCTCCATTAGATGCCTGTGCAGAGATGACACCTGCCTGCAATTCAACTCCTCCTGGCCTAAGACAGAATTTAAATTCCATAGCTCTGCAAAGCAGAGCTGCCAAAGGAAGCCACTGATTGTGTGGATCAAGGAGTTATGTGGGGCCAGGTCTCTAGAACAGGTGAGACTACGATTAAAATATATGGCCAAAGTCTACCCATGGTATGTTCCATTATAAATTTCAGGGGTGGATTTAAAAGGCACAATTTTAACACCACTTGAGAAAACAAACCCTGGGGTGTACGGTGTTGTTATTCTCATTATTATTTATACAGTTATGTCAGCCAGTATAATTATTATCATTATTCTTGATGTTTCGATCCACACCGCCTCACAGATGTTGCCCTATCATGAGAAGGAATGCATCTGCTTTGCTCACCGCTGCAGACACAGTGTCTCACAGAGTTCAAATTTTAAAAATATTTGTAAAATGAATGTATCTTAGTAGAGAGAAATATTTACTTTAAATCCACATTAATTCTGGTGGGTTATTTATAACACATGATAAAGTTAAACACTCAAGACCATAAAATATGAATTAAAAAAAAAGATATCCAACATGCACACTTAAAAAACACACCAAGAGGAGAGGGAAATAAAGAGTTGTTTAGTGGGTATAGAATTTCAGTTTTGTAAGATAAAATAGTTCTAGTGATTGGTTGCACAACAACGTGAACATCTTTATCATTACTGAACTGTACACTTAAAAAAATGGTTATAATGGTAAATTTTCTTTTTTAGCACAATTACAAACTTAAAAAAATTGTCATAAAGAACATTTGCAGAGTAAAACTAAAATAAATAGCCAGGTAAATTAAAACAAAAACATATAGATTGTTTAGAAAAAAACATATGCAAGGCTATAAGAGCTGTGAGTCCTTGATATGCTGACAGTAATTTCTTTTGCTCCTCCTCATTTCCTGCTAAATTTTTGCTGATAGAACTTCCCTTCCCTACTCTCAGATCCCTTATCAATGAAATGCAATCTATAATTGCAAAAACTTTGTCCAATATTCTTAGGAGGAAAGGTCTCTATAATTGTAAGTATTCGTGGTGCTTACAGGGAAAAAAAAAGTCTTGCCTGCTTAATTGTAGAAACTTTACAAGACCATGTTTCTGTACCTACAGCTCTTCTTTACTTAGATCCTAAACTAGAATCATGCTAATGATTAATTTGGATATGCTTAAGACTATTCTCTACTTGTAGTGCCAAGTGCATTTTTTGCCACTGATGACCTGCTTTGGGAGAAATACCCCGCTGTGTTTATTATTATTATTATTATTATTATTATTACCTCTGACCATTTCTGAAGGCTTTCATACAGAAAAGATTTTTTAAAAAAGAAACTGCTATAGATGCAATGTTTGTATTCCCCTAAAATTCATATGTTGAAAACATAATGCCCAAGGTGATGGTATTAGCAGGTGGGGTCTTTGGAAGGCGGTTAGGTCTTGAAGGTGAAGCCCTCATGAATGGAATTAGTGCCCTTTAAAAGAGGCCCCAGAAAGCTCCCTCCCTCCTTCCATCACATTAGGCTACTATGAGAAGTCTGAGACCTGGAAGAGGGTCCTTACCTGGCATGCTGGCACCCTGATCTACTATTTCCAGCCTCCGGGACTGCAAGACAAAAATTTCTGTTGCTTATAAACTATCCAATCTGTGGTATTTCATTATAGCAGCCCGGATGGACTAAAACACAAGCAAACAAACAAACCAACCAAGCACAACATTGCTGAACAGGCAAGATCACTGAACTTGGAAGAAAACCGTCTGCATTAACATCCAGTTGGGTTTATGAACTAGTTCATATTCTTGCTAAATCTCACTTTTTTTTCCCCCAAACAGAAGAGCTCTTCAAACCAGATTCTATTGTTTCTCTGACAAATGTATTCTGACATCTGAAGTAGCTGCCAGGAGATTTTCAGGGTTTCATTTCTCATTTTGCCAAAAGAGCTGTTTTTTTTCCTCCCCCCCGCCCTTTTTTTTTCTTTTTTTGGCATGCACTCCTGTACACTGCTCATGCATTACGCATACACATAGATAATTTTGTGTGTATGCACTAAGTGAGAAGTGGCCTGTACACTGAGATTTCAAGAACTCTAAGAAGAGCCCTGAATTCCTGGTGTCATGACCTGAAATGCCTTTCTGCTCTTGATATTGCCTCTGTAAGAAACCAGACATTTAAGTAAATGACATTTATTCCAACTCCATGACCCATCATGGTCTGGGATAGGTCAGGGCAAGGAAGACTAGGAAACAGAAATCTATAGGCAACTTTATCTGAAGGTTCCAGTAGGAAGCGGAGTCCCATCAGATAAGGTAAGGAAGGAACTATTTACAGATGTGTAGACAGGTTAAAGGAAACCACAGTGGATGTTCAGGCCTAGAGCCTAGCAATGGTAGGACACCATTAGCACACTTGAGCTCGAGGTGAGGGGAGGAGGAATAAGATAAGAGTGAGATATAACTGTGAAGCAACAGAAGACAAGAGCTGTAAATATGGAGGCAAGCAGGCTCTGGAAGAAAATGCAGCCTGAACAAACAAGCAAGCACAGAAAAAAGAAACCTACTACTCTCTCTGTATGTATGTAGGTCTCCTGCCAGTGCCTGCCACCAGTCAAACCCTGTGGCACTGCTTCTCACATGATGGTGATGTGGCTGGTATAGGGACCCTACTCTGAGAACCATGGAGGTACAGGAAACCAGCCAGCAAGAAAGCCCAGGGGATGCAGTGCATAAACAGTCACCCTCCCCAGACAGGCACAGAGCAGAGGAGGAGAAAATATGATTCTCAGGGTGGAAATGGAAAATAGCCAGCACAGTGAGAGACCATCAGCATGCAGGGAAGAAATCCAGAAGGCAAATACAATATAAAGTTGGGGGGTTGTGTCCATGAATCTTTTGGTAGACAGCAGGAAGAATTCCAAGAGTGAGCGGAAGGCTTAGTTCTCTGAATGAACCTGGGGAACAGTGTGAGATCCCAGTTCCTAGACTGGGAACAGGGGTAAGGATCAGCTATACCAAGAATAATACAACCTCAATGTAGGATGCCAAGTGGTAATATAAAGGGAAGGGGGTTGTGCAGTGAGTTATAAGCAACAAGGCAAGAGCTTACAGTAGAAATTGGGTTGAGGATTCCATGATGCTCAACTTTGAGCTACTGACTTGGACCTCTTATCCTTCCCCACACCATTGGGCAAGATTGGTCCCAGTGTACGGTACGGGAATTTCAACAGTTCCCATTTGTAGTTGAACTGACAAACTAAGAAGAGAGATCTGGAAAAATGAGTAGAAAGCTTTTTAAAAGAGGCCCCAGAAAGCTCCCTCCCTCCTTCCATCACATTAGGAGAGCATGAATTCTCTCTACCTACGGCTATCATATAAATTAGAAATTATTTGTTCTTCATTGTCTATAGACTCACTGTTGACTGGCTAGAATTAAGGAAAAAAAAGCTTTAGTTGAATATTAAAATTGAGAACTTTCACATAAAAATCAGGATATCCTGTGGGTCTTGAAAAATCGCAGTCTTGGCAACACTGATCCATTCTCAAAAGGCAATAATTTGAGTGAAGCAGAATTGCTTGTAGACACTTCCTTCAGATGGATATTGTGGTCTTGAGTTTACAGCAGTTCCCCTTTTCCCAGCTCCTACCTGCATCCCCCCTCCTGCCCTACTCTCCATGTCCAAGGACTGCATCTGCTTTATTGTTTAGGTTACTTGCCAAGGCCCCTGTGGACAATGGATATTTTGCATTCTCTGATCATTCTTTTCTTAACTTCCCATTACATTTTGCTATTTAATTACTTTCTTCCTTATGTGGTTGTCTTTTAGTTTACATGGTCAAATCTTCCCTGTCCAACTAGACTGCAAACTCCTTGAAGCCAGAAGTACTGTATGAACTTCTTTGACATCTCTGAAGAAAACCAGCATAGTGTTAGATCGACAGAAGAATGCTTAATAAATATTCATTGAAATACATTTGAACAACTTGGAAGAGAGTGGTCATTACTAACGAGTCAATTATACATCCCCTTAATTATAATTACTATTCAAGATTGAACTGATGGTTCTTCACAAAATTAACCATTTTAGAGCAGCCTGAATTTGGGAAATAAAAATCATTTCTAAAGGAGAAAAAATGATTCACGCTAGTGCTTCTTAGGGGTTGTTTGCATGTCATATGTACTATGTTAAATTCTGGTAAGGTATTCCTTGGTACTAATGTAATTAATCTGGTTCTGCATCTTCTATCACTGCTTTCAAATCATATGTCTTAATATATAGTTTCCCTGCACTACAGGTCAAATAATAAAGTAAATTCATCAAATAGCAGCTTGGTATGCTCCTAAGTGTACCTCTGCAAGAGAATATTAATAATCAAAGAAGTTGCTGATGTAGGGTTATGATAAATTGCTTTGCTACAGGGTAATATAAACCTTAACTAGTAGGATGAATACTTATGCTTCACAAGGAAAGCTGAAATGCTGGAAACTCTTTAAATATGTGCTTCCTGGTACATGAAGACAATCGTCTGCAAATATTCTAGACGAGACACAATATGACTTCCATATTAAAGTGAAATGTCTCCTTAGGAAAAAAGGCTCAAAGAAAGATGTTTTGAGAAAGGAAATAGACCCCCGAAAGAATTTAATATCACCAGTGTATTTTGTGGAAACATCTTTGGATCAAGGATTTTTAAAAATTCTTTTTCCAATTTACAATTATCAAACTTAAGAATAACTGGTTTTCAAAATTCTTTCTGAACGCTAATTTTCATGGCTGATAATGAAGAAGGGGCTTTAGCAGCTGAAATCCCCAGGGTTTAAAAGTAATTAACACAGAGGACACTTGTTTTCTAAGCTTTCCTCATATGTTGATATTAAAATATGACAAGAAATACCAGCTGAGGGGTCACCATACTTGCTTTTGTGTAGAAGAAATAGGACGGCAATATCCTGAAATCTCACGGAAATGTGACTGATGGCACCAGCAAATTCAGTAGCTGGCTGGAGATATTTGGTATTTTTTCTTTGTCAGTGTGCAGCTATTGTCTCATATTCTTTTTGGGATAGCCCATTTTACATAGTGTAATTAATTTTTGCTTTTTCGTTTATTAATGCTTCCCCCCCTTTGTTTGATTTTCCTTTGCTGTTCTCCTACCTTCTTGAACTGTATGCTTACTTCATTTATTTTTTAATTTTTTCTATTATCTGTGTTTGCTCTTAAGTTTATAAGTGTTTCTCTTGATGTCACCTTGGCTTCATTCTGCAGGGCCTAATGTAGTGTTCTTAAAACTTTTCATTTCTAAACCATTTGCAATTATAAGAAAGTCTCCAACTTAAAATGGTTCAACTTCCAATTCTTTGACTTTACAATGGTGCAAAAGCAATACGTGTTCAGTAGAAACTGTGCGTGGAATTTTGCTCTTTTCCCAGGCTAGCAATATACAATATGATACTCTCTGGTGATGCTGGATGGAAGCGGCAGCCACATCGCCCAGTCAGCCACGCAATCACAAGGGGAAGTAACCCATACATTTACAACCGTCTGTATCCATACAACCACTATGTTTTTCACTTTCAGTACATTGTTCAATAAATTCCATGAGATAGTCAACAATTTATTATAAAATAGGCTTTGTGTTAGATGATTTTGCCGAACTATAGGCTAATGTAATTGTTTTGAGCCTATTTAATGTAAGCTAGGCTAAACTATGATGTTTGGTTGGTTGGGTGTATTAAACGCATTTTGACTCACTGGAGTTTCAACTTACCAGGGGCGTACCTGAATTTAACCACATCATAAATCAAGGAAGATCTATCTATACCTATATTTCATATTCTCTTCTCAAGGCTTATTTAGAAGTGTGGCTTGTTACAGTCTTTCAAGGAATGATGTTTGGGCGTTCTTTAATTCCTACCTGTCTAACTTCATTACCTCTTGATTCGATTATTTAAGCTATATAATTTCTGCTTCAGAGACTGTATTGAGACTTTTATGTTTGACCTAATACGTGAGCATTTTTTGGTTCCTGTGTTTAAAAATATGTGTTATGTCTCTTTTTAGAGTTAAAAATATCTAGATATACTTATTAATCCTATAAAATTTATTAATCATATTATTCGTGTTCACTTTCTTTACTCAATGTCAACTTGATGTCAATTTTTAAAAGGGAAATGACTTTCATTGTGATTTGGGAAAGTTCTTTTATTTCTATTAGCTTTACAGAGAATATTTTAATTTTATGTGTTTGTGAAGAACCACATTGTCAGTGGGATATAAAAATTAAAAAAAAAAAACTTGAAAACACTGAGAGGAAGGTAAAGGGAAATAAAATAACTCAAAAACACATCATGGGGACTTCCCCAGTGGTCTAGTGGGTAAGACTCCACACTCCCAATTCAGGGGGCCCGGGTTCAATCCCTGGTCCGGGAACTGGATCCCGCCTGCATGCTGCAACTAAGAATCCGCATGCCACAACTAAAGATCTCACATGCCACAACGAAGATCTGGCACAGCCAAAATAAATAAATAAAATAATAAATAAATAAAAATTAACAAAAAAGAAATAGGAAGCAGGGTGGCACAGTGAAAAAAGCAGTGCACCTTGGCTTCGAATGCAGTTCCCTTACACACTAGCTGTGTGACCTTGGGCAAGTTGCTTACATCCTCTGAGCCTGAGAGTCTTAAACTGGAAATAGTAAAGCCTTTCTTATAAGGTTGTTATAAAGATGAATGAGGTAATCTGCGTAAATAACTTAGTGAAGTGAAAGTGTCTGAGACATTAGTAGGTAGTCAATAAAGGGCAGTCTCTATCATTATTGTAGTAAAACTAACAATACTAATATAATTTAATTATTGTTCATGAAGCTTCTAAGGGGAATTAACATTCAAATCATGATGTGTAGTTCATTAGCTATTTATTGCTGCAAAACAATATTACCAACAACTCAGTGGCTCAAAACAACACACATTTATTATCTCACACTTTTTGTGTATCAGGAATCTGTGCACAAATTAACTGGATCCTCTGCTTTAGGGTGTCTCACAAACTATTATTACACTGAAGGTGCCGGCCAGGAGTGGGGTCTCATTTCAAGGCTCATAGGGGAAGGATCTGCTTCCAAGATCATGTTTGTTGGCAAAATTCAGTTCCTTTCAGCATGTTGGATTGAGGACCTTGATTTTCTGTGGGCTGTTGGTAAAGGCTACCATGTGGCCTTCTCCATAATGTTACCCACAACCTGGCAGCCTGCTTCCTCAAAGCCAGTAAGGGAGAGAGGCTTCTAGCAAGACAAACGTTACAATCCTATATGCCATAACCACAGAAGAGACATCCCATCATGTTTTCTGAATTCTTTTGGTTAGAGGTTACAGGTCCCACCTACACTCGAGGGAGGAGATTACAATGAGGGTATGAATACGAGGAGGAAGGGAAGATGGAGAACATCTTAGAATTTCTCCACCACAGGTAGAAACTAGAGGGAGGGGCGTTTGGCTTCATTTAAGAAATACTTTAAAATAATTAGGACTATTCAAAGAAGAATGGGCCATACTATGAAGTGCTCTCATTGACCAGATGGGTTCATCAAAGATATTAGAGATTGGGCTTCCCTGGTGGCGCGGTGGTTGAGAGTCCGCCTGCCGATGCAGGGGACGCGGGTTCGTGCCCCGGTCCGGGAGGATCCCACATGCCCCGGAGCGGCTGGGCCCGTGAGCCATGGCCGCTGAGCTTGCGCGTCCGGAGCCTGTGCTCCGCAGCAGGAGAGGCCACAACGGCGAGAGGCCCACGTACCGCAAAAAAAAAAAGATATTAGAGTTTAAATGTGGCATGAGGGAAATTCGGGACAGCGCATTTTCAAGTTACCTTCCTAGTAGGATATGATTTCTTTAGAATACTGCTGAGAGTGCTTCACTACGATTTTCCTTGAATCATATTCTAGTTGTTGGCTTACAGGAGACCGATGTCTTCTTAAGAACTGAGTGTTCAGGAAAAAAGGAGTAAGACTAGCTAGGCCAATATCCACCCTCTACTATCGTCGATCATTTGTGAAACTTAAATACCCTTGTATTCAACTGTTTTCCCTGTTAAATCTTTGAGATGCCATTGTAGAGGCAATAACCTAATAAAATATAGTTATACAGTTTTAAAAAAGCAAACTATTATGTTGACAAAAGAGGTTTAAAGAGTCTTCAGTAGTGAGTTTAACAATTGTCATTCCCCATTCCATGTTCAGAAAATAGCAATTGAACTCATGCAATATTTGTTGAATGCATAACACATTTTGCTTGAAGTCAAGAGTAAAATCGTAGCGTCAGACTGGCAGGGTTTGTAACCCCTTCTCTGATAATTACTTCTGTGTGACCTGGGACAAGTTACTTAATTATCATTCGCCTAAATTTCATCATCAGCAAAAATGAGGGTAATAATATTGCTCTTCATACAGCTATTCTGAGGATTAAATAAATGTATTCCTGTCAAGTTTTTACAGGACTGTCCTAGGTGTGGAATAAATTTTCATTATACTATTTAGTCAAAATGGATCAAAAGTAAGGACAGATGATGGCTTTTGGAAATTAAATAATTTTTTTAGCTAATAATTCTTGCATGTAAGTATGTAAATAGCCATCACAAAGTAAGCTTTCACACTAATATCATATTAAATATTTTATAATTTATAGGGCACATATAGAACTAGCCAATTCCCATTTTGTTGCAGTTTGATTACAATGCTTTTGTTATTCTTAATGAGAACCTTGGATTTGATTAAAATGCAAGAAAACAGGTGGTTACTCACATTTTAATAATAGCAGGGTAATGAAGCCTTTGTCTTCCAATTTAATTAATAGATTGTCTCCTTTTGATCCAAAAGCAGTAATCGCTTTTGGTAAATAATCAGCCTGCCAATATTTGTCAAACATTTCACACTAAATTGCTATCATTTGGATTACAGATGTATGCGGTTCACAAACCCTCCTCCTGGTTTTTTCCCAGGAGCAATGCACAACTAAATGAACTCAGAAAGAACATGAGGATTTGGAAGAACTAATTTGAATATATTAGAAGACATTTCACAAAAGTGCTAGTTTGCGTTCTTGCACAGACTTGAGCAATGCTAACAAATTGCCTTGACTGAAAAAGGCTGTTTCCTTCCCTTTCCCATTTCTTTGTATGTGGGAATTTATAGAAAAAATATTTTACATTGATGGTGAGAGAGTTTTAGAATTAACCCGCAGGTTGAAATAGTGTAGCTTGCCAGTATGTCTTCACCAACTTCAGTTTTCTGGTCAACCAGAAATCTTTTCCTTTAATCTGCCGAAGTCATGCCATTGCCATAAGGTCATAGGCGCCAGTGGGGTGGGCCTCACAAATATTTCTGTTCAGGACTAATTAGACACTAATAGTTTCTAAGAGATGCTAGTCTATCCTCCATCTCTACCATGACATTCTTTTAATTTGTGAGATAGGGACAAATTTTTGTACTTTTTAAAATCTTTAAAGTCATTTTATTCAATTAAAAACAATTTGGCAATTTTGTTAGATACATGTAAAATTCATATATTATTTAAAGTAAACAAATAATAGAATTCACAGCCAAGAAAATAAAAGTGCTTTCTTGTTTAAGTCCCTTAATAAAATTTCATAATTTTCTTAATATATACTTTTATACCAATTTTTTTTGAGTGAGATATAATTGACATATAACATTATATTAGTTTCAGGTGTACAACATAAAAATTTGTTAATTTCTGTACCTTGTGAAATGATCACCACAATAAGTCTAGTTAACATCTGTCACCGTATATAGTTACAAATTTTTTTTCCATTATTTTCTTGTGAGGAGGACTTTTTGTTTTGTTTTGTTTTGTGGTACACGGGCCTCTCACTGTTGTGGCCTCTCCCTTTGCGGAGCACAGGCTCCAGACGCGCAGGCTCAGCGGCCATGGCTCACGGGCCCAGCCACTCC
>NC_041231.1:19730854-19745498 GCF_002837175.3 Physeter macrocephalus
CCCTGCATCGGCAGGCGGACGCGCAACCACTGCGCCACCAGGGAAGCCCAGGAGGACTTTTAAGATCTACTCTCCTAGCAACTTTCAAATATGCAATACAGTATTATTAAATATATTTAATATAGTAAATATATTATATATTTTCTATATTATATATTTTTATTAAATATATTTAATATATTTAATATTAAATATATTAAATAAATATATTTAATATTAAAATATATTTAATATTAAATAATATTTAATATATTCACCATGCTGTATATTATATCCCCATGATTTATTTATTTTATAACTGGAAGTGTGTACCTTTTGACCCTCTTAACCCATTTTGCCCACTCCCTACTCCCACCCTTCCACAACCACCAATATGTTTTCTGTATCTATGAACTTGGTTTTTTTGTTTCTTTGCTTGCTTGTTTTTTTTTTGTTTTGTTTTTTTTTTGCGGTACGCGGGCCTCTCACTGTTGTGGCCCCTCCCGCTGCGGAGCACAGGCTCCTGACGCGCAGGCTCAGCGGTCTTGGCTCACGGGCCCAGCCACTCTGCGGCATGTGGGATCTTCCCGGACCGGGGCACGAACCCGTGTCCCCTGCATCGGCAGGCGGACTCTCAACCACTGCGCCACCAGGGAAGCCCTTGTTTTTGTTTTTTAGATTCCACATATAACTGAGATCATATAATTGTCTTTCTTTGTCTGACATTTATTGTGATATATATATATATATAAATCCTCTCTCCATTCACTGATGGACACATTTCCATTTAGCTATCATAAATAACGCTGCAATGAACATGGTGGGGGGGAGCGTATATCTTTTACAACTAGTGTTTTTGTTTTCTTTGGATAAATACCCAGAAGTGGAATTCCTGGATCATATGGTAGTTCTGTTTTTAGTTTTTGGAGGAAGCTCCATACGCTTTTCCATAGTGGCTGCACCAATTTACATTCCCAACAAGAGTACATGAAATTTCCTTGTTCTACATCCTTGCCAACACTCGTTTTTTCTTGTCTTTTTGATAATAGCCGTTCTAATAAGTGTGAAGTGATGTCTCATTGTGGTTTTGATTTGCGTTTCCTTGATGATTAGTGATGTTGAGCATCTTTTCATATACATTTTGGCCATCTCTATATCTTCTTTGGAAAAAATGTCTATTCAGATTCTCTGTCCATTTTCTAGTCCAGGTTGTTCGTCTTTTTGGCTGAGTTGTTTCGCACGTTTTTGTACAATTACAAATACATTAAGAAAGACAGAGATCGGAAGACAGTTTGGATGTTTCTTACAAAACTAAACATACTCTTACCATACGATCCAGCAATCATAATCCTTAGTATTTACTCAAAAGGAGTTGAAAACTTATGTCCATCCAAAAACCTGCACATGAATATTTACATCACCTTTTTCAAATTGCCAAAGCTCGGAAGCAACCAAGATGTTCTTCAGTAGGTAAATGGAAAAATCAACTGTGGTACATCCAGACTGTGGAATATTATTCAGCACTAAAAAGAAATGAGCTATAAGCCATGAAAGAACATGGAGGGACTTTAAATACGTATTAAGTGAAAGTGAAAGAAAACAATCTGAAAGGCTGCATGTATGATTTCACCCACAGGAGACTGTGGAAAAGGCAAAACTATGGAGACAATAAAATGATCAGTTGCTGCCAGGAGCTGGGTGGCTGGGGAGGAGAGAGGTGAATAGGCAGAGCACTGATTTTTAGGGCAGTGGAAATACTCTGTATGACATTATAATAATGGATATATGTCATTATAAATTTGTCCAAATCCATAGAATATAAACATGAAGGGTTAACCCGAAAGTAATCTATGGACTTTGAGTCATCATGATGTGTCCATATAGGTTCATCCTTGGTAAAAACTGTACCATTCTGGTGAGTGATGTTGATAATGGAGGAGGCTATGCATGTGTGGGGATAGGGGGTATAAGGGAAATCGCTGTACCTCCCTCTCAATTTTGATGCAAACCTAAAGATGCTCTTAAAAAGTAAAGACTTTAAAAAAGAAAAAGACAGAGGCAATCTCTCCTACATCAAAAAGAATAGCAGCCTTATTCCACTAACCCATAACTCCAGAAAACAGCGACCTCTGCTAAGGGTGAATATGTTCAATTTAGAGTGTGCCCATCTTTCTTCCCTTCTTCCTACTGCCTACTAACTTAAATGCCCATTAAATCTGTGCACTATTTATTTGTAATAGGAGCACCTGTGTCTCAGCTACTAGACCAAGACAGCCAGCTGATTCCGCATACCACCGAACGGCAAACAGACAGCCTTACTGTTTCAAGCTGTTTTTCTCATGCACACGCGCACATAACTCTTGAAGGTATAGTGTGTCCAGCTAGAAGAAGAAAGAGGAACAATCCTTAAGGATAATAAAAAGTGTCTTTTCTCAAAATCCCCCAACTTTAATATAGACAAGTAATAATAGCAGAAGAATGCTCTGGAGACAGACTGTCTGATTTTGTATCATGGCGACCCTTGGGCAAGGTATTTCATGCTTCAATTCTGGGGACACGGGTTGTTTTTTTTTGTTTCGTTTTGTTTTGTTTTTTATTTATTTCCCTGACGCGGGATCTCCGTTGCTGAATGAGGGATCTTTGTTGAGTCAGCTGGGATCTAGTTCCCTGACCAGGGATCAAACCCAGGCCCCCTGCATAGGGAGCGAGGAGTCTTAACCACTGGACCACAAGGAAGTCCCTGGGGACACGGTTTTTATAGAGAAGACGCTGAAATTATTTAATTGGTTATAGCTTAAGTGGTTGCCTGATTTGGGAATCCCCGTCGGCTGTTTGTGATTGGTTGTTCTTAAGTTTCGTTTTCTAAGATTCAAGGGCACTGACTCTGGCTTAGGTTTGGTTTGCTTACATAGGCTACTGAGGCATTAGAGCAACCTCGGTTTAATGGCCTCCTTGTTGAAACACTTCAACTGAATTTAATGCTTCAGCTATTACTATGGCCATACAAACTCATTCTGGCAGAGAATCCATAGTGCTTTGCTTGTGGTCCTTTTTGATTAAAGCCACATCTACCACGTGTGAACACAACATATGTATAAAGACTTACAATTAGGCCTTTCAGAGCCAGTTCTGAAATTAATGCATTTTGAACGAATTCACCTGTAGTTTTCCTCATCAATATTGCTCTTGTTGTAAATGCCTTTTACATTAAAGAGTTATATATTTGATTCATCTTTGCTTTAGAAAAATTTTAAAAAGTAAAAAGTATGAGCTAAAAGACAATATGTAATGCATTAAGTAGAAATATTTATTATTATTCTCTCTGTTATATAGATTTTTAAAATTTATTTATTTTATTTTTGTCTGCTCTGTGTGTGGGCTTAGTCGCGGCAAGCGGGGGTTACTCTTGGTTGCGGTGCACAAGCTTCTCATTGTGGTGGCTTCTCTTGCTGCAGAGCATGGGCTCTAGGTGCACGGGCTTCCGTAGTTGTGGCCTGTGGGCTTCAGCTGTTGTGGCCCACAGGCTCTAGAGCTCAGGCTCAGTAGTTGTGGCACACGGGCTTTGTTGCTCCGCGGCATGTGGGATCTTCCCGGACCAGGCCTCAAACCCTTGTCCCCTGCATTGGCAGGCAGATTCTCAACCACTGCACCACCAGGGAAGCCTTGTTATATAGATTTAAGTAAATTGATTACTGTCGTATATGATACTATTATTTGAATATAGGTGTTTCTAGTGTCTTAGCTAATGTATATTGAGCTCCTAGAACGGGGCAGATGATGCTCAAATGTTCTTATGTATTTCCTTAATCTTCCAGTAAACTTATGGAGTAGCTGTTGTAATAATCCTAGCTTTACTAATGAAGAATGAAGAAACTGAAACACTGAGGAGGTAATTAACTTTGCTAACACCTTACATGTTGTAGTGGATGGACCAGGATTTGGATCTAGGCAGTCCTGCTCCAATGTCTCCCCCATGCCCTCCCTTATTTGTTAAACAAATACAAGTTCAGCCATTAAAAAATAGTATTTCCTGACATTACCCTTACACTTCCTCTTCCTATTTGTTGATTCTCCATCTCGTGGGTGTTGAAATTGACAGACAAAAGGATTAAGTAATTTGTTCCAAGTCAGTCAGCGAAAGTAGGGAGCCAGGACTTGAACTCTGGCTCTGCTGCCTCAGCTGGGAGCACAACCACAGGTTCTGTTGAACAAGTAAGCTGTTAGTTTTGAGTTTCAGTTGAAAAGAGTTCTGAAGATGCATGGTGGTGATGTTTACACAAACAGAACATACTTAATACCACTGAACTGTACATGTAAAATGGCTAAAGATAGTAAGTTTTATGTTACATGTATTTGATTACAGTAGACAGAAAGAAAGCTGTTAGTTTTTATGTAAAAAAAAAAAGTATTTTCTACTTGGTCTGGCTTTCATTGCTAGTAGAGTAGTTGAGTCTACCAGAAGTATCTCCTCCTATAAGTGCTGGCCTTCTAGTCCACCTGGCCTTCACTAATGCCCACTATTACTGTCCCTCCTTACATTTAAGGCAGAATCACTTTGCACCTTACTCTATTAATAGAGTAGCATCCATTCATCCATTAACATCTATTAACACACCGTCCCTACAGTCAGAGAATACCTGACTGTAGCTTTAGAAAACAAGGTTCCAAGAAAATGGGTCATGGTACCAGTAAATTTCAACAAGTGCTTGATGGAAGAAATAAGAAAGATGGAAAATAAGTTTCAACTCCTCACAAGGTCCATTGCACAAGAGAGCAGTGAAATGGGAAGAGGGGAAGGTAGCTGGGGAACCTAGGAGCATCAGGACTAGGGATGTTCCAGCAGGGAGTCATAACCGTTTAAGTCCACCAAATGTACAACACCACAATCTTACTCACCTCAAATCCTCACCCACTTCTGCAGATTAGCAAAGCCCTATTGTTTTACAAAACACTTTCTCAGACAGTATTTTATTTTTTTGTGTACCAACACTACCAACAACACAAACACAAATGAAATCTATGGTGTGGCTAAAATTTCTGCGTGAGTTTAGAAGACTGGAAGATTTGATTTGATTTGGTTTTTTTTTTTTTTTGGTCTCACTGCACAGCATTCGGGATCCTAGTTCCCCACTGGGGATTGAACCCATGCCCCCTGCAGTGGAATTGAAGAGACTTATTTTTTAATTTAAAAAATTATGTATTTATTTATTTTTGGCTGCATTGGGTCTTAGTTGCAGCATGCGGGAGCTTTCGTTGCAGCGCGTGGGCTTCTCTCTAGTTGTGGCACACGTACTCCAGAGCACGTGGGCTCTGTAGTTATGGCACATGGGCTCCAGAACACGTAGGCTCTATAGTTGCAGCATGTGGGCTCTCTAGCTGCGGCGCGGGGGCTTAGTTGCTCCGTGACATGTGGGATCTTAGTTCCACCACCAGGAATCACACCAGCGTCCCCTGCATTGCAAAATGGATTCTTAACCACTGGACCATCAGGGAAGTCCCATGAATCTTTAATTTTAAAATGACACCCTTCAAAGTGGAACAATAACAAGAAACTCTATAGGAAACATATACACATATACAGACTCTACTGTTTCACAGGTTAAAGAGAAACATTGACATTTCCCCAATGTCATTTTATCACTTCATCAGTGACATTCTGGTCTATTGCAGGATATGATGAGATGGCTAATAAATCCAAAAGTAACCAAGGTAGCTGTGGAGGGGACAGCGGAGGGCGAGAGATGATTGAATGCTCTCAATGACTGGGGTAAATCTTTAAACTTCCCAGACACAGATTGAGAAGGAGGACAAACTTGTCAGTATTTTAGTTCTATGAACACATTTTCAATAGACTTGTACTAGGTCATTATTTCCCCTTGTTTATGAAAGAATAGAGATATTTTTCGCGTGTGAGCTTAGTTTAACTTGGAATGAAAACATTACTGTAGCAAAAAGGCTTAGGGATGCAAGCTTTTGTCTTCCAATTACATGTTTAGTAAGGGTTTCTAAACCCAGTAAAATAAAATCACAAATCAAGAACTTGACTTTGTGAAGAATAGTTATAATTTATAAAAGAAACACTTTTTAAGGTGGTATGAACTTGACATTAATCACATTAGAATCTAATTTCCCCCTAAAATAATCCAACACTAGGAAAATTAAATAGAAGATAGCACCTCTTCGCTTAGCTATTTTATTGTTCTTTTTTGTTCAGCCTGGGCACTCATGAAGAAGGGAAAAAAAAACACTTTGTAAATATAAAGAAGTGAGATAAGATCATAAATTTTCTATACCTGCTAACTTTAGACAGTGATTAAATATTGAAATAGATTTACTTCACTGAAAATTCCTAAAAAAGAAAACAAAGTTTCTTTCAAAAATTAAAAGTGCTTTCTGAGAAGGTATGTTAATAGTCTCAAAGCTCTAATAAGAAAATACCATAATATAATATACTAAATGACCCATTCCATAACATTATATCTTTGTTTGACATGATAAATTGCTTTACAACATGCTAGTGTACATTAAAAGTAACTCAGATTGCTGTGAATCAGGGCTATATCTGTTTATCCCTTACTATTATTACTATTTTTTTAAAATTATTTTTACATGTGACTACAAACCAATGCTGGAAAATGACGACTTGTTTCCTAATATTTGTAAGATAGGTATCAACACGAACTGTGCAAATTGATGTCTCTGTGTAATTGCTTAGTTTTACTCTGGTGCCCTTCAATATATTTTCATGATTTATTATTAAAATTCACCTTGATCTCTACCATCTGAATGACTTCTTGACACTGAGCTGGAAAAATAAGAGCAATGTGAGTAAGCTAAACATTCATTAATGCCACAAGTTCAGGAAAAACACATACTAGATTTTTATAAGGAACACAGGGAAACATCTGAGGTTATAGAAGTTTTATACGTGACAAGTTTGGTGTGTGAATACAATATGACATTGTATTGTATATTGAAAATGTATAACAATGGAGATAAGCTGGAACTTTACAAGATGTCTTGGATTTTTCTTTTCTGTCTTCCCTTTCTGTTTCTTTTTCTATTTCTCTCCTTTCCTCCCCTTTTCTTGCATTCTCTTCTAGAACAATTCAATCTTAAAGACTTTGATAGAGTAGAACAGAGTAAGTATGTTCACCGTAAGTGGGAGGGGACCACAGTGGAGGGTGTCAAGGCAAACTGGATGTCTACGTAGGAGGGCTACTGTGTAGCGCATGTTGGAGCCTGACTGGGATAAGAAAGGCATCAAATGCAGAAAAGCGGCCTGGTGGGGATCTTAGGGCCCAGTTGCATGATGAGGGTATTCACATAAAGGGGTGCCAAGTATAAGGTGTCTCAGTCCAAGTGGGTTGAGGAGGGTATTCGTGTGTGTGAGGAAGAGGATGCTGGCCAAGAAAGGATATTAGTTAGATACAGAAGGAACGATCAAATAAGTATATAAAACTAACAGGAGCCAGGTTTCTCACTGTCAGAGGAAGGGTGACACAAATAAGGAAGAGAATTACACTGAAATATATAGTTTTAGATTGAAATTGACAGTATTGCTATGAACTCATGGTTTTCGACATACATATGATGGATATGTAAATGAATACAGATGCATATGTGAATGTACTTTGTATCTATGTGTGTATATATATTTACAGTGACACACCAATAGCAAAGAGCACGCAAATCTTGCCTTTTAAATATCATTCTTGAGCTCCTTGGAGAAATGGATAATTCCAGGGCTGAAGGAGGAAAAGAAAGTACAATGTGATCCTGGAATATCTTGTTATGCCGGAAAACATGGACACACTCAAAAAACGGTGGGAGGGACTTCCCTGGTGGCGCAGCGGTTAAGAATCTGCCTGCCAATGCAGGGGACGCAGGTTCGATCCCTGGTCCGGGAAGATCCCACATGCTGAAGAGCAACTAAGCCCATACACCACAACTACTGAAGCCCACGTGCCTAGAGCCCGTGCTCTGCTACAAAAGAAGCCACCGCAATGAGAAGCCTGTGCACCACAATGAAGGGTAGCCCCGGCTCCCCACAACTAGAGAAAGCCCGTGAGCAGCAACGAAGACCCAGTGCAGCCAAAAATAAATAAATAAAAAATGGTGGGAACATTTCAAGAGGGTGCAGAAGCCAGCTATAAGGAATTCCCACTGGCAAAATGAGACAGGCATCAAAATAAACCTAACAACAGATTGTAAACCATAGAATACAATAGAAAACTGAGTTCATTATACAGATATGAATCAATTAGTTAATTGAAAGTTTTGTAAGGAATGGGCTATTTACACAATTTCTAAGTATTTCTCAATAAAATAATCATTAATTACAAAGAAAAAACAAGTGTAACTTTACATTGGAGAAGTATAGAATATACCATCTTAAAAGAAGGATCAAATGAACAAACAGAAAGAGAGAAATAGAAATCACAAGCTATGTAAGGAAGCAGGGAGAAGAACATAGCAGCACTCCAGTGATATTCTTGCTAAGGATGCATTACCTAAATCTAATCATGACGAGCCTTCACACATCCTCAGATTGACAGACAGTCTATCAAATAACTGGCCTGTGATCTTCAAGTGTCAAGGTCATGAATTCAAGCAAAGACAGAGGGATTGCTCTACACCCAAATGTGGCTTGCTCAGTCACCCAAATGATTCCAAACTGGATCCTCTAACTGCAAAGAACATAATTGGGACAATTGGTGAAATCTGAATGGGATCTGAGGATTAGATGCCAGTTAATGAAACGATTCTAATTTTCTGCTTTTGTTGGTTGTATTCTAATGAGGTAGGGGAATGTCTTTGTTTATAGGATTCTGGGAGATAGGGTCTGCATTTACTCTCAAATGTTCAGAAAAAGGTTCTCTTTTAATGTACCTGCATTTTTTTTTGCTATAAATCTATGGTTGTTTCCAATTTTTTTAAATGATAACAATTTTTGTATCAGAGTTTCTCACAATATAATTTGTTATTCTCCCAATTTAAAGACTGCTGTAATAATTCTGATTGCTTTTACAATCTCTGAATTTTAATAGATGTCAGAGATTTTTACCACCCTAGAGAATTTCTATAAAATTCAATTATTTTTCTAGCTCATTTTATATCTTGCTGTGATGTGTTTACACATTGTACCCTGGGACCTAAGGATAATATGGAAAATCAACTGTTAACAAAATGAAATGTAAGCCCTGTGACAGCATATATCATTCTAATATTTGGTTTCAAATATGCCTATTTAATTCCAGTTTAGAGTGAAATCAGATAAAATGAAAATTCTGTTTACGTATTCTCCATAAGTTAACTGAGTCCCCAAAGTGATTAGCCACAAAGAAATTTTAATTAGTTTGATGAAATCTGCCTTTCAAGCAGTTGGAAATTTGGAGATCCAAGAAAATGATCTGTTGGTTTTTTCCTTCTAAAAAACCACACCAAAGCAAAACAAAACCTGAGGAATTAAAAACCTTTGTCTGAGAGGAGCAGAGAATGGACTCCCTGCCAGCACAGTACAATTTGTATGCAACCGTGTGCCTCCACAGTTATCTCTGTTTTAATGTGCGTGTGGGGTTCTGGATTGCAAAGTGGCTAAGGTATGCATGATACTGCAATGTGAATAATGGTATTAATGCAGACAATACGGATTATTGACATTATATTTTACACAAAACCAGATAAAACAATGGGCCTTGCATATAAATCTGTGCTGAAAAGGCACAGCCTTATCACATTACCATTGATCAGTGTGAATTTCCTTTTCAAAGCAGAGTTCCAACAAGGGTCTGGAGCCAAGTTCTTTTCTATGTGTATGCAAAGACTTCATTTCAGACACCTTGGGCTGGAGCAGCATGTAAATTGTCAGGAAAAAATATCGCTAGCCTGGAGCTACCAATAGAGCCAGTTGTACAGCCAAATGTGCAGATTTGGCAAACCAGCTGTTTTCCCTGCTCAAGGAATTTTCATGTTGTGCTTCTGCTAAGCAAATCAAATAAGCATTACATCAGCGGTTTTTATACCGCATTAAAACCTGAGGCTTGGGCTTCCCTGGTGGCGCAGTGGTTGAGAGTCCACCTGCCGATGCAGGGGACGCGGGTTCGTGCCCCGGTCCGGGAAGATCCCACATGCCGCGGAGCGGCTGGGCCCGTGAGCCGTGGCCGCTGAGCCTGCGCGTCCGGAGCCCCGCAACGGGAGAGGCCACAACAGTGAGAGGCTCGCATACCGCAAAAAAAAAAAAAAAAAAACCTGAGGCTTTTGTGGAGATTTAAACAGAGGTTACTCTATATTTTCTCTTCTGATGATGAGTGTTTCTCTACTTTTTAAAAATGTACAAGTTCCAGATATTGAGAACAGTTAGCAGACACAAAGTTATCCACCGGAGAGGCCACAACAGTGAGAGGCTCGCATACCGCAAAAAAAAAAAAAAAAAAAACCTGAGGCTTTTGTGGAGATTTAAACAAAGGTTACTCTATATTTTCTCTTCTGATGATGAGTGTTTCTCTACTTTTTAAAAATGTACAAGTTCCAGATATTGAGAACAGTTAGCAGACACAAAGTTATCCGACATATCGGGGATTTTAACTGTGATAAAAACAGAGGGAGAGGGAGAGACTAAGGCACAGAGAGGGATTGAGCAGGTTGCAAAACGTAATGTTGTTTCTTTTGTTTCTAGAGTAACAGATCCGTGAGGACAGCGATTTCTGTCTCTTTAGTTCACTATCGATATTAATTAATTAATTAATTCTATCAGTATTGTTAGCACATAGAAAAGTGCCTGGCAGACTTTAGAACTTGAAAGTGCTGATTTTTAGGCTAGAAAGAAGTGAATTATGTGAAGTTCTCACTATGCATTTAGATCATCACTCAACTTGGGAGAAGGTTAATTTTGAGAGGATGAATCCTTCCTTGTAAAATGAAAAAGGAAATCTCCTCTCATTCCTACAGTCTCTGAGAATATGACTTTCTGGTAGAGTTTCCAGTCAGGTCAGAGGACAGTCTAGACCAGTTTCTTAGAGCATCATTCATTCATTTAATATATACTTACTATGTATCTGCTATGTGTCAAGCTCTGTAATATGTGTAGGAGAATTAAACATTTATGGATAATGTCCCCATCTCAGGAAGCTCAGTGAGGTTAACTGAAAGAAACAGATTCTGCAGTACAGTACGGTAAGTATTATGAAATGTGAAGGGTGTGGCCTTTGACCAGGTGATGCCAGTATTCATAAGGAATAAGCATAAAATAATACAAGATGGGTTTAACAAGACAGACAGACAGAAAGGAAGGCTGAATAGTTATGGTACTACAATTATAAAAGCCCTCAGGTATGTTTTCTAAGTGATAGGACAGTTTCTGTCTTTATTTTAATCATTTGGGTTGAGCTCACTGTCTTCAGGCTTTGGCTTCTACCTGCCTGAAACCCTTGTCATTTAAAACTTATTATTAGCACAGTCACTGTGCTAATCTGGCACGAACCCGTGTCCCCTGCATCGGCAGGAGGGCTCTCAACCACTGCGCCACCAGGGAAGCCCCTATAGTGATTTTTATCTGTTTGTTAATTGTGGTTAATTCTCTTTTGGTAACTCTACTGCTTTCTTCTTTATTTTTCCTGAAAATTTGTTAATAGGACCTAATTTTATATATAGATATTAAAGGAGATACACACATACAGATTTACATATGTTTATATGTGTAAATTTATGTGTACATTAATTGTTGCTTAATAAAGAATTTGACTGACCTTTGTCCTTGGTTACTTGGAGAAAGGCTATAAATCCTTGGAATTTCCCAAACAATAGGTGTCTCTGTTATTCATGAGCCCCTTGGATCACACCTCAGTTGATGCTGAAGAGATGACTCAGAATGGGGGGGTGGTCATCAGAAAGATCAACCTTTGCTTACAGGATGCGGGCTTTGAGCCAGCCCAGCCTCCACGTAGGGGTGGAAGTGGGGGGGGCTGGAGATTGAGTTCAGGTGCATAGCCAGTGATTCCATCAATACTGTTTATGTAAATGAAACTCCACTAAAATGTCTGGACATCAGAGCTTAGTGGCGCTTCTTGGCGATGAACATGTCGGTGTGCTAAGGGAGTGACATGCCCTGATTCCATGGGGAGAAGGCATGGAAGCTCTGCATTTGGGATCCTCCTCGACATCACTCTATGTGTCTCTTCAGTTGGCTGATCCTAATTTACATCCTTTATACTAAAACTGTAACTGTAAACATAGCACTTTCCTGAGTCCTGTGAGTCTGATGAATGAATTATTGAACATGGGGAGGGATCATAAGAAATTCCTAGTTTTGTAACCGGTTGATCAGAAGTACAGGTGGCCTGGGGACCCTCAAAATCACTGCTGGCAATCTAAATGAGGACAGTCTTGCTGGGGACCATGCCCTTTAACCTGCGGTAGTCTGATGCTAACTCCAAGTGGGTTAGTTTCAGAATTGAAATGTAGTGCTTCAGTATACATTACCTGAAGGATGAAGGTCTGAAAACATGAATTACACGTGGGATTCTAAAATAATGTCTTGTTGTAATGCCCAATATTTTACATAACTTTTTTTTTAAGTTATCAAGATCCTTTGAGAACAATGTACAATGCCCAGATGGGCTCTGTCCATGGTACAGATTTAGAGTCAATGCCCTTCACTTTGTATTTAAATGTTATTACAAAGTCATTCTGTTGTTCATCAATTGATACATATGTAAGGCCCCAAAGAAAGTGGTCAGTACATAGGCAGTGCTCAATTCACGTTGGCTTTCTTCTCACTTGCCCCTTTTGATAACTAAAAGCATCTCGGAAAAGGTATCTCTGAATAGGCTCACACTCTGAAAAGGTAAATCCTTCGGCGATGAAGAAAAATTCCCCTTTTAAATACGTGCTCTGACAATACAGTCCCCTCAGTGGAGGACCCCAATCAGATCAAAGGCGTTGTTATCACCATAGAGACATAGTGTAAATGGATTTATCTGCATTCTCATTTATGCTCTCACTCTGAGCCCCACAGACCTACATCCAAAGGAAGACGAATATTTTTCTGGCACTGGGATCAGGAATTCCAGAACTTATTTTATGAAGCCATTAGTGCTTGACCAACAAATGAAAGAACAGGTGTTAAAGACATGGGTTTTGGGCAGGAGGAAGGTATTTGGGATTAACACACATGAATAGGGATAGGGTGGTAAATTATGACCAATATCTGGGGAAGGACTTTAGCCATTATTTGGATTACGTTCTCTTTGTATTAGAAGACATTTCTTTTATGAACAAAAATTGGTTTCTTTGGAATTCTCCTTGCCCTAATTTCTTTCTGTCTTTGGGGCTTCTACTCATTTGCATGATTGGCCTAGAGAAAAATTTATCATCCCTCTTTTACACATCTGATTTCCTAAAGGTCGCCTGGCAAGTCAGGGATGACATTGGGCATATTCTCTTGGGTAGCTTCTAATAATTGCACTTCCTCCCCAATGCTTTGGGTGTCTGGCACATTTGTAATTGACAGAAGGATAACAATGCAATCTGGCAGGTTTCCAAGGCCACCCTCAAATAAAATTGGTTGGGTATGGGGGTGGTTAAACTGCCCATATCCACCCCTTAGCCTCAGGAAATGAAAAAATTAAAAATCCAAAATAAAGAAATTTTCTAATTGGATCATTATTTGTTTCTTTAATTTAAAAA
The DNA here is from genome assembly GCF_002837175.3 of Physeter macrocephalus. Lineage (NCBI taxonomy): Eukaryota > Metazoa > Chordata > Mammalia > Artiodactyla > Physeteridae > Physeter > Physeter macrocephalus. The sequence continues at coordinate 19,744,520 of NC_041231.1, forward strand.
AATATGCATTTAATTAACAATGAACCTTTATAAGCAAGCTGATAAGAAATCTGAATGCTACTTAAACTCTTTCCAGCTATCTTTACAAATGCCCAACCTGTTTCTGTCTGTGATACCGTATCCTTTCACAAGTGCTTTGTGCACAGAGAACTCTGGTTACAGATTAAAGCTAGCTTCTGAGCGGTGCTTAACCAGGCTCACCCAGGAAAAGTGCCTGTTTCTGGAATGATGCAGGGATGCCAAAGTGGAAAGAATTTCACCTGTCACATCTCTGATTAGAGTCGGGGAAAAGTATCAATGTTCCTCTTCTTTAAAATGTGGAAAAAAATAAGAAAGATGATATTTCAGCAGCAGCAGGTGTCAGGTAGGTAATTTACTGACAGGCTCAGGAGATTTTGCGATTGCCTTTGTACATCCCTTGGCAACCTTGTATTTGCCCACTAAAACCCACAAAACTTTCTGTTTTAATATCAAGGATTTTTGTTTTTGTTTTTAAAATATAAATTCGAGGTGTTACGATGATGATGAAAGAATACTTTTTCTGCTTCTGAAACAGAGCAGATAATTAAACAGCGTAGATTTCTCTTTTTTTGAATTTTATTTTATTTATTTTTTTATACAGCATGTTCTTATTAGTCATCCATTTTATACACATCAGTGCCTAGATGTCAATCCCAAACTCCCAATTCATCCCACCACCACCCCCACTCTCCCGCTTTCCCCCCTGAGACACAGATGTAGAATATGTTTGTTCTCTACATCTGTGTCTCAATTTCTACCCTGCAAACTGGTTCATCTGCACCATTTTTCTAGGTTCCACATATATGCGTTAATAAACGATATTTGTTTTTCTCTTTCTGACTTAACTTCACTCTGTAGGACAGTCTCTAGATCCATCCACGTCTCTACAAATGACCCAATTTTGTTCCTTTTTGTGGCTGAGTAATATTCCATTGTATATATGTACCACACCTTCTTT
>NC_041231.1:19746171-19799635 GCF_002837175.3 Physeter macrocephalus
GCATCACTTATTGAAGAGACTGTCTTTCCTCCATTGTATATCCTTGCCTCCTTTGTCATAGATTAGTTGACCATAGGTGTGTGGGTTTATCTCTGGGCTTTCTATCTTGTTCCATTGATCTATATTAACAGCGTAGATCTGAAAAATTAGAACTTTTTGTTTGCTGAAAGTTTGGGTAAAAGATAGGTATACAAATTTAATTAATTATACTTCTTTGAAATTTGATTAATTGCAATATAGAATATTCAAACAGCTTTTCAAACTTAGCAAAGTACTTTTATATTTTAACTGTTATCCTAAATATGGTAGATTGCATGACTGGTCCTAATTCTCCACCCCTCCTGGTATGCATGCTGGTCTGTATGCACTTTGCCATGTGACTCTGCAGTGGCTCTGACTTAGGCCATGTGACTTGCTCTGGCCGATAGAATGAGGCTGGAGTGAATACATGCCTAATCTGTGCCTAGACCTCAGGAGGTCTTGTGGGTTTCTGCTTGTGCTCTTGTGCTTCAGCTACCACCACGAGGAGGACATTCCTAGACTAGTCTGTTGGTTTCAGAAGATAGCTGAGGAACATATGGAGCAGAACTGACCCACAAAGCTCTCCCAACCAAGCCAAACCTAAGGAGTTCTCAGTTGCCCTGCAACTACAGGCACTATAATAATAAATAATTGTTCTTTTAACCCCCCTGAGTTTGGGGATGGATTGCTATGTAGCAATAGCTAAGAGATTCTGCAGTATAATAGGCTGGAGTGTTGCGCTCTTCATGCTTTACTGAGGACAATACAGAGAGTCTAAATAGTTAAATGGCTTACTCAAAATCACATGCAAATCAGCATCACATTGGGCTTAAACACATCTCTTGATTTCAAACCCCCATGTTTTTTTTTACTCCAAAAACATTCTCCTTACCAGGTCTTGTGCCCTGTTCTCTGTAAGTACACCTTGTTCAGAGCATAAAACCCAATAATTGAATGGAACACTTAAGTTCGAAAATGGCTGAAAAAGAAGTGAGTCATGGAAGGGTGGTGAAGGCTTTAAACGTTACTCGGTTTTTACCCAAATTCAACACTTTCCTGAGCTGGGATCAAGAGCGATTAAGCTTGAAAGGATGAAGACAGGCCAACCTCCTATTTAGTATATTCATCTTCTTTGCCTGGGGCTTAGAAAGTCCCATGCAACTGGAAACATTAATTAAGTCTGCTCTTGTAAGAAATTCTTCAAGGCCCTCTCTAAATGCCACATATAAAGCTTTTATAAGAGACAACCAAAGATAAAGATTTGAGACAAACTGAGGCAACCTATATTCATACATGGAAGAAAAACTTCGTGCAACAGAGTACTGAAAAGCCATCAGATTTCAACTTCTATCTGGGCATCCTTTATGTTTGGCAGATGGGAAGAGATTGTTGTTTTATTTCTTTTTTATTTTTTGCTTTTCTAGGGGCATGTAGAGAGGCAGACTCTGGTACTTATTTCCCATAGAGGTCTTTAGGGACACATTTAGAGACTAAAACCAATACAGCTACTTTGTCATCTTATAATATATTTTGCAGATGCAGCTAACTGAGCAGGCCCCACTGGAAGGCTTTTAATAACTGGGCTTCCAAAACTGTGTGTGCACTGACAGGTAATATTCATGCACATAAATTTGACAATAATAATCTCATGGCTCTCAGGTTTCAACTACCACCTACATGCTGATGACTCTCAGCTTTTTAAATCTAGCAGAGACCTCTTCTCTGAATCTCAGCCTTCTATATTCAACTACATTTTCAGATATCTGCAAGTGAATGCCCCAGGGCACCTCAAAATTAACATAGGCAAATCTAAATGTATCGTATTCCCCTTACCACCTTTTCTTCCTGGATCCCCTGTCTTAGTTAATTGCCTCACTATCTACCCAGTCACCCAAATTATCATTCCAAGTATCATCCTTGACTCATCCTATTTCTATATTCTTCACACTCTATGGGCACAATGCTCTCTCAGTTTTACCCCATAAGTATTTCTGAAATCTGTCTCCTCATTTACAATTCCTGGCTTTCCAACATTTCACAATCGAAGTACTGTGCCTTCTGCCTTAAACCCCTGAATCTCTCTTTAAATGAAAGCTGACCAAGTAGCTCTCACAACTGAATGGCTTCCAATAATAATCTATTTAATAAAATCCAAGCTCCTTAGCATGGTCTTATAGGGCCTGAGTAATGTGGTCACTGCCTCTCTCACAAGCCTCATCTATACGGAGTGGACTCTAGAAGCTGACTGGCTTCTTATTCCGGCTTCACTACTCTCTGCTTCTGCAAACTTGAGCAAGTTTCTCAACATCTATGTGCCTCAATTATCTTGTCTATAAAATGGGATTGTAATACTGCTTATCTCAAAAGGTTGTTATGAGCATTAAATGAGTTAATATGGTAAATAACTTAGAATATTACCTAATACAGAATAAGCCCTCCATAAATGTTTCTCAGACCCCAATTTTCTGCTTTAAACATTCTGATCTACCTGTCACTTCCTGCATGTACCAGGTCACATTCTATGTTCATGCCATTCCTTAAGCTGTTTCCTTTGTCTGTATCAAAGTTCTCCTTCCTTTGACTATCTCCAAACCATGCTTCATTGGATCATTAATTGAATCATTTATTCATGCCTTCATTCATTCAATGAAGTATAATTTCTTGAGTAGTGACTCTTTGTTATGCAAGCAGCATACAAACGTGACCACAAACAATATGGCACTCTAGCTTCAAGGAACTTGTGGGTAGTTGGGGTTGGGAGATGGATAAACACACAATCATAGTCACTTAATTAGAAGATAATGTGTGTGTGTGTTGAAGAAAAGACGAGAGAATATAGAAACATATTTGAGAGGAAACTGTACTAGACATAGGCAATTTTGAGGAAGTATTTCAGGTATCCCATCCTCCAGGAAATTGTCCCTGATACGGTTAGCTTTTTCTACTCTGAATTCTCAGAGCACACCTGGTATATAAGTCTGCTTGGGCTGCTATAACAAAACGCCACAGACTGGGTGGCTTAAACAACAGACATTTATTTCTCACAGTTCTGGGGGAAGGAAGTTTAAAGTTCAAGGTGCTAGCCGATTCCTGGTGAGGTCTCTCTTCCTGGCTTGCAGACAGCCACCTTCTCACTGTGTCCTCACATGGCTGAGAGGGGGCAATCTCTCTCTGCCTCTTGTTATAAAAGCCACTAATCTCACCATGAGGGCCCTACCTTTATGACCTCATCTAACTCCAATTACCAAAGGCACCATCTCCAAATGTCATATTAAGGGTTAGGGATTCAACATATGAATTTTGAGAGGACACAATTCAGTCCACAGCACCTGGTTAGCCTACCCCAGAGAATTCACCTTAAGTGATCAAAAATATCTGTTTACTTTTCTACTCTCCCTTTTTGACTGCAGTGACTTGAGGACAAGCCCCACATCTTTATCCATTGTTTTCTGTCCCCATTAGCCGAGAATTGTTCTCATAGGTTGCTTGTTCTTCATAGTTTCAGCTTGTAAATGAGTAAGTGGCAGATTTCCATAGGATTCCTATGCCCTATGTTAATCATGTCCAGATAGAAAGTGTTAAAGACATAGCACCACTGAAATGGAGTACTATAAGTTCACACCTGCGTGAAGTTAATTGTCTCAGTAATGGCTCAAAAGACATAAGACAAAAAAACAAAGATCTAACCTAAGACATAAGCAACGGTTTGCTGAGGTTTCGGAGAAAAAGCTTGCTTCCTTAATAAAGGAAATCAATGCAACTGGTTCTACCCCATTCCCTTTTGTCTTCTTTTTGCTGTGAAGGTGGAAATGACATCCAATAATCATCTTGAGAACTGGAAGAGCTAGGCTTGAGGGAAAGGCCAAGGGAAAAGTGCATCATCATCCTAATAGCACTGAGCTATTGAACCAATCCCTAACTACAATATCTGGAATTCATATTATATAAGAAAAATAAACTACTGTTCACTTAAGCCAATGTAGTTTGACTTTTGTTACTTACAGCTAAGGCACTTCTGATTCCTCTTTCCAATCTGCTCATATAACACATTGTTTTTGCATTATTACCATAGCTACATTGCATCACAAAATAAACTATCATTCTCTCCAAACTCTCACATGTGTGGAAATAACTAGATCATCTTCATATTCCTATCTCACATGCACTTTGCATATGGTAGACAAAATAAATTTGCATAGATGTGAAATGGCTGAAAATGTCTCCTGTTCTAAGGGATATTTACCTTTGAATAAGTCTCTATAGGAGAACTTACTATAAAGAAGAATCCTTCATAATATTAAATCGGTAACCTACAGTATCCAACCTAGTGACATCATAGGAACTCAGCAACTATTTCAGTATTCAAAACTAAGAATAAAATATCTCTATAACCTCGTCTCCCAAAGATGGTCACATTTAATGTTTTAGTGTATTTCCTTATAGTATTTTTTCTCTGGATACACAATATATACGTTTTTTATCTGTAACATCAAAATGTTATCCAATTAGGATCCTATTATATTTACTGTTTTGTAAACTCCCTTTTACACAGAATCATTCATTGTGAATATTTTTCATGACATGACATTCTTTGACAACCTAATTATAGTAACTCATATGAGTTTGTTATTTAGCTGCACCATAATTAATGTATCTGTTGGATATCTAGGTTGCTTCAGTTCTTCTTGCCATGATGCCTGTAGTGGCTGTGTGTTGCTTTCATTTCCTCCCTAGTATTATTTCTTTTGGGGCGCTGCCATTCCCTTAATTCTGCAGTGATGTCAGTCACAATCTATTGCCCATCCCTGGCTATGGTGACCTTGAATGAATTAATATTTCATCTTCTGGAGAAAGCGATTGGTCTAATATTAAGACTATAACTCAGGCAAAATCAGAGCCCTTTCGGGGATTTCTATGTAGATGACGGGGATGAGTGGGAGAGGTGGGGAAGCTATCACTTTTCCTTAGTGTTACTCACTTATGTTGATGTGGGCCATTAGTTCTCAGAAGCTAGCTTCCAAAGTATCTTGGGAGAAACCTACCTATGGTTAGGGAGAATAAGCATAAGATAACAGTGGAGACTGGTTGAGAAGTTAACGAAGAGAGAAAGAGCACTAAGTTTCTGGATCGAGCTGTGCCTGAAGCGATTCTACTTCTGGATCTCTCAGTTCTAGGAGCCAATGTATTCTTCTATTTTTATTATTGTTATTTTCACTTAAACTAGTTTGGGCAGGCTTTCTGATAATACCTAAGTAATAAGACTAATAGAGTAGTCTGCTAAATTCTTCATGAACAAATGAGAATCTCTTCATCTCATTTTTATGGCATTTTTATTTTGATGTACAAGTGGTAAGTATATATTTTTAATATGATAGTCATGTCCTGAAAGAAACCTGGAAAATACATGGTTCATGTGTTGTATTATGTTTTATACTGACTTTTCAAAATGGAATAGGTTTTACTCCTACCCACCACTCTTTCAAGAGCCTGTTTAGTTCCTTCAGATGAGCACAGCACATGGTAAGTGTACAACATAATTGGGATGAGATTATCAAATGATTGGATTTGCTGCATGAGGAGCCCCAAGAGTTTCTTTTTAAAGGTACGTTGATTGACTCGGGTTATGATCAAACACTAGATCAAACACTTTGAAATACTGTTCTCTTTGGTCTTTCAATTTTATATGGTTGTAAAAAACTTCATTGTGTTTGTTGCAATTTTTTAGCATGAAACGTAAGCTGAACTTTAAGAACATGAATTTTGCTTCCAGGGAAGGAACTATAAAAGTCCAATTGACTTTTATAGTCCCATTTAAACACAGATGATGGAACTATTTGCTCAGTTTTGGGGTCTGAATTCCAGGTATCCACACAAGTTCTGACAGTTCTAACAGTTTGACAAAATCATAATTTGAAGGTGTTAGAAAGCTTTTGGCCATACAGGATCATATTTAAGATGGTAAAGATAACATTGCAGGCCTCAGAAAAAAAGGAAAAGGAGAAAGGCTTTCATGTTGTAATTTGTTCCTCCATCACTAAATAGTGCTTGTCACGTTTTTTTTCTCTACATCATCCTAGAAACTCTCCAGCTTTCCTGAGAGTGTCCAACTTCTGTATGGAATTAAATAACAGCCAAAGAAAAGAAACATAATGGTTAGGTTTGGTCATAAAGTTTAGATCTATTTCAATATCAGAATCATCAGAGTCACAACAGCTAATTAATGAGGTAGGTGTCGAAACTAAGGCAAAGCAAATGACTAAAACAAGGCAACTGGCAGGATATAATAAACTACAGTAAGTCCCCTATATACGAACGAGTTTTGTTCCGAGAGCGCGTTCCTAAGTTGGGTAGTTAGGTACCCAACTAACACAATCGGCTATATAGTACTGTACTATAATAGGTTTATAATACTTTTCACACAAATAATACATACAAAACAAACAAATACAAAAAATAAAGAAAAGATTTTTAATCTTACGGTACCTTGAAAAGTACAGTACAACAGCTGGCCTACAGGGTCTGGCATCGAGTGAACAGGCAAGAAGAGTTACTGACTAGAGGAGGGGGAGGAGGTAGGAGATGGTAGAGCTGAAGGATCGTCAGCAACAGGAGACAGAGGGCAAACTGCAGTTTCACTCACGTCTGACACTGATGGCACAGGTTCTGGTTCCTTGCTGGATTCAATTCTATCTACCCTCTTGAAAAAACAATCCAGTGATGTCTGGGTAGTAGGTCATTTTTTCTCATCATAGGTCACATGGTAGCACTGGATTGCATTCTGAACGACTGCTGCAACCTTTGTGTACCGTTCTCTGTTAAGGTCCAGTGCCTCATAAACTAACAGTGCCTCCTCAAATAAAGAAAATCCCCTTGCCATTTCCTTCGTGGTGAATCTCTTCGGTTCTTCATTTACTTCTTCTTCCTCTTGTCTCTCTTCTTCCTTTCTCTGGGCCTCCAATTCATCAGGTCTTCATTAGTAAGCTCCACATTCACATCTCTGAAAGTTTGCAACTTGAAGGTTTGTATGTAGGGGACTTACTGTATTATAATCGTTCCACTCCTTTTCAGCACACTGACCAATATGCCCATCAACTATATCATCTTTTCTTCTTTAATGAGTTTATTTGGGTATATGCCTTTCCGTCTGATACTCTACTTTTTTTTCTGATATTCTATAGTTCGTTATAACTGAACCAAATATGCTCCTGTTAAGCACCCCCTTGTAGGCTGCTATAAGCTCAAATCCAGAGAGAGTCCATGTCTGAAGGAAAACCCAAGACCTGCAGGGGCCAAGCAGGTGCCTGCAATCTCAGAGGAAGACCATCCTTGCCTCCAATGGCATGAATCAAATGGGAACCCCAGAATTCTTCTTCCTTCTGGCAAGGGTCCCCTTTATCCCTCTTTTCCCTCAATGCTAGCAACCTCTTCACCCCTCTGCCTTGGGACCACTGGGGCTAATCACTATGCCTTTTGCCCAGGTTAGGTTGACCATCACGAGATGTCCATGTTTCCCACATTGTTGCTCAACATCCAGGCTACAGACTCTATCCCCACTGCCTTTTGTGACCTTTATTCCTACCTCTGCATCTCCTAAAACCCTTTCATGGAGCGCCGTGAAACTCTAGGTCAATCATCAGCAAATATTCTCAGCTTCATCAGCAAACATCCGCTTCTTCTTGCTCATAGAAATTTGCTCTCCTCTGATGGCACCATTTTCCCTGTAGCACTTTCAAAGGGTGACTCTTCTCCCTCCTCCAATTCTCTTGTCATAGCACCTGGAGGCAGGATAGATGTCCTACTGCTCTGCACTGACACTTCCAAACCATTTTTTCTGGAATCTTAAACATTCAGCTTTGAATCTTATCTCATACAATATTCCTCTTTATGTTCCATCCATCCTCTTTCTTTAGAAAAATTTTCTTCTATTACGCTCTCACTTTCTTCAACACTACTGATATCATAATTCTTGATAATTTCTGTAGCCACACAGATGATTTTCCAATGCCCTCCTCCTAAATTCTTGGCCTCTGATCCAGTGATTTTGTCCTACACCCTATCCCAAGGCCTCTATATCATTGGCATATTCTTGACCATGTTATTTACCATTAATGGCACCACATTCCATTCTACTTTTCAGTTCCCGTCTCGTAGAACCTAGGCTCCAATAATACTCAACCCCTCCTAAATATCTAATGAATTGATGCCACCAAGTTTTCATTGTTCTTCACTGCCTCCCCACTAAATCTTCTCTTCCCTCTACATTCTGCTTAAATTTCATGGTCAGTTACTATTTTCTCTTATGAGTTAACCTACTACAATCATTTCCTTGCAACTGCATCACCCCTCTCTACTCTCTTGGCAAAACCACACTGCTGGTTAAATTCACATCTTTGGGTACTTAATACCTCTGCCAGCACTGTTGAAATTGGCTGGAAAAGACACAAAATATTCTGATTGATATCAGTTTTAATTCACCAAAACCCTCAAGGTGGTCCCAAATCATTCCCATAAACATACTGATATGTTGCCATTTATCCCACGTTAAAGAACATTCTCTCCCTTGATCCCACTTGCCCCTGAAACTATCACCCAATTTCTTTTCTTCCCTTGAAAGATTAGCTATATTCTATGTGACCAGTTATTCTACATCCATCTCTCTTGCCACTACTCCAGTCAGTTTTCAGCCCCACCATTCCACCATAACTGACTTTCTGAATGCTGACAATGACCACGCTGTTACTAAATCCCAGATCACAGCTCAGTCCACATAATGTGAAACTCTCAGCAACATGTGCCACTGTTGATTTCTCTCTCCTTGAAAAGTTGCTTTATTTTGTTTCCAAGACGTCTGGTTTATCTTATTTGACTTCTACCTTTCTAATCACTTACTCTCCAGTCTCTTAGGCTGGTTCCTTTTCATTTCTGCAACCTCTATATGTTGTAGGAGCCTAGGGCTCAGTCCTAGGACCTCTTCTGCTTTTGCTATCTACAGTCACTCCTAGGTGATCTCAGCCAGTAACATCACTTTAAATACCTATCTCTACGCTGACATCTCCTAAATTTCCATCTCCATTATAACCTCTTGTCTGAAATCTATGTTTGTATGTCCAACTGCCTATTTCATGAATGTTACATGAATGCCTAAGAGGTAAGTCCAATTTGACTGTAACTAAGCTTATAATTGCTTCTTCACAAACTCCCTTTCCCCTTGTCAAAACTTCTGCAGGGCCCTTCTTCTTGGTTAATGTCTATTCTTTTAGCTCAAGCCCAAACTTTGATATATTCCTTAACTCTTCTTTATCTCTTACACTCCATATTCAGTTTATCAGGAAATCTTATCACTTCTAACTTCAAAACATTGAGAATTCATCCCGTTCTCACAGCTCCTACAGCCACCATCCTGACCAAACCACAAGACCTAGATTCTTGCAATAATCTAATTGGTCTGCCTACTTCCACCTTTGCCACAACTCTTTGACACACTAGCTAGAGTGATCTCCTTAAAAAGTAAGTTAGATCCTGTCAATCCTCTGCTTAAGGTTTACCAGAGTTCTCATTGAGACCAGATTTAAAGTTCTAACTGGGACTTTCAAGGTCCTATTTTTTCTAACCCTTGTTACCTTTGTAATGTCATTATCTCATCCCTTCTCCCAACTGTCCTCTCCTCCAGCCATGCAGCACACTGATGCTAGACCGAGCTTAGGACCCTGGTACTTGTTGTCCCCTCTACTTGGAATGAGCTTCCCCAACCATTTGTCTGGCTCACATCCTCACTTCCTTCACAACTTGCTCAAAATTCCCCATCTCAGTAGGGCATTTCCTGATGACCTTTACTAAAACTTCCTCCAACATGTCTTGGTTAAAGTTCTTCTTTTGCATTTATCACTATCACACATGGTGCACCTTGTATTTATGTAGTTTACTGTCTCTCTCCTCCACTGGAATATAAGCTTTGTGTTGTTTTTTTCTGTTTATCATTGTCACCCCAGTACTTCGATCAGTGTCTGACATATAGTAGGAGATTAAAAAGTATTTGTTGAACAAATAAATCCCCTTGGAATCTTATGTGGCAAGCACCAACGGAAGTAACTTAAAGTTTCTGCAGTTGTCTCTTTATTGGGTGAAGTCTGGACAAAAAAGTACAAAAAACTTAGGATAGTTACCTGGACTTGAGATAAGTCTATTTTGTGCTCACCTCAATATCTCCTGGCTTCTTCTTCTATTCCTTTCCCCCTTCCTTTCTAGAGAACAAGGTGACAGGTAGAAAGTAGGTGCCATGTTCATCTTTGCTGTGGGGAGGGGAAGTTGCATGTGCAAATGAATTTGCTTCAAACCCAACCCAGTATGTATTATAAGAGCCTGTGGAAATTATTACGGTCCAGCTACTCAGACCTGAAATCATCATTTGCCTCCTGCAGCCCTTATCCCTGTATCGACCCCACTAATGTTGACCAAAGAGATCTGCTCTGACATTTCACTCCCTTACTCAGGGTCCCCTGGATATGACCCTCATCCCAGTAAAGACAGATACTCAAAAGCATGGGTTCTTATATTTGTGTAAGCTTTTCCATAGTCAACAAATTACCCAGGAACTTTATTTGTTCAAAGAATCATCCATAAGTTTGTAATGAAGTTCTTTATTAATCTCAATCTTATGAATTTTCCAAATGAAAAATTTGTTAGAACTTGCACTAGTTAAGGTTCTTATTCATTTTTTTTACAGCTCAGTTCCTAGCATTTCCATTATGCCTTGCTAAGGAGACCACAGGGCTCCCAAATTGCTGCTGAGTGCATAGTGTTTGTATAATAAATATGATTTGAGTGCTTCAAAGTGCACTGAATTATGGAATCTCAGGTTGTAAAAAACATTAAATCCTCTAGCTCTGACACTCGTCCACTGAATCTTTCTCTGATGTTCCCTTTTGAACACCTCCTGAGATGGAGCACACACTGCCTCTTAAAGAAATGCAAATATAGGCCTGTTACACAACTCTTCCGTTGAGTTGTGATCGAGTTAATTTGTATATCGGGACCCACAAAATGGAGGCCATCCCAGCGGCCCAGTCCACATCACAAATCTAAACCTGCACTTATGGGAAGCAAACTGTCAAGGAAACCTAACATACAACAATCACAATCCTCCAACTCAACTTTAGCTAGCTTACCTTACCCTAGAAAACAGAACCTGCTAGCCTTATAAGGAAATCCCTTACAATCCCTCACCAATCACACTGTTTCCATGTTGCTTCTTCTAATGTTCTAGAAATTCGCTCTTGACCCAAATCCCTCAGAGACAGGGCTCCACTGATTGTGAGGCACTGTACTCCCCAGTCCATGGATTGTTTTCCTTTGAATGAAGCACATCATCCTCATTCCTAAGTTGTTTTAGTTTTGCCATTTGCAGCCATAATTTCTGTCCCCCTCATTTATAATATTGATCCTAGTTTGGTTGCAGGGCAGAGTGGTGCAAGAGAAAAAGATTTAGATTCAGAATGAGATGGCCTGAGTTCAAGTCTGATTGAACTGCTTGATAGCTTAGTTGTTTTTGGACTCTTCACTCATCTGTTGAATTTCACGTTTTGAGTCTGTTGAATGAATCAAGGTAGGCTGAGGGCTTTAACAACAGACTTCAAAGTGTGCAATGGCTCAAGCTCATTAGAAGTTGAGTTCTTACTACATCACAGTACAGGGAGGGTTAACTAGTTAATGGGGCAGCCCTTTTCCACATGCTCAGTCAGGCACACAGGATGATGGAGGCTCCATTATAATTAGCATTGGTATCCAAGGTTCTGTTGCAATTCTTCTTTATTCCAGCTAACCAGAAGAGGAAAAGCGCATGGAAACAGGCACACAGGATAGTGTGTGTGTCAGGGGTGGGGGACACACACACGTGTGTGTGTTTAAATACAGCACATGTAGAAATGGCTCCCAATTCTTTCATTAATGTTCTTTTGACTAGAACCCATTCATAGGGCCACATCTAACTTCAACGGGGGCTAGGAAACATTGTCCCTGGTTGGTGGCCACTTCTGAGGGATAGCACTATGAAAAGAAAAACAGGGGCTGGGCTTCCCTGGTGGCGCAGTGGTTGCGCGTCCGCCTGCCGATGCAGGGGAACCGGGTTCGCGCCCCGGTCAGGGAAGATCCCACATGCCGCGGAGCGTCTGGGCCCGTGAGCCATGGCCGCTGGGCCTGCGCGTCCGGAGCCTGTGCTCCGCAACGGGAGAGGCCACAACAGAGGGAGGCCCGCATACCACAAAAAAAAAAAAACAAAAAACTTTTTTCGTCTCTGCCACTGCTGCCAAATGAGACAATAATACCTCACAGGATTGAGAAGATGTGCACATGTCAGTGTTTTGTGAAATACTAGTTATTATTTTCATATTTTGCATGCAAACTGAATGAGTTCCTTTTGTCCTCTGCGTAGCTGTCTTAAAATGCTTAGAGACAACCACCATATGTCTTTGAGGACCCTTTTCTCCTGGTTAAGTAGTTCCCCATTCATTTTACTATTCCCTATAGTGATCATTTCAAGGCCTTTAACAGCCACGGTTTCTTCCTTTGAACATGCTTCAAATGTGGCATACACACCTGGGTGTAAGGCTTCGGGTTGAGCACGCGCAGCATGGAGGAGACAGGGGCTGTTCCTTCTCTTGTTCGAGGCTCTGTGTCTCTTTTAATGCAGTTAATGATGGAGATAGCTTTGCAGAAAGCCTCATCACAGGGTTGATTTCTACTGACCTCGCATTGAATAAAACCCTTAAGTATGGCACTGTTACGTTGCCTTGCATTTCAAAGATGTTGTACTGCCTTTGGTTTGGAAAACTATCTGATTTTCATATCAATACAAAAAGCACTAAACGATCAAGAGAATCTGGAGCATATCCCATGGGCAAAGCTTTGACAAATTTGTGTAGCCATACAGCACAGTGTCTTTGCCATCCATTGTTTTTATTGAACCAACTCTTTTTATTTATTTCCTTTTTTTTTTTTTTTTTTTTTTTTTTTTTTTTTTTTTTGCGGTACGCGGGCCTCTCACTGTTGTGGCCTCTCCCTTTGCGGAGCACAGGCTCTGGACGCGCAGGCTCAGAGGCCGTGTCTCACGGGCCCAGCCGCTCCGCGGCACGTGGGATCTTCCCGGACCGGGGCACGAACCCACGTCCCCTGCATCGGCAGGTGGATTCTCAAGCACTGCGCCACCAGGGAAGCCCGAACCAACTCTTTTTAAACAGTTTTTGTCACTGTTTGAATTTTTCTTCTTAAATTTTTATTTATTTGTTTATGTATTTATGTATTTATTTAGGCCGTGCAGCGTGGCACACGGCATCTTAGTTCCCCGACCTAGGATCGAACCCATGTCCCCTGCAGTGGAAGCATGGAGTCTCAACCACTTGGACACTCAGGGAAATCCCTTTGTTTGAATTTTTTAATTATACAAATGTTACATTTGTACAATATCATTTTACAATAATCAAAAAATATAGGTAAATACCGTTCTTGACTCTCCATTCAAATAGAATACTGCTCCTATTTACCTATGTACATACAGATTATAAAGTTTTGTTTTTTTTAAAGATTTCAGGCACATATAATGCTGTGCATATATCAGTGCAATGCATTTTCATTTACCAATGTGTTTATATATATATATGTATATATATATATATATATATCAGTGCATATAAAACTACCTACTCCTTTTCATTAGGAAAACTTGTTACATGGATATGAATAGTCCATTTAATGAGTATTCTGTTAAGAGACGTTTTGGTCTGATTTGTTCCATTATTATAAACAATACTGCAGTGAACCTCCTGAATTTATCTCTTTGTACACCTCTGTGATTTTCCTCTCATTTTAAGGTGTCATCGCTGGGCCACGAAAATGGCACATTTCTAATTTTAAGAGGTATAGAAACACTTTTTTTGAAAAACTAATACCAATTTCCACCTCTCCCCCCCAACAATATCGGAAGATATCTGATTCCCTACAACTTTGCCAAAGTTTGATATCTCTTTTTAATGACCGAGATAGGCTTTCAGGTAGCCTCATCATGCCGTTCATTTTTACTACCAGTCTTTTAATGTTTTCCAATTCTGGGGAAAAAGTCATAATTTTAATTTACATTTCTTTGGTGAGCAGTGACTTAAGATTTTTCAAATGTATATTGGCCATTGGTTTGTTCTTTTCTGTGTATAACAGGATGCTAGTTCCATGTCTATTCTTAGACTTCTGAGCATATCCTTTTACTCAGCTTTGATCATTGAGGGAGGATCTGGTCTCTGTCTTGTTGTTGGTGTCTCTGCAGAGCCTAATTCAGTGTTACCCACATAGCAGATGCTCAAGGTCTTACTTTCTCCCTTCCTCTCACTCCCCATGTCTAATTTACCAGCAAATTCTGTGGGGTCCACTCTTGAAATACATTCCAATCTGTTGTGTGCTTATTATTTCTCTGCTTTCACAAAGAATTTAATTTCCACACAAACAAGGGCTCTCTCCCTTGTGTTCATGCACTTATTCTCACTAAGTAGTAAGCATTCTTATGCTCTTAGTGATATGTCTTCTGTTCTATGGCTGGTTTCACTACTTACCTTATCCCAAATTAGGAGAGAAGAAGATTTTGGATCTAAATTTTGAAGACAATACGAGCAAAGAAATTAATGGATTCTCTTTCATTTAGCTTCAATAAAAATACTCCTCAACATTTATCTGAGCTATAACACCCTTGTAGGATCACATTCCCACATGTGGCACTATGGAAAGCAAAATCATGGCTCCCTCCAAAGATGTCCACGTCCTAAACCCTGGCATCTGTGAATATGGTACTTTACGTGGCATAAGGGACTTTGCAGATATGATGAAGTTAAGGATCTGGAGTTGGGGAGACTGGCCTAGATTATGCACGTGAATCCAATGTAATTATAGGATTCTTACAAGAGGCACTCTGGAGGGTCAGAGTCAAAGAAGGAGATGTGATGACGGGAGGTGAGAGTGGAGTGATTTCAGGAAGAGGCCATAAACCAAGGAGTGTAGGCAGCTTCGAGAAGCTGGAAAAGCAACGAAACAGATTCTCCCGTGGCTTCCAGAAGACACACAGACCTGCAAACTCATTTTAGACTTCTGACTGCCACAGCAGTAAGATAATACATTTGTGTTGTCTTAAGCCAATACATGTGATAATTCATTATGGCAGAAATAGAAAATAATATAGGCACACACCCATTTATAAAGCATTCACAACCCAGTGTGCTGTATAGACAAGAGAGGCTGAGGGTTTTATAAAATCTCCAATTTATTTTTCAACAGTCTCATTCCTTTGTCTTCAACTGATTCCCACCAATCTTACAGCAATAAGGCTGAGAACTGCTATTTCAGAGGGCCTAATAGCTATGCCAATTAGTCAGGTAACAGTATATGTATTAGTCAGGATTCTCCAGAGAAACAGAACCAACAGCATGTGTATATAGAGAGAGACAGATTTATTTTAAAGAATTGGTTTATGATTATGGAGGTACAAAACTATAATCTGCAGGGTAGGCCAGTAAGTTGGAGACCCAGGGGAAAGCTGCAGTTCAAATCCACATGTAGTCTGCTGTCGGAATTCCTTCTTTTTTGAGAAGGTCAGTCATTGTTCTATTCAGGTCTTCCACTTATTGGATGAGGCCCACCCACATTAAGGAGAGCAGTCTGCTTTATTCAAAGTCCACCCATTTAAGTGTTAATCTCCTCCAAAAACACAAAACAAAACAAACCAACCTTCACAGAAACTGCCAGAATAATGTACAACTGAATAACTCATATTCATATCACACTGATTTTCCCCTCACTTACTAAAGTTGAACCCCAGTCACCGGTAAAGTCCTTTTCCCTTATGTCTTAGTTAAGCTTCTCTTGGTGGGAAACAATAGAAATTAGTTCTTTCTAATGGAATTTGTTGGAATAATTCTATCATTGTATTAGGAATAAAAAGAACCACTGAACAAACCAGCTTCAGTAAGAGCAAGAACTGAGACATATTCAGAGAAATTCAGCAAAAAAGACTCTGGGCTCTCTTTAAAACCCTGATAATTATGTGAGGAAGCTTCCATGACTTTGAAACTCTGTCTCTTTATTCAACATTTTTAATTAGATTAATTTTACTTTTAATGTAAAGCAAATCTTATTGTCTGCCTGAATCATGTCAAACCCAGATAACAGACCACAAAGAAGAAGACATTCAGAAAGCAAAGACATAGTCACAGACAGCCCAAACTTGGGTGTCAGGGCTATTCTACATAAGCAGAACTCACCAGGAGATGGGTAGCTGTCTCTGAGTGGGAGCTCTATTACATCAGATAGGGTTGGTGGCTGCCAAGGTCTTGCACAGATGCTCAGAAAAATTTCAGTAATGACCTTGGAATGTCTGCAATGCCAGGTACTGCCATGTCAATGATGAATTGAAGTATCTGAATCGTCAAAGATAAATGATGTTCTCTTATGGTATGTGAGAAGAATGCCTCTTTCCACTTTAAAAGTTTTACTGGGTATAAATGGTCTCCAAGAGCTGCTGCTTTCTCCACATATCTTACAGGCTCTACTAGCTTTTCTTTAGAACTTCCCTACTCTCTTTCCATGTGACTCACAGAAGAGGCCAAAGAGATGGAACCAGAAGAGAAATCTAATGACAGTTCTTGCAGTGGTTTCATAATCATTCACTTTCTCAAGCAATCAAAACTTGCTTTGTTTGGTTTTTTGTTG
Source organism: Physeter macrocephalus (assembly GCF_002837175.3). NCBI lineage: Eukaryota > Metazoa > Chordata > Mammalia > Artiodactyla > Physeteridae > Physeter > Physeter macrocephalus. The sequence goes on from NC_041231.1 coordinate 19,762,930, forward strand.
TTGTTTTTACTGCCTGCCTTATCATCTCTTATTATGACTTCTATTCAAGCAGGCGCCAGGTCTCTTATGCAAACAGACTCCTGGGAGAATTGCTTCACCATTCAGCAGTCATTCTCAGACATGTCTGAAGCCTGGTGATAGACAGTTTCCATATCCCTCACCCCTCCCAATTATACTTCACCTTCGCATCATGCTGCCCATTTTACAAAGCGTTCCACATATGTTATCTCATTTGATTCTCAAGGTGACTCTCAGAGCGAGGCAGGCAGGATAGTTTTACCTCTCTTTGATAGACTCAAAAAATGTGTCTTATTCAAGTTCAGCTAGCCAGTAAGTGGGTTAGATTGGGTTCTTTTAACTTCAAATCCAGGGCTCATTCTATTCTATCCTACTGTCTCCTTTAAAGGGAAGCATGGATTAATTTATTTCCACATGAGAAGCTATCAGGACAGCGAGCAATCAGATGACATACAATGAGGATTTGCTATTTACTATGCAGAGAAGCAGGGCACTTTGCCTTGTGAACAGCAGGATTTCAATTGTTGCTCATTCCAATACCACGGTGAATACACGTATACAGATAATACATAAAATAATATTAAATAATGTATTGCTCCCTGTATATATAAATGCAGCACAGTATTTTAGCTGCTTATAATAAAGTGTCAAGGCATCCTTAAAACCTGCCCAGGAACCGAAATGAAAACACAGGGCTTATATTTTGCACAAAAATCAAAAGTCGAGAACTCTCAAAGGGATACCAATGAAGTCTAATAAATAAGGCAACCAAATTACATGCCTAGATATTCTCACAAGCAGGGCCAACAGACTAAATGAAGTCAATAATATTGTCTATTTTAATTATCAAAAATGATCTGAGATAACAGGAAGCTTCTGAAATTATCCCAAAGTCTATAAACTGTAGTTGTTCTTGGGCCTCTCTCCCACCTATCATTTCATCTTTCATTTCGAAGAGCTCACAGAGAAGGCATGACATTTAAAAATCTCTTTTCCAGCTACAATTCATGTTGGAATCCTTTATTATATTTTATTAGTAGTTCAGAATCCCACCGTTGTTGAATCGGTGAGGGCAAAGGTATCAGGCAATCTGCATGATATTTGAGTCTCATTACCAACTCAACTCTGGGAATACTGTGAGCCATGGAGATGGGCAGCACCTGGCATATAGGAGTCATTCACTACATGAGATTTAAAAAGAACATACAAGATCATATATTTTTTCGCATTCATACACACAGACTTGTGCAAGCTTGTCTTATTCCAGCATCATATTAAAACGATCTCTGTAGTTAAGTCCAGTTTAAACTGCAACAATCCTGAGAATACCTTGTATGTTAAAACTGTTCTCTCAGAATTAGATTTCTTGGACATTTCCTACATAGTTTTTTTCAGTCCTAGCCGGGATTGAGAACTGTGTTAATTCAGACGTCTTTATTTTTTACTTCATCTTTGTGTTTTGTGTTCTACAAAGAACACGCACATCTCTCCACACACATTTGGAAAGCATTCAATTTAATCACAGCACTACCAATAACAACAACAGTGACAATAATAGCACTTATTTTAGACAGTGTTTTCTCCATGCTAAAAATTGTGCTCAACTACTTACACACATCCTTCCATTTCATCTTTATGTCACCCTACGAGTTAGATTCAGTTTTACCCTCCCCACTTCAGATACGAACACTCATGCTTACAAAAGTTACCTAATTGGCCCATGGTCACACAGGTAGTAAGTAACTGAGCCAAAATTTGAACTCAGATGATAAGACTGGATTCTGCAGGTTTGTATTGAACATGCCACACTTCATAAACTCACATCATTAGCGCGGTTATAGGACTCATTTAACACAGAAAACAAAATCCAACATCAAGATCCCCCACTATTCACCCCCTTGAAGGGGTCAACAGTTACTCCAGGTGGGAGTGGTATTTTCTATTTGTAGCACCATCAGTAATTTTAGGGAGCTAAGACAATGCAAACCCAGCCCATTTACTAGAAAATTAAGATGTAAACCCAAGCTTTACAGGGACTGTTGGCTTCAGATAGGAAGAAAGGACAGCATGCACGTAGGAAAACATCGTTTCAAGCCTGACCCAAGCCATCTGTGTGGCTCTGAGCAAATCTATACCCGTCCCAAAGTCTCAGAGTCCCATTCAATAAATAAAAACAGCTTATCAATCACCTAAAGCCCCTTCCAGCTATATGAGTCTCTGCTTCTGTTTGGTCAATGCTGCTGGTTGACCTTTCCTGGGAATCTTTGATAGAGATAGTGTAAGTCTTATGCTTCTCCATGTTCTGTGTTTTTACTTATATGCTGATACTCTGGAGCAGTAATTCTCATTGGGGGAAGGGCACTATTTTGTCCCCCAGAGAACATCTGGCAAGATGTGGAGACATTTTCAATTGTCATGACTTGGGTGATGCTACTGGCATCTAGTGGGTAGAGTCCGGGGATGCAGCTACACATACATGCTACATTGCACAGGACTGGTCCACACAACAAAGAATTATTCAGACCCAAATGTCAACAGTGCTGCTTTTGGGAAACCCTGCCCTAGATTGGAATTTAATATCACTGTGCATTGCAAAATACTAAACTCAAATCACTACATTTCATCAGTGATAACTCTAATGTCTTTTTCCAGTTCTGTTTTCTATTTGTAGGATGGTGCCAATAATGCTCTATAATTTGATATGCCTGCTACCATTGCTAATATGTATCTCTTGGTCATATAATTATCATTAAGAAAAGAAGTGCAGAAGATGAACAAGTCTATTGCTGCCAATTTTATTTTTCCTCCTAATAGTAAAGAGATAGTTAAAACTCCCTTTGCACCTGCTGTTTTTCTAAACCTGAATGTACTTTCTTTTGAAATGTGAATTCATGGTCAAAAACCACCGAGGCTTAAACGTTTCTTGCTCAGAGAATTTAACACTGCAAGATATCACAATATGCTGATTTAATGATACCCTATTTTATCTGCACAAAAATGAGAATCACAAGTATAAAATATCATTAAAACAAAATAACTTACACTTTTCAATGTGTCTCTCCATTTAAAATTGGCAGCTAAAGACTGACTGTGGTTACAAGGATGAACTCAATTCTTCCAACATGAAACAAATTTCAAACAAGGTTTGCTGCGTCTTTGCCTTTCATGGCATTCATACAGACTAAAATGGAGGTTACTCATCACTGTTAGTAAAAATGAGCGCTTGGAAGAGACAGGGCAAATGTTTGAAATGTGAACCATGATGTTTATAGAGACAGAACATATTGAAAAGAGGTAACGTTCCACCAGTTGGGCAAAAAAATCTTGCTCTCTGCTTTAAAATTTGAATCAGAATCTATAATACAAACATGTTTCAGAGATTTCTGGGGAAATTTAAATTCTAAATCTCATTTATTCCAACCTCCCTCCATTCTACAGAACTGTTCATCGGCCAGTCCCTTTGTTTTTGTTATGAATGACCATTAGTCAGGCTATTTAAAGCAACTGATGCATTCAATTGTCAGTTATAAACGTCTGTGGAGAGTACCACAACTGAACCACGAGTTGATTTAAATCTTTTTCCTTCTTAACCAAAATGGCAGGATTTGAAAGAGTACAAAAAGTACATCTGTTATCAGAACAAAGGCTGGAGAAACAATTAACAGAAAGATTAGAAGGCAAAAACACCTGCAAATAGAAGTTAAAGACCTTTAAGTAAAGAGAGAATGAGACAAGTGCCCTCCTGCTCATTTACTCTGTTAGGACAAAGGAAACCGGGAGTTAAATGGGAAAGCGGGCAGAGCCTGAATTGAGTTTTCAAGTTGTGATATTGATTTCATCATAGCCGTCTTTTGTAAACTAAACATTTTTATAATTGGCTACATTTTTTATCTTGCAGTGAAGCTACAGTTAGTTGTAAATGCAATTAAACGAAATTAAGGCATTTTCTTCAACCATCCTTTCATTCATTAATATACCCAACAAATGCTGACTGCGTGCTATATGAGAGGCGCTGTCTTAAGAGCGGAGCCTGGCAGTTAGTAGAGCATGGATGTACTAGTTATATGTTGCTGCCTAATAAGTGACTCTCAAATTTAACAGCATAAAGCAAAAAAAATATTCATTATCTCGTGATGGCTGTGTATGTCAGAAATTCAGGAGTAGCCTGTATGGTTCTGGCTCAGGGTCTCTATGACTTGGCAATCCAAGTAGCATCCAGGGTTGTAGCATCTGAAACTTAGAGAGTGGCTGGAGAATCAACCTTCAAGATGATTCACTCCCATGGTGCTTGTTGTTGGCAAGAATCTACAGTTCCTCCACATGTGGGCTTCTCCACAGGCTGCTTGAGTGAAAAGGTGCGTGGCTTTGCCCAGGCTGAACAACTCCAAAGAGAGCTAGACCACAATCAAAATCTATTTTATGGCCTAGCCTTGGAAGTCACACATTGCAATTTCCATACTATCCCATTGGTAACCAGGTCAAACCTATTCCGTTTGGGAGAAGATTACACAAGGGTGTGAAGAGCAGCATGAGAGGATTACTGGGCCAGTTTCAAGGCTGGCTACAGGGCTTCCCTGGTGGTGTAGTGGTTAAGAATCCGCCTGCCAACGCAGGGGACACGGGTTCAAGCCCTGGTCCGGGAAGATCCCATATGCTGTGGAGCAACTAAGCCGGGAGCCACAACTACTGAGCCTGTGCACCTAGAGCCTGCGCTCCGCAACAAGAGAAGCCCTGCTCGCCGAAGTCTGTGTGCAGAAATGAAGACCCAACTCAGCCACAAATAAATAAATAAAATTGAATTAAAAAAAGAAAAAGGCTGGCTACAAATGGCTAAGAGCTCATTTCTGCTTACAATGAGTAGATTTTCAGGGTGAGCAGCAAAGTTCCTTCTCTTACGGAGCTTACATTCTGGAGAAGACAGATAATAAACTCATATGAGTAATAAATTATCACATTCAGATATTTGCAGTTATCAAGAGAAAGCAGGATAGAGACTAACTGGGTGATGAGACCGGGATATTTTTGATAGGATTGTTAAGTAAGTTCTCTCTCAAGTTGCTTTTAAATGGAGATGTAATTGACAAAAAGGATTCAAGCATTTGAAGCTCTCTGAAGAAGTATGGCAGAGACAGAGAAAGCGTATGCTAAGGATTTAAATGGATACAAGCCTGCCTTGTTTGAGGAATAGAAAGAAAGGCAGTACTCTTGGAGGTTAGCATACAAGAGGAGTACGGGATGAGACAAAGCCACATAGATAGACCCAAACTACCTCATTTATGCCTCATAAGTCAGGGTAAGGAATTTCCATTTCATTCTAGGTGTGACACACACACAAAAAAAAACAATTGGAAATCCGTTCTTTTTCAGGAAAAAAAGTATTCATCAAGATCAGTGGATACATAGTTGCTTTGATGGGAGTACGTTTGGGTGTGTACATGTTGGTAAGACTGCCAGAAGTGAGAGTGAAGGCTTTTGTTTGGCACCATGGACAGAGGCCATAAGTAATATTCACTCTATGTCCCAAGGACAACGATCCAACGCCAAGTCTTGCCTTACGATGTTACCTTCATGAAAAAGGCGATGGGAGCTGGATGGTAACCATCTTTCTCTCTTTCTGACTCCCTCAACCAGGCAGAGTTAAAGATATGCTGCCCAAAGACATATCTATTAAGTCATCATACTATTTTACTTTATTACTCATCATGATGTCTCTTTCTTCTCTCCTCACTCTCCACTCTCATTTAAAGACAAGATGATATACAAGTCATCTGTATATTTCATGCAACAAACACAGTCTCAGCACATAATATATGCTCAGGATATGTTTGTTGAATGAACAAGCAAATTACTGATTAAATGAATGTATATGAAAACAGAGCCGCTTTTGAAAAGAAGAACGAAGTGTCATCATAAAAGTGACACCAATTATTGGAAGTATGAGAAACAATTAAATTTGCAATGCCTATACTAGTGACAAGTTAAAATTTGCATCTAAGAATATTCTTAGATATGAGATACATGGGTATAAAAACTGACTCCTATGGTAAGTAGCCAAGAGGTAGTCTGGCCTTGATGCTGTAGGCTCTCTAAATCTTAAAATCCTTTGTAAAAGGAATTATTATATAAGATACAAATATTTCTACTAATTTGTTGCTTCTGGAAAGAGCTTTTGCTGCCCTCTCATGCAGTGTTATGGTTGGATGCTACATTTGCATTTTGCCAATGGAGTTTATAATTAACTACTCACTTTTACATCTCCAACCTATTTCTCACTTAGTTCGTTTTCCTTCCGTGGTTTTGCCTCCTCCCTGAAATGACGATTTCCTCGCTGACACTTTGCTCTGTCTGCTTTAAAATCTGAATTTAAAAAACAGACATCATAAGAATTCTTTACAAAGCATGTTCACCTCTTTAGAGAAAAAGTGTCATGGAAACATAACAAATGCATAACATAAATGACCATGATGCAGTTGCACATCAGATATATTAGTATCATTTATTTTAGATTTTAACCATCTAAGTGATAAAGGTCACTGAAGGGTGTATGTGAAGACCATTAAGGTCATTGGGATTTCCTGGGGATTATTAGCTTTTCCTTAAAATGGCACCAGACCTAATATTGAGCTAGGACTGCAGAGTGGCAAGAGCTATTTTTAATTATTAAAAGTAATTTCACATGTGGTTTAACAGTCATAATTGGAATTTTGAGTTATGCTCTCCTTGGTAATAACCCATTTCCTTTGTTTGGATAAAGCACAGGCATAGAGAGATGAAATACGATGTCCTTTAATATGTGGTACTTCAAGAAATTGTTTCACTGGCAGGCATTTGGCATTTCCACAGCTGAAATGCAATATCGGTAAAATACAATAGAGACTAGGCCCTGCCATTAATACATCTCCCTCGCCTCTTTCTGGGGCTTCAGTAAACAAAGGTTATTGGCAAAATAGTGACTGCCTGCTCTTCCTAGAAGCACTCACGAAGAGCTCGGGAGTGACTGGCAGTATGCAGCTGTCATCCTGAGTGGCTCGGTGGGCTGTGGGGAGTCTGGTGCTCCTGAACTATCAGCAGAAGCAGGTGTGTGGTAGCTACTAGCTATTTTGGGGGAAAGAAGGAGGCATATCAGCTCAAAGCACAATATCCCTCTGGAAGAACAACCACCGCCATTACCACCGAAGCAAATAGAACTGTTCCTGCCATTGCATCTCTCTGGGACGAGCGTCTAATTTGATGGGCCTGGTAAGAGAATACTCAGTCGTCTAGGCCCATTCCAAACGTTTCCTCTGGGCTTCCCTGGTGGCGCAGTGGTTGAGAATCTGCCTGCCAATGCAGAGAACACGGGTTCGAGCCCTGGTCTGGGAAGATCCCACGTGCCGCGGAGCAACCGGGCCCGTGAGCCACAACTACTGAGCCTGCGCGTCTGGAGCCTGTGCTCCGCAACGAGAGAGGCCGCGACGGTGAGAGGCCCGCGCACCGCGATGAAGAGTGGCCCCCGCTCGCCGCAACTAGAGAAAGCCCTCGCACAGAAATCAAGACCCAACACAGCCAAAGAAATAAATAAATTTATTTATTTATTTACTTAAAAAACAACAACAAAAAACATTTCCTCCTTTTGGGAAGCTGTGGCTGATTTACAATGGGATTAACTTCTCTTTCCTCTAGGTCCTTGGGGCCACTTACTTCCTAAGCAGAGATGTTGCTAATCATCATTCACTCCCTCATGCATTAAATAGATACTTACGGAGCACCTACTATGAATCAGGGACTGAAGCTAAGCATTTCTAGGTTTATCCTCACATCAGCTCTTGGCCATAGGTACTAGCCTTTCTCCCATTAAATAGATGAGAAGACTCAGGCTTAGGAGGGCAAAGTAATTCACTCAAATCACATTGCTAATAGGTAGTTAAGCTGAAATTTAGGGTCAAAATTTGTTTGATCCCCAAACTTAAACTCTTTAACTAGTAGATTATATCATCTTAACATGGAATTATCTTATATGATTTTAAATTACATTGTATTTGATATATATATGTAAAATACATGTACTTATATATGTGTGCATATGTACTAATATGACAAGATCTATCATATGATGTAATATAATAATATAACAATATAGTGTAATTCAGTATACGGCATGCTGAAGCTGACTCCTACGGCTTATGATTACCAGTCTCTGCCCAACTCCACATTCAAGGACCATCATGTTGGTAATTTATTATCGGTCATGGTAGGAGTATTTATTTACACCACGGCAATTGCAAATGATACACATCTGAGCTATTTTTCCTGAAGAGCTGGTTAAACATTTAACACCACTACTGGTTATATTATATAATTTTATAGTTAGTGGAATAACCAGCCATGTCTGATATTTAATTGTGAGCTCCTCAAGTGCAGGGGTTTATTTTAATGACATCTTTTTCAGAACTTGTCTATATATAGCATGGTGCCTAGCACAGAGTGGGTGCTCAGTAAAATTATTTTTGCATGAAGGAGCGAATATTTTACAGCATCTCTCACAGCTTTTACAATATTTACTTCCATTAGCCTAACAGTCCCAATGTTGGTAATATCACTACAGTGGGTTGCCAAGGGATAAAATGTATAAAGTCTGAAGTGCAATTCTTTGCTTCTCAGCTGAATCGCTTCACAGGGTTTAGCACACTGCATATCAAGTACACCTAACACTTATTTCTACCCAGGAGGCTTGGAAGGATGCTGGCTGCTCAGGGGACGAAACTGAAGTCTATAGCAGCTCCAAACAAAGTGATTACACATACACACCTAAAGTACAAATATCTGACTTATTGATGTATGTTTGCCTTCGTGTTTTATTTCTTTTGTTCTCTTGTTGCCCCCTTTGCTTGCTCTGTCTTAACTTGTCTTTGAAGTGATCCATACATTAAAAGCCTAGGTTCTTATTACAAAAGAGAATCCTTTCCAAAATTAAAAAAACACAACCTCAGTCAGTACTCATAAATGTTGACGATGATGATAATTTAGTCCAGAAATTTAATTTTTCATCAGAAAATATGCCAGAAACCATTTTTATCCCAGATTAACATAGGCTTTGGCATCTGAAAGACTGTTTATGCATCCCAGCTCTGCACTGACTGACCAACTGTGTAATCCTGGGCCTCAGTTTTCTCTTCTGTAAAATAGACAAAATATACCTACCTTAAAGGGATAAATCCAGATAATGTATTGAAAGTACTTTGCACAATGCCTGGTCTCTAACGAGCATTCAGTAAATGGACAAGTTTTTCAGCATCTAGCATAATGCCCTTAACTTAATATATCTTGAATGAACGATTAAATGAGAAAACAAACAGCTCCTGAAGATTTAAATATGCATTCACTTATTTCCAGAGCTGTCCATTAGAATTTTCTGTGATGGTGGGAATATTATATATCTGCACTGTTGAATATGGTAGCCACAAGCACTTAAAATTTCAAGTCAACTAGTCTAGTGTGACTGAGCACTTAAATTTTTAATTCTATATAAATTTAATTCATTTAAATTCAAATGCCCACAGGTGCTTATGACTACCATATTAAATTGCAGTTAAAGGAACAACAATAGAAAACTGGATTATATTTTGGACTCAGAACAAAATTTTCAGAAAGTGTTTGAAGGACATTGTTTGAAGGACAACATAAACACATTTCTCCTTTTTTGTCCATCGTCCTCATTTTTGTTGCTTCTTTATTCTGTCCTCACCCACAAAACTGGAACTGCTTGTGGAGTTTTCTACTTTTGAGAGACAGCTTTGTGTACTGCGATTATATCTACCCTTTAAAGATCCTACCTGCCTGCCTGGATATATTTAAACTCCAGGGGTTTATGACAGGCATTGGGGTCACTAATCAGGGCAAGATGCGAGGTGAAAAGAATTAGAAGGTCACAAGTGGCCAGGTTTATAATCTTCAAGCCTTTCTCACCATTCAGATGTAGCTGCAATTGAGGGTGGTAGCAATTTTGTTGTCTGCTGCTGATAAAAGTGACCTGAAAGCCCCACCAGCTTCATCTCGTCTTAAGTATTCTATTCGGGAGGAATACATACATTCATTTTAGATAGCGCCCTGAGTTCCCATGAGAGGGAAAGATGCTACATACATTTTTAAAATGTTGTGATAAAGAGGTGCTCTAAGCATTGATATCTGCAAACATTTAAACCACTAAATCATAAAGCATAATGACCCTCAGAAATCATCTAACTCAACCTATTTATTTTACAGTTGACAAGGCTGAGAAGTGACCAGCTAAGGGACAGAAAGATAGCAGCAGAGCTAAGTTTAAAACCCAGGCTTGCTGATTCTCATTGCTCTTTGTATTACACTCCATAGGCTGTTACAAATAGAAAAGAAAAAAGAAAGATCTATTTTGAAAGACTGTTGGAATGTTAAAGCACTTGTAGGCTAGGAAAAGGGTTATATGTAAATATATTGTAATGCGATACCTTGGAAAGGAGTGTCATTTACGTATTTTCCCTCATTTTGTGCCTCCCCCCACCTCTTCCCCATAGGCACACATTGACTACAATTCTCTCAGAGGACATAACACCCTCTTGGAGTAAATTAGGCAGGTTGGAAAATTGCATTAACTCTTTCCACTCCCCAGGGAGCACATTTGGTAAATCCCTGCTTCAGTGCACTAATTTTCCTCCTGCTGTGTGGGTAACGCACTGGGGGAAAGGGAGCTTCCGCGGGGTGCCCCGTGAGGTCAGGGACCACATTATTGCAACTTTATTGCCAACGAGATGGGCTGAAGCCTCGCACATGTAAATCAAAGAGTTAACAATGGGGCCGGGTGGCTGCTCTGGCTTTGTCAGTTCAGGGTCATAACTGGACAGGCTGCGATCTGTCATCTTTCAGACACTTGGGTTTAGCAGCCACTGTATTTTGCAAGCCATCAGCTGTGCTTATGCAGAGGCCGTAACAGGGTATTATACAGCCTGAAATCACTCAATCTTCTGGACCCATTCTACTCCTACCATCTAATCTTCTACAGGATTGAGAAGGCAAGGTGAGATCGGAAGTCTATGCAGCCATCATTTCGCCCAGTTTTTCCAATTTCCTACTTTGAGTCAGACACACTGTGGACTTCTGAACCCAGCATTTGCTTCCAGAAGGGAAATTCAACTATAGCTTCACTTCCCTCCTTACCGCAGAAGAATTGCTTCAAGATTAGAAGTGAATATACCTCTCTCTCCCACCCACGCTACATTTCTATACACACTTATACTTGCCTTTTTATCAGGAAAAGCAAACCCAACCAAAACCATAATTCTACTAGAAAAAATGAGAATAGCGAGCGCCCACCTCGATTCCTAGTGCACAGTTTTTTAGAAAATAAAATAAGAATTTACAGTCCTGTGAGTGGAGTTATATGAATGGAAAACCAAACTCAGGAAAGTGACTCAACCAGTATCCGCCTTCTGGAATTGTCTCCATTTTTCCAGTAGCTGCAGACTAACATAGAGGGATTCAATGAGGCCCAGGCTTCTGAGCATTCAACTTCATTAGGCATGCATCTCATTTTGGCAGGAAGCCACCCTCTTTAAGCAAAACCCAGTCACAGATAAACGGAGGGCAATCATCTCCCGAGTAATAAATGCAGGGCTGCAGAGAGTGGGCTGCCAATCTTGTGGGATGGGGAATAAAACAGGTAGAGGCAGCAACTGTGCTGTGTCCTTATGATCCCAGAGTGCACAATACAGCTGAAGCAGGAAGATGCCCCAGACCAGCTCTCAGAGGCCAGATCAAAACCGCCCATTCAAAGAGTAGTAATGTGACATGTTTGACCTGAGTGGTACCTTTGTCCCTGGGAACTTAGACATCTTACAAACCCTTTCTATTAAATCCCTGTAGTGTCCTTGGCAAAGGAAATGAAACCAAAAGTGCGCACAAATTGGGACACTGAGGCACAGAGAGGCCTGGGGATTATGGTGAAGGTGACCTCAGTGAGGCCGGCAAGCAGACTGAAGTAGAGGATTGAGGGACCCATCACAAATTTTTAGACAAGGCCACTGAGCGCTCAAACGATGCAGTTGGCACGCTCCAGCATAACAAACTGAAACGTGCCAGGAAATAGCATAAAGGAACAAAGCAGGAGGGTGTATAATCAAAGGAAACAATGAAGACTATTATCAAGAACACCTAGAAAACCAGTTATTTTTCAGAACACTCAATTTATATATACTGGCCACTCGATAGTTTTAAAATACAAGCCAAACAAAACATGTTGATAGGTCCAATCTAGCTCATAGGCCAACCTTCTATGCCCTTTAGCCTAGGAAATTAAATACATCAGGTCAAATTTCAAAGCTCTCCTTTCTTCTGCCTGAATAGCCAGACTCGGCTTCCTTCTGTCATGTTAAGCATGACAGCATTGAAGCTCAGTCTGAACACACAACTTGTAAACTTGGTTAAGATGCTCGGATAGCAGCATGATCCAGGCCACAGAAGCCAGGACCGGAAACAGAGATGCTTTGGTGAGGATGTCCTTCTCTGTAAGAAAAACAAAGGACCTGCTATCTCCTTAGAAAGTCAATAACAAAGATCTGCTCATATCTTTCTACTTATGAGTCTAATTGTCTAATATTTTGAGGCCCTGTCTTGCCAACCAACTCTCTCCACAAACTCTACCTCTCTCTCTACCCCATGATCCACGTTTTCTCCATGCCTTAACTCCCTGCATATCCTCCTGTCAAACAGCTGTCTGGGTATTCACATCTTTGCTTATATCCTAGAGAGGCTAATCTCTGGGATTTTTATAACACTTGGGGGTGAAAGAAGGGTAAGCTGACTGATGAAATCCCTTCTGCATTAATGGGCGATAAAGTAAAATCCAATCTCCGGGGGCCATCATACAGAAACCCTCTGGTCCTACTTTTATGTGGGTCATGTATCTTAATAGGTTTTCAAGCAATTTAGAAGACAAGACCAAGCAGCTGGTAAGGGCCAATTTACAAGGCCTCAGCTCCCCGGCAACACACACGTTCCCCTGTAACAAAAGCCCACTTGGCATAAACAAGCCTTATCCAAATATGAACACACACACACACACACACACACACACACACACACACACACACACTCTCTCTCTCTCTCTCTCACTCACTCACACATCTTAGAAATTCCATTTAACCTAAACGTTCACTTGCTTTATTTCATAGAAGCATCCTTTTCTTATTTATTCGATGGCCTGCAACATTTGTTCAGTATTTATTTTTCTTATTAGCTTTCTCAAAATGGCCACTCTGAGCCCTGTAAGTGTTAGTTGCTTTCTGTGCGTCTGTTGTAAAGGGGAGAAATAAAACTGTGGATCCTCTGAATGAGCTAGCAACCCATGGACCACTTTCTTTATATTAGTGGTTCCATGGCAACACTTTCACCAGTTTGGAGGCAAGAAAGTGATAAGAGATCCTATATGTGATAATAATTTAGCTTAGTAATTTTACATTATGCAAATCTAAAGCAAGCTGTGCTTTGAGGTGTGCCAGTGGGGCACAGTAAGGCTGCATGAATCAAAACAGGGTAATCCACAGGGGGAGAAAACGAGTTTTGCTCTTCAAGGTGCCTTCTGCTCTGGAATACATTCAGGAAAATTAATCCGACCCTAACATTGCCATGTTACTCTCTCTCATTACAAACCAGAGTAAACAATTACTGCATTAAGCACTCTCTGAGAGGTTTCAAAAGGCCACTGGTGCTTACTGCTGATTTTCATAAATGATCTTCAAGGAGCTCCCCTGGGGATGGGAGATCTGGGGAGGTCTAGAGAGAGGTTAGTGAGGAATGCATCTCATTACCATGGTGATGAGATGCAACATGCAGCCTGGCTATAAAACCAGTTGCTATGATGAGGGGCTGTAGATTTCTGGTTTGCTGGGGAAGTGTCAGATCTTAATTGATGGCAGGCTCCTGGGGCATGCTTACTTCTTCTCAGAGTCCTGATCATCAGTGGATGAGCTTTGGAAGCAAAATCCTAGTTCCAACACTTAGGAAACCTGTGACTTTTCAAAACTTAGTTGAAAGAGGACAGTATCATCTATGCTTCAAAGAGTTGATGTGGGGATCTACAGAGAGTAAAGCATTCTGATTTAGGCCCTAAACTGCCCTGGACTTAGCACTCAAGGAAGGGTTCCTATTTTATTTGTTTATTTATTTTGCCAAGGTCTACCTTCCCCATTAACTGGACACATTTGGTGAAAAGAGGAACAGTGCTTCTACGTTGTATACAGCGATATGTTATCTTGCAAACTGTCACATATGTAATGTGTGCACAGCTCAGCTAATATTCTGTCAGTGAATAATCAAATGAATAGAGGATGGCTATTTTCTTTGAAAAAGGGAGGCCCTTTGTCTGCTTTACTTACAGAGACCAAGGCAGAAACCTGTGACCAGGATGGTTCAACTCAAGAAATTCCAGTATCCCCCTTGATTCTACCAAGGGGAAGATGTACAGACGAGACAAATTATAAGAATGCCAATGTGTGAGACATCCTTGAGATAAGCAGATGAGTCTGGAGAAAGCAAATGCAGTGAACTGTTAGAGAGGAGGGAATTCTTGGAGAAGCCACAGCTCTGCCCCCTGTGCCCTTTTCCCTTTCTTCAGGGCATGATTGATAACATTCCATTCCTCTCCTGGGGCTTTGAGCTGCAATGACAAGACAACTCTAGAACTTGGAGCCACTTGTAGAAAGAAGCTATAAAATCAATGATTTTGTTTATTACTTCTGTGGCCACAAGGCAGAGCTTGCACTCAGACAAGTGGATCAGCACAGAGAGGTGAAAGAATATGATTTGAATATGCAGTGAGTCCAGAGAACACACCCTGCCGTATTGCTGAGTATCCTTGTCTCGCCCACACAGAGTCCTGTTTACAGTTGGATTTGCGCTGTTGGTGGCAATGTAAGTTGATACAGCACTATGGAGGTTCCTTAAAAAACTAAAAATAGAACTACCATATGACCCAGCAATCCCACTACTGGGCATATACCCAGAGAAAACCATAATTCAAAAAGACACACGCACCCCAATGTTCACTGCAGCACTATTTAAAATAGCCAGGTCATGGAAGCAATCTAAATGCCCATAGGCAGATGAATGGATAAAGAAAATGTGGTACATATATACAATAGAATATTGCTCAGCCATAAAAAGGAACAAAACTGGATCATTTGTAGAGACGTGGATGGACCTAGAGACTGTCCTACAGAGTGAAGTAAGTCAGAAAGAGAAAAACAAATATCGTATATTAACGCATATATGTGGAATCTAGAAAAATGGTGCAGATGAACCAGTCTGCGAGGCAGAAATAGAGACATACATGTAGAGAGCAAACGTATGGGCACCAAGGGGGGAAAGCGGGGGGCGGGGGTGATGAATTGGGAGATTGGGATTGACATATATACACTAATTTGTATAAAATAATAACTAATAAGAACCTGCTATATTAAAAAAATAATAAATTCAAATTTAAAACAAGCTAACTGACATTATTCTGTAAATGTGAATGAAGGTGTCAGGTGGACTGTCCCCAATGTGGAAACATAATGTGGCATCGTACATGTTGAGGTCCCATGCTGACTATTGTAACTCATTATCAAACAGCACATTTTGGACTGAGAGAGCAAGAGCTCCTTTAAATCAAAGTGGTTTCCTAACCATAGTGTGTAACTAAGGCTGCCTAGGACAGCTCATGGACAAATAATGCTCTTCTACTTCCCCATGGAACATAACGGAGATCAATGAAATGCTCAAGCCAAATATTGCTTTCAGAACAGAGAAGGGGTTATCAGTAGGTTTATTTTTCCTGACCAAACTTTGTAATAACCTCTGTATTTATTCAGTTGCGTGGTTTGTGAATCAGTGGTATTTACTGAGTATCTGCTATGTGTACCCTACTTGGTCTCACAGGAAAAAGCCCCCTATCAACCAATGAAATCCAGTGCCTTAGCTTGTCATTCAATGAAATCAATTATCTCACCCCTACTTACCGTTTTGGTTTCAACTTCACACGTTACCACCCCCGGAACCCAATCCTCCAATCACTGGAACTACAACTGAACCCTGGTGGACTGTTTCAGGATTGGGGCTTCTTAGAAATACCTTTGCTGCCTCTACTTGACTCATGAAAAAACTATGAATGATTAAACATTATGTTCAAGTATTACTTCTTCCAAAAGCTTTCCTGACTTTCCTCACCCTCTCCTTTGTAACCTGTGTGTGTACACATGGGCATGTGTGTGCATGTACGTCCTTGTGTGTGTAAACATACTTCTCTAAAATGCATTGTGATAGGCAGAATAAAGCCCCCTCCCCAGCAAAAACATCCACATCCTAATCCCTGGAACCCGTGAATGTGTTATTTTACATGGCAAAAGGATCTTTGTAGATGAGATTAAGTTCCACATGTTGAGATGAGGAAACTATCCTGGAATATTTACTGTAATCACAAGGGTCCTTAAAATGGAAGAGGGAGGAGGCAGGAGTGTCCGTTAGAGAAGGTGGGATGATGGAAGCAGAAGATGCTGTGATGTCGTTGCTGGCTTTGAAGATGGAGGGGTCTAAAGACAAGGAGTGGAAGTTGCATCTGGAAGTTGGAAAAGGGAAGAAAATAGGTTTCCCCCTAGAGCTTCCAGAAGGAAAGCAACCCTGATAAAACCTCGAGTTTAATGCATTGAGACGCATTTCAGACTTCTAGCCTCCACAATGGCAAGATAATAAATCTGTGTTGCTTTAAGCTACTAAGTGTGTGGTAATTTGTTACATCAGCAATGGGAAACTAATACACACCCATAACATTTTAGCGATTTTGTGTTCCCATGTCTTTCTCCCTCCACAGGACTGTATGCTTTTTCAACTAGTTAAAAATAGCTACCCTGTATTAAAGGTGTTCATCTCAGGCGCTGAGCTAGGTACATGTATTATGTCATCTGATACTCAAAATAACCGCACAATATTAGAATACAAAGCTGTAGCCATTGGTGTTCGGTGCCTGGTATTGGGCCCAGATTGCCTGGGTTCTCAGCTTCATTATGTACCAGCTCTATGACGTTGGGAAAGTTATTTTTCTCTGCCTCATTTTCCTCATCTGCAAAATGTGGATTAAAATGATGTCTATCTTTCAGGGCAGTGGTGAGAATTAGCTGATGAATTCATATAACGAGCTCAAAACTGATGTCTGGCATACAATAAGCATTAGGCAAATACTTAACCATAAAAATTATCATCCCCATTTTAAAGGTAATAAAACTGAAGCCCAGAGAACTTAATGCACTTGGCATACAGAGCAGGGATAGTAATGAAATAAAACCCAATTACTCAACTTCAACATGTAAGAGTAAAACATGTTTCTTGACTGAATATACCCACAATTCATAAATCTCCCTATGTAATGGGAGAAACTGCACTTATAACCACACAAAAGAAAAGAATGAATCATTGAGAGTATTTCTAAATGTTGCAGTAGATGTAAAATAGGAGTTATGCTGTGATGGAAATGAGAGAGACAATCAATTGCATAATTTGGTAGGTAGGTAGGAAGTGGCCGTATCACAGAATATAGTATATGACAGTGCCAGGAGGGTTTTATGCTGAGAGGATGATTGGCTTGGTGAGATTAGTACTTATTGAAATAATTGTTCACCCTGGAAACATGCTGAAGAGTCAAAAATCAGAACCACATGTAACAGCATTTTCACAGACTTCATAGAAGGGCATGCATTTCTTTGTTAAGCGTCTCTCTAGGACATAGGTTCTTAAACCTGAGAGCATCAGATTGCTGGGTCCCACCTCCAAGCACTTCAAATTCAGTAGGGCTGGGGTCAGGCTACAAAATTTGTATTTCTAACAATTAGTAGGTGGTGCTAATGATTCTGGTTGGGAGACCACACTTAGATACCCACTGATCTATAGCAATTATTTCCCCACTGCCTTCGTCCAAGATTACTTCCAAAAGACTCACAAAGGGAATTTAATTGTCTCAATCTAACGATTCAGGGAATTGAAAGGGAAGTCCCGTCTGAGTACCTGTAACAGCTTGAAGCCCATTGAAAGTACAACACTCCAAGAAAGCAAATCGGCTTTATTCAAGAAAGCTTTTAAAGGACTTGCAACACCAAGGAAATGATTCTAAGGCAAGGCTATATCAAATACTCAGCTTTCAATATACAGAACCACTTCATTCTATGTTGAGAGTATTTCCTGACTTAACTGGATCTCTTAGGCCCTACTCCCAATACCGCCCCCATTAATTTGTCCACACTCCAGGATAGGATTTTAGAGCTATAAGAGAGAAATATTTAAGAGGCTTTTGGTTGGTTTTCTGTATTAGTACTTTGGCCAAGAAACATTCTCAAGTGACACAGCACTGAGCCTAGGCATAGAAGGCTAATCAACCAAAGAAGACTCATTCTTAATAGAGATTCAAAATCATACTTCTTCTCTATCAGATTGGTTGGGATCTCTCTTAGGGATAGTACAACCCAGTACAAGAGGAAGAGGAAGGAAAGAGAGCTGAATATTTTGCCATTTTTTCTTTTATTTTCTTTTAATATTTCTCATCTAGCTAAGAAATAACTTTGGGCACACACTTGGAAGTGAATAAATCAAGGGTTTAAATTAAGATGATGAAATACTAAAACACTACACTGTGTTTTAGAAGTTTCAGAAGAAAAAAGCAAGAAAATCTATCTCTGATCTAAACTGAGGGGAGCCACTGGGCAAGATGAGTGGAAAAGAATGAGTGTATGGTCATGCAAAAATTATCTCAATCATCTTTAAAATTAATCACTCATCAAAATGCAAAAGAAATACCATGTTTGAGGATGTGGGTTGTAAAGAGATATAAGTACAACCACAGGAATATAACTGACCTTCAAAACCTCTTAATTATGAATAACCATACTGGCAATGCTCAATGTTTGGTAAAAAAATATTATTTTAAAAGTTAATAACAAAAAAATTTAATCAGTGTTTCAATAGGAAAGTTATAGGTATTTGATTTGCTGGAAAAACTACCCCCTACAGTTGCTTCCACCCAGCAAATTCTCAAGAGGAAGATGTGAATGCAGTTATAATTCAGTGCCAGCACTGAGAACAATATAAACAAGAGCGAACTCCTATATTCAGTTTAATTGTCAGCCTCTTAGCTCAAAGATGAGTTGCTGCCCACCTGTAGAGAGAAACTAATGGGCAAAGACACATTTTCTCTCTCACTTTGCGTGGGTGGAGATGTATTTCCCACTCAGTAAAATTTAAATGATGAACCTAAAAGGAAAAACCACACTGAGTGCCATGATGTTCTTCTTGTTAACTGGGATATATGTATGCCAGATCTCCCAATTTGTTGATTCTCCTCTGTATTCTTCAGAGCACCTCGTACATATGGGCCCTGCCATTGTCAATTTTGTGACTATGGACAAGTTATCTTTATCTTATTAGGTAAAAATCTTTAACATATGCCAGCCACACATCTCAGTGCTTTAAAATATTAACTTACCTTTTCTTTTTAATAATGCAATGATGTAGGTATTATTATTATTCCTAATCCATAGATGTGAAAATTGAGGCACAAACACACTAATGAACTTGCCCAAGGTTACAACATTGGCATGTAGGAAATCCAGAATCCTTTACCTACAGAAACATCTATAGAAGCTATAGACATTTCTGTGTCTCAGTGTAGAAAATAAGATAACCTACCTTATGCAGGGATAAAGATTCAACATGTGAATTTCATCAAGCCTTAGACCAGAACATTGCTTCTGGTCATTGACAAAAATGTGTTAGTTAAAAGTAGTGGTACTAAATGAGCACTTAATAAATGTTTTTTGCGTGAGAAATTTCACTTTGCAATATTGAATGAAATCATTACAAGCATAACAAAAATTAATTAAATACCATTTAGTAGACCATGACTTTTAGCAAAGAGAAATTCCATTTATTGATAATCACCTGAGTAATGACCTCTAATAAATTTCCTATATGGATGGTATTGAGGACTATGTATGTGTAAAACATTGTCAGTAGAAAAGGTTTTAGCGTATTTTTTCTACTCAATTTGGAGTCCAGACTGTTGAGAGCCAAGGTTGAAAACAATATCTGAGATTGTCAAATGGACTTCGGAATGAGCTCTGAGAGGGATAGAAGGTTGCAGGTAGAAGCAAAAGCAATTAGTTACCCATCATGTGGTTATTGATCTTCCTGTCCTTTTTGCTATCAGGACTGCAAAGTCTAGATAAAAGCTGTGACTTCAAGACATCACAATTTGGAGTAAATATGAATAACCTTTAATACATAGGGGCTGTATTTTTCTGTGAGATACAGACAGTAACTAGCTCTGACCCCTGCAAAGGGGAAGTAATTGTCAAATTCAGATGACACCTTTCAAAGATGGGTAATTTAAAAAATAAATTAGAAGAATGAAATGCCACTTGGAATAATTGAACCAAATTTAAAATAACAATAAATATTCCACTTCTGCCACTCAATTGTAAGAGGGCTTTTAACCTCCATTTTCTATTGAGGTTTGAAAACAGAAAGATCTTTTAATCAAAGGGCTTATATCAGATTTCCAGATTCTATACCTTGTACGTTAGGAGATAAGTATTTGAACACAATCAGAATTCTTGATGAGGAAAAGAAAATGACTCTAAAAAATAAAAAAGCCCAGAAGTCTGGGCTTCCCTGGTGGCACAGTGGTTGACAGTCCGCCTGCCGATGCAGGGGACGCGGGTTCGCACCCCGGTCCGGGAAGATCTCACATGCCGCTGAGCGGCTAGGCCCGTGAGCCATGGCCGCTGAGCCTGCGCGTCCGGAGCCTGTGCTCTGCAACGGGAGAGACCACAACAGTGAGAGGTCTGCGTACCCCCCCAAAAAAAAAAAAAAAAAGCCCAGAAGTCTGATTTTTGCATCCTCTTGTGACTCCTCCTTTCCTAAACTGAATATGTTTTTAAAGATTTGTATGAATTAGGAGCATCTATGAGTTTTGTTCAGGAAGCCATTCTATGATCATGTATATCAGGGGTAGGCCAACTACAGCTCACTCCTGTTTTTCCGGTAAATAAAATTTTATTTGAACAGAGCCACAGTCATTCACTTATGAACTGCCTGTGGTTAAAGACAGTGTGGCCCACAAGGACTAAAATATTTACTCTCTGATCTTTTGCAGAAAAAGTATGCCAACTCCTGACATACATTATTAGGAACTGTTAAAAAAAAAAGTTGGGGAGCTATTTGATAGCCATTGGCATATCTTGTAAGGTTGCATTCTCTTTAAACAGAGCTATCATTAGTTTCACTGAGAAAAACTTTTTATTATAAGAACTAATCAATGCATTAAAAAATGATTTTAGCTTTTCAGTAATGGCACCACCATCCACTAAAACTCCTGGGACAAAAAGTGAGGATTTATCCTTAATTTGTTTCTTCTTACTCTTGACCTTCACTTTATCAGCAAATCCTGTCATGGACTGCCTTCAACACGTCTCCCTAATCCATGTGCTTCCTCTAATTCCACTGCTGCAATCCTAGTCATTTCTCACCCGGACTTCAGCAATAGCAACTTAACACATATAATTTTTGACCCTACTCCAAATCATTAGTCATCTAACAGCTGATGGGATCTTTTTAAAACCCAAGTCTGATTATGTGTCAAGTCTTCTGCTTAAAAGCCTGCTCTGTCTTTCCATTTCACTTAGAGTAAAATTCAAACTGTCTGTACCATCTGGGCCTACATGGTCTGGCTCCTTTCTGCCTGGGCATCACTGCCTGCTTGCTTACTGGGCTCCAGCCATAAGTACCTTCTTACTTTTCCTCAAACAGGTCAACATGGCCTTGCCTCAGGGCCTTTGGACTTGTTCCCTTTGCCCAAAATAATCTGCTCCCGGATCACTGCATGGTCTACTTCTCATTGCTCAGGTCTCATTCCAAACGTAATCTCAACAAAAAGATTTTCTTGAATCCTCTGTTTTTCATGCCCTGCTTTATCCTTACAATCCCTTACAAGTATTTACATTACCTGTTTATTTTCCTTAAGGATTTGTCATTTTCAGAAAACATCTAACAGTGATTTCTCATTTCTCTTGTCTTTATTGTTACATTTAAAGTCTAGGAGAGCAGAGAGTATGGCTGTTGAGTTTACTGCTGCACTCCTAGTGTCGTCTTGTGTACACAGTATGTGCTCAGTTTATATTTGCTGAATAAATACTATAGGGGTTAAGATTATGATTTAATGGAATAGAAAGATACATGACATTTTTACTTACTCCAAATCTAAAAATTATATGTATGATGTAAAGGTCAATGAGAAACGTGTTTAATAATGTCCATAGGAGATCAGGGAATGAAAAACACATAGGTTAGCATGGATGGAAGAGATCTTTTGGAAGAGAAATAAGTTTCCAGTTGAAGGAGGGAGCAGGCGAACATCGAGACAAGTACCAGTACTTGTGAAAACAAGGTAAAAAGAGAAGAACTCCTGGAGACTAACCAGATATGAAATTTGCAGAAATAACAGAAACTTTATTGACCATAAAATAAAAATTAATGAGGTAGCTGAAAGCATATCGCACAAGACTATTTTGAATCAAATTACTTAGGTACTGCAAACTCTATACCAGAATCAAACAAGGAGATGAGGAAATTTTCTATCTTCGAAATAGAGATAGGCTAGCAGAGGCTTTTGCAGACAGTCCCCTAATGCTTCTGCAAGTGGAAAGATGTGGAGATTGGATAGCTTCCTTGGTTTCCCTTTCTCTTCTCTCTCTCTCTCTCTTCCTTTTCCCAGTCATCCCATGTTTGCACGAGCAGTTTTCAATGTGCTCTTACTTTTGCAAGGGACAGAATGCCTGATATCTGGTCCCTTTCTCTTTAATTTAGGTGTTTATCCTCTAAACTACAGTGGCTAAACGTTCCAAGCGACAATAAACGTTTTTCTTCCCAGAGCTTCTAAAGCAATTCCCTTGTTTCCACATGAGGTAACCACTCGCCTTTCTTCTGATGTCTAAACCTTGTTGTTCTTCATTGTATATTTACCAGCATCCCCTGTATGTATACAGCTCTTGCTGTTCTTGTGCCTGAAAACCCTTTCTCTTCTTTCCTCTGTCCATCCTACAATCCTATCTACCCATATCCAAACTTACCATCACTTTAGAAGCTCCAATGCTACTTTCTTCTTGAAATTGTTTCTAATTTTTACAGCCTATTTTCCTTAAACATAGCTTATAGATGCCAAGTGCTTGTTGTGGATCAGAAACCGTGCATAAGTGTAATGTCTGCAAATATGTTACTGCATTTGATCCTGGGTAACTAATTAAGCATCATCATCCCCATTTTACAGATGTGAACATTGGAGCTGAGAGAGGTTAAATAACTTACTCAAGGTCAAAAGTTCTGTCAGAGTTCTGACTTTAATTCAGGTCTGTGCTCGTAGTGACTGAACTCTAAGCCAAGTGAGCATTGTTTACTTTCTTCCCTAAACTCAGGTCCAATTATTCAGTCTGCATGCACCCAGTACTGCATAACAATGATATCCCATCTGATTGTCCAGTCCTCTGTTCTGATTGGGCTATGCCAATGCTGAATTCATCATTAAATTTTGAATATACTCATGCTTGTACTTTTTGTATGATGTATCTTAATCATCTTTATAATCTTTCCAATGCTTATAAGTCCCCTGATCTGCCTATTATTTTTCTAAGGAAAAAAAGGAATAACTAAATAAATAATATATATTTAAATTTTTAATAATTCAGCATTTAACTCTCCAAGGTTGACTACAGGGTTCTTGAGAGATGTTCATTCATTCATTCACTGATTCTTTATTTACCAAACATTCTTCACATAGGGACCTCTCAGTATTTGCCTGGAAGCATGCAAGGTACTAGGAAATAGGGAATAAAATAGATCTTGTCCTTGGCAGCCAGAGCTTACAACCTGTGTTCACACTCTTTGTTCCTCTCTGTATATGATGCTAGGCACCAACATACAGTGATTGATGGAGAGTAATAAGTTCATAGGATCTTACTGCAAGTTTGGACACAATAGAAGAAAGCACAACACATGAATATAGGGAATAATTACAAATGCAATAAAAACCTTTTTAAAAAAACTTGTTAGACTAGCCGTCAGCTAATGGAAGAAGTTTGTTAGACCACAGAATAAAAAATTGAATTATACACGCCTTACACATTTTATTCTTAGTTTGAAACATAAAAAATGCAATACCAATCTTTTGATGTAAGGCCAAGGTCTTTTCTTTACGCATGGATCATCTGATCAGTGTTTCCTATCATTTCTCCTGCATAAACAACCCTCATAATGGATTGTCTATAATTTCCATTTTCAATGTTTATAACAAGGAGTGAGAACTTAAAGATATTTGTGATATATATATATATTTTTTTTCTGAATCATTTACAGTTATTTTTTCACATTAGATTTAACATTTTTTTAGCAACTTTACATTACTGGGTTTTTCCAAAACATTCAAATTAGTTTCCATAGAGACACCACTCTTTATTTTCACAGAGACATATCCTCCGTTTATATTATATTTAATTAAATTATGTAATTATAACAACAAGTAAGTGACTTAAACAGGTTTGGGAACAAATGGCATAACAGATTCTTGGTAAACATTCAATTCAACTGGTGGGAACAAAAGTGCATGAGTCACTACAGTTTCTTACTAGATAAATTCAGTGTGTTATGAGTAGGGTGACCAACTACCTGGGATTTCCCCAGTACTGATGGTTTCCTGGGCTTTAGGACTTTCAGTGTTAAAACCAAGACAGTTTTAGGCAAACCACACTGGTTGCTCACCCCAGCTATGGGTGTCAATGACTATGCTTTATAGATGAGAAGTGGATCACTGGTAAATCTGGCAAATTAATCAGGTGGAGTTTGATTAACAGAGTTTGTGCACAGACTCGTATATAACCTCAGGATCCCTTATCCAGCCATGTTCTTGTTTTATCCCAACATGTCTACTTGACAAGAGGTAGTTTATACACACCACTGGGATCACTCTAGTTTTCCCTGAGCTTTGGAGGCTAGGCCAAAATAACCCATACTCCCACAAAGTAGAGAAGATTGTAACTCATGCAATTCCAAAGTCGAATGAGTTTCTGCCCTGCTCCATGACCCACATCTCTAAAGGATGATGGCCAGTGGAGCCAACTCTCTCCTCCTGAGAATGTGCCACCCACCCCTGTAAGGGTGTCATCTGGCCAATGGCCTCCGTGAGAAAATCACACAATCTGACATCTATTCATTTCCCAAGGTAGTTTTAAATACAAGAGGAAGGGAATTTCAGTAGTTTAGGCCACGTTGAGCTGCAGCAGACACGATCTAGTTTGCATAACATGTTTCTTCATCAAGGAATCAAAGTGTTGTGAGGTCAAGTTTTGCCCATTCTCACCTTGTCATACATGGCTTCTGATTATCTGAACACAGGAGGTAGACTGTAACGGCTCTACACCTAATATTTGTGTGGTTCTCCCTTTCAATAGCAAGGCTGTGAATGTAAACTTTAGGAGAATATGAATATTGTTAGAGAGAAGTCTGTAACTCTCAAAAGTGAGCTAAATATTAAGTGTTTACCCCCATGGTGGAACATCCTTCATACATATTTTCTAATGAACACAGGGAGATAAATATTCTAGCTAGGCCGAAAACTAGGGAAAAGGGGAACATGCAGAATCTCTAAGCACATGCTCCTTTGAGTTATTTGAAAGAGGGAAAATTGCATTTATAATTCAGCTACAGAAAGCTGCTGACAAGTTTAAGACAATCCTACCAAGGGCTGTCTTGGGATTTAGAGAAATTTGATTTGGCAATGCCCTGCCCAGGACTGCTAACATCTTAATAATCGTAATTCTACAAATCAAGCCTCAGTTTGAAGTTGTGAAAAATGGCATTTGTAGGGTAATCCAAATAAATCAATTTCGTATCTTTCTTTTTCCCTGGAAGTTCCTCAGCTGGAGAGAATTACATCAGACTTCATGTTCCCAAAGCCTGCTTCCCAGGTGTTGTACTGTAAGATAGAAGGGGGCAATATTTTTTGGTGTGTCTTATGATACAAAGTCCTTTTTTAATGGTTCTGTGTATGCCAAGTTTAGAGTCAGACAATGTCCTCTCGTGTCTAATGTATTTGTTGTTATTCTCAGCACTCATATTATCAATAAACATCATACATAAGTCCAAGTGAGGAATGACTACATTGGCATATTTCTGGAAGGCCGAAGGGCTCTGTCACAAGATCTGGTTGGTTGGTCATCTTTGCAGACATAAGCTGTGGGAAGAAAGCCATAGGCAATGCAATTTTACAGGGAACATATGGGCAGAAATTTACAAGATCCTTGGGGAGGGACTTCTGTTACCCAGATGGTTGCCAAAATTCCTGATCCCTGCACTCTGGAAATGAGACTGGGAGAGTTAATCAGATTAGTATGAATGATGATGTGAGAACTTCAATGTGTGCCACCTCTCTGGTTCATAGACCTCTAATGAATGCTTTCATTATGGTCTACCTCTTTCGGAAGCTCGTAAAGTCATGGAAATGTCATCCTAGAGCCACTAGGTAGTTCACTCATCTGTCAGTGGATCAAGAACATGCACAGATCTTAATGAGCAATGTCCAATAGAATAATAATTAAAACAATCTCTTCCTTCAAGTGCCTTGAACGATAAATTTGTTTTAAAGATTATGCTCCTAGTTGCTATCAAATAGTTACGGGCAAGTATAATTTTTTTGTCTATAAGTAAAAGTCTACAAAATCAGAACTAGTTTCACAATTTGGTAAAAAATTGTGAAAGGAATTGGTGAAAGAAAAAAATAATCTGAGTAATTAGAATTTACTAGAAAATTTCCAGTAATCACCTTGTCTGCATTATTTCCCACTATGACCCCAGGATTTAGCATAATACTTGCTACATAGTAACAATTAATAATTTTTAAAGAAAAATTAAATTTTCCTGAACCTCAATTCATTATTTTTGGTAGAGGTCATAAAATTAGTATTTTTTTTTACTAACTTGTACATATTTTTCCTTTGCATTAACAAGACCAGGAACAGGAAATTACTGAAAGGTATGTTGAACTGAGAACCAGGAATCTTGGGTTACAGTCTCTGTTCTCCTACTTTGCTGTGTGATCTCAAGCAACTAACTGCGGTAGAGAGATCTTGGTTTGGCATTAAATAGATGCTATAAGACAACTTAATTCTTCCCTGCCATTTGCCATTCTGAAGCTTAGTATCCTCATCTGTAAAATGGTAGTGCATAATACTTATGTCAAAGAAGTGATGTCAGAATTAAATAATGGGAGGAGTTTTTTCATTGAATTAGCATAGTTCTTGGCACACAGTAGTATGAGATAACTTGTACAGAAGACTCATTATATGCCAGGCACAGTTCTAAATATATTAGAGGCATTAACTCATTTAATTCTCTTAACAACCCTATGACCTTGGTAATACTATTATCTCCATTTTATAGATGGATGGAATGAGGACCAGAAAGGTTAAGTAAGTTTCCCAGAGTTACACAGCTAATAAGTCACAATGAGAGGATCTGAACCCAAGCAGTTAATTTCATAGTATGCTCTTCTTCACCTCTCTATTCACCAGTAACAGATGCACACTAAAAATATGGGTTTCTTTCAACGGTAATATTGTATCTGTGCTATCTTGTCCCTACAAGAGTTTTAAAAAATATTTGTGTTCTCTTGGTATCTGAAATATGGAGAAAGTTCCAGAAAGAAATAAGGTCCCATCCAATCAGCCTTGGTATTGGTATTTGAGTTTGATAGTCTCCAGCAAAAACTTCTTTCAGAGCTCTCTTCCTTCAGCTCTGAAGGAATCAGGCAGAGAATGTGTGTGTAGCAGGTCGGAGTCTTATCTGCCATGGCTGATCCAGTCCCTGAGAGACTGGACACAAACCTGCAGTGATTTTCAGCTCTGGCTTTCCTCTCTTGCCCTGGGATTCTTAGGACCATGCTGGAAGCTAAGCCCTACCCCACAGCTAAATTCAAGACTTTTCCTGAAACCGGGGCTAGATGCCAACTGAGTAGCTGCTTTAGCAATAGAGGCACCTGTCTCCTAGAAAATTAAATGAGATCACCAACTCATTTGCATAAACTAGCAGATGGGGAAGAGTTGCATTTGTTATCAATTTTGGCTGGATTTCAACCAATTATATGGGCTTAAAATGTTTGGTCTTTCATTGCCAAATTTGTGAGCTATCCACTCCCCTAATGTGTTTTTCATAACCATGTTTTTTTTAAGATTCAAAATAGTAATGGCATCCGCTTTACATTTTTTCCCTAACTGGCTAATACATTAGTTGAGACACTCATACTTCTAACCCTTTCTCATAAACCTTTATAATAGTAATTCCACCATTGATTTCCAAACATTGAGACTGTGACTCCCCTTTTACCATTTATTTCTTTAAACAAATCTTAGCTTAAGACATAATATATTCAGATAGTATCTTTTTACATTAATGCTATGTTAATTTATTATTGTTAATACTTAATAATAGTTTAATACTCTTACTATTAAACAATGGTGTTCACCAATTTAAACCTAGTGCCAAGCACAATGCCTAGAACATAACAGATATTCAAGAGAGATCTGCTGAATGACTGAGCGAATGAATAAAAGAATGAATACTTGAACCACCAGCATCTGCATATCAGCTTTCATGGCTTTGACAGGAGGCAATGGGAATTTCAGCAACCTCAACAGGGTCTGTGTAGGGAACAGAATTGGTTATCCATCCCAAATCAATATTTACAAAGTGTACACCAATGTGAGCTCCTCCAGGGCGGGCAGGGGTAGTGTCTCTTTCATCTTCCCAACACAGGTTGTTAAGTAGGGCCACATACATGGCAGAATCTCAATAAATGCTTTTAAATGACCACAAAAGAAGTGTAAGATTTAACCCTTCCCCTCCTGGGAAGGCATAATCTATATTTCAGTGGCAGAAGGGCTATCTCCAACATCCTGGGGGTTGCTTCTTGCTACTCCTACAGGTCAAAATGAATATCAACCTAATATTTACTGAAATTATTTTGACATCTTTAATAATCCAAGACTGCTGCTAGCTCAATTCCTTTTCAAAATGGAAAGATACTCAGGGTACAATTCTCCTTATAACTTTATTCTAAGATAGGGATTTGGAAAAAAGGAATCACAACTCCTCGTCATGTGTTACTATGCAGGAGATAAAGCAATTCATCTTTTGTCATTAAGTTGTGACATCTGCCTGCATGCGGCCTGAGATCCAATGAGTTTGGCTTTCTCTAATTCCCTGGGTCATTAGCTACATAATCATAATTATTTTCAGCTGTGCAGATTGTTTTTTGTTTTTTTTTTTTTATTCATCCATTCTTCTCCTCCCCTTCTTCATCACATTTCCACGTTGACGGAAACCATGAGAGTGCCATCTGGTACAACCTGTGCATGGGGCCAGTCAAATGAAAGGCAGCCACTGAAGGATGCCCATATTTCATCAGATGCATTTGTATGCTGCCTTTGCTCTCATACCATTTCCTGTCCCTCCAGATTTCAAGGGCTCCCCAGAGACGACTGAATACAGACCTCCTGCCCCCAATTCCACTGGCATCTGAAGAGTTGTCTCTATTGAGGGTGATACAATTGACACCAACTTATGAATAACTATATTTGCAGAGAATTAACATTTCCTGCATGTCTACCAACTGACGTAGGCAATTATAGAGGCAGCTGCCAAATGAGTATTAACATAACTGGAAAAGCTTCCCTGTGGATGAGTCAGGCTATGCAGGCAGTGTGTAGCCTCCTCAATAGACTGCGTAGACTTTTATTTCCAAGACCAATTATTTTATGTGCAGACAATGCCCCATCTTGAAGCAACTGCCTGGAATCCTCCTCAGTAGAAATTACGTTGCAACTTGTGGGAAGCAAATGTATTAGAAAGATTGTGCCTCTGCTTTTTTAAGCCCATGAATAAACCTGTAGGCAAACTATTTGATCTCTATAAATACCAGTGAAATTGGTACATTAATTCTTTTTGGTGTTCTCAGCAGCTTTATTTAGTGTCACGAGGAAGAACTGGTATTGAAAGGGAAGCCAGGAGACGTGGGTCCTAGTTTAAACTTTGTGTTATACAACCTGAGTATTTGACATCTGTATTTCGAGTTAGTCTCTCTGGGGCTCAGTTTCATTTTCTATAAAATGTTCCTCAAAATGTAACCCATAGATCCTTGACTCAGAATCACCTGGGTTGCTAAATTAAAAGGTATATTCCTGAGTGACTTCTGCTTCCAGGAATATAGAGTAGAAATACTTTTCCCTATCCCTCCCACTAAACATAACTAAAAACCATGGACAATATACATAAAGCAAACATAAGAAAGGTGGAGAGAAGAATGCAGATTGACTAGGGATTTCAAGACCCAAGAAGTCCAATTAAAAAAAAAAAAAAAAAGACCCAAGGAGTGACATGGCAGTGAGTTTCTTGGGTTTTCTCACACACACTTCAGCTCCCACCTGGAGCTGAAGAAGCTGGCAAACTGGGAATGCCAATGAATGTAGACAAAAAAAAAAAAAAAAAAAGAGGCCCAATCAAAGCTTATTTGTGCTAGCCAAAGTTTGAGGAAAGAAGAAGCCTAGCAAGATAAAAAACTTTGTACAATCACCACTGTACTCCAACCAAACATCACAAAAAGAACTGTGGCCTCATCCCTAACAGCAAAGGCCTCACAAGGCTGTAATGAGGAACGGCAACCCTCCTGTTGGGTAGTGTCAAAAAAGGCCAGCTCCAGAGCTGGGACTTTCATCCCCACAGGCAAATAATAGGGCTCCAGCCTCCACAGTGTCAGTGCAGACTACATGGGAAACCAGATCTTTCACCCCAACACAGCAGTAATGAGGATCTCTACTTCTATGGTATCAACAGAACCAGAGTGGGGCACTTGGACTTCTACTCGGCAGTAAGGAAATAACATCCTCTTCTTCCCAGACATGCCAGAGGGATGTCACAACAAGTCCACTAAAGCACAAGGTTTAAATAAGATACAGAGCCTTAAACTATGAAAATGTGCAGGTTTCTATTTAAAAAAAAAAAAAATCATTCATCATGCCAAGAACCAGGAAGATCTCAAACAAAATGAAAAAAAAAATACAAAACCAACAGATGCCAATACCAAGATGAACTGTTAGAATTATCAAAGATTTTTAAAGCTGCCATGATAAAAATGTTTCGGTGAGCAATAATAAACGTGCATGAAACAAATGAAGATTAGAAAGCCTCAGCAAAGAAATGAAAGTTATAAGGAAGAACCCAATTAAAATTTTAGAATTGAAGAAAACAATAACTGAAATAAAATACTAGAGAATAGAGGATAAAATCAGTGAACTGAAAGATGGAAAAACAGAAATTAATCAGTATGAACAACGGGGAAAAAAAGACAATAAAAATGAACAGCCTCCTAGACCTGTTGACTATAACTAAACATTGAACATTTATTCCATCCAAGTACCAGAAAGAGAGGAAAAGGAAAGCAAAATTGAAAAAAGCACTCACAGAAATAATGGCTGAAGACTTTCCAAATCTGGCAAAAGACATAATCCAACAGATTCAAAAAGCTAATCGGATGCTGAACAGGATGAGCCAATAGAAATCCATGCCAAGATATAATATAAACTTCTGAAAACTGAAGACAAAGAAAAAAAAATTTTGAATGCGGCCAGGGGGAAAAGGGCACAATTACTTACAGAACAAAACAACTGGAATGACAGTTTCTTACCAGACGTTATGGATGCCAGAAAAAAATGACAAAATATTTTTCTGGTCCTTAAAGAAAAGTAATGTCAACCCAAATTCCTTTAACCGGTGAAAATATCCTTTAGGAAGGAAGGGGAAATCAGGACATATTTAGATGAAGGAAAACTAAGAAAATTTGCCACCATCAGACCTACCCTAAAAGAATGGCTAAAGGGAGAGAGGAGCTTCAAGATGGCGGAGAGTAAGACGTGGAGGTCACCTTCCTCCCCACAAATACATCAGAAATACATCTACATGTGGAACAACTCCTACAGAGCACCTACTGAATGCTGGCAGAAGACCTCACACCTCCCAAAAGGCAAGAAACTCCCCAGGTACCCGGGTACGGCAAAAGAAAAAAGAATAAACAGAGACAAAAGAATAGGGATGGGACCTGCACCAGTGGGAGGGAGCTGTGAAGGAGGAAAGGTTTCCACACACTAGAAGCCCCTTCACGGGCGGAGACTGCGGGTGGCGGAGGGGGGAAGCTTCAGAGCCGCGGAGGAGAGCGCAGCCACTGGGGTGCGGAGGGCAAAGCGGAGAGATTCCCGCACAGAGGATCGGTGCCGACCAGCACTCACCAGCCCGAGAGGCTTGTCTGCTCACCCGCCGGGAAGGGCGGGGGCTGGGAGCTGAGGCTCGGGCTTTGGTCGGATCGCAGAGAGAGGACTGGCGGCGTGAACACAGCCTGGAGGGGGCTAGTGCGCCACAGCTGGCCGGGAGGGAGTCCGGGAAAAAGTCTGGAGCTGCCGAAGAGGCAAGAGACTTTTTCTTGCCTTTTTGTTTCCTGGTGCGTGAAGAGAGGGGATTCAGAGCACTGCTTAAAGGAGCTCCAGAGACGGCCGTGAGCCGCGGCTATCAGCGCGGACCCCAGAGACGGGCATGAGACGCTAAGGCTGCTGCTGCAGCCACCAAGAAGCCTGTGAGCAAGCACAGGTCACTATCAACACCTCCCCTCCGGGAGCCTGTGCAGCCCGGCACGGCCAGGGTCCCGTGATCCAGGGACAACTTCCCCGGGAGAACGCATGGCACGCCTAACAACACCCCCCCTCCGGGAGCCTGTGCAGCCCGGCACGGCCAGGGTCCCGTGATCCAGGGACAACTTCCCCGGGAGAACGCATGGCACGCCTTAGGCTATTGCAACGTCACAGCGGGTCTGCTGCCGCAGGCTCACCCCGCACTACTACCCACCCTCCCCCCGGCCTGAGCTAGCCAGAGCCGCCGAATCAGCTGCTCCTTTAACCCCGTCCTGTCTGGGCGGGAACAGACGCCCTCAGGCAACCTACACCCAGAGGCAGGTCCAAATCCGTAGCTGAACCCCAGAAGCCGTGAGAACAAAGAAGAGAAGGGAAATCTCTCCCAGCAGCCTCAGGAGCAGCGGATTAAATCTCCACACTCAACTTGATGTACCCTGCGTCTCTGGAACACCTGAATAGACAACGAATCATCCCAAATTGAGGATGTGGACTTTGGGAGCAATGATATATTTTTTCTTTTTGTGAGTGTGTGTGTGTATGCTTCTGTGTGTGATTTTGTCTGTACAGCTTTGCTTTTACGATTTGTCCTAGCGTTCGGCCTGTCCGTCTTTTTTTGGTTAGTATAGTTTTTAGTGCTTGTTAGCATTGGTGGATTTGTTTTTTGGTTTGGTTGCTCTCTTCTTTGTTTCTTTTTTTTTTATTACTTTTAAAATTTTTTAATAATTATTTTTTATTTTAATAACTTTATTTTATTTCATTTTATTTTATTTATTTTTTCTTTCTTTCTTTCTTTCTTTCTTTCTTTCTTTTTTTCTCCCTTTTCTTCTGACCCGTGTGGATGACAGGGTCTTCGTGCTCTGGCTGGGCATCAGGCCTGTGCCTCTGAGGTGGGAGAGCCAAGTTCAGGATATCGGTCCACCAGAGACCTCCCAGCTTCACGTAATATCAACTGGCGAAAATCTCCCAGAGATCTCCATCTCAACGCCAAGACCCAGCTCCACTCAACGACCAGCAAGCTACAGTGCTGGACTCCCTATGCCAAACAACAAGGAAGACAGGAACACAACCCCACCCATTAGCAGAGAGGCTACCTAAAAACATAATAAGGTCACAGACACCCCAAAACACACCACCAGGTGCAGACCTGCCCACCAGAAAGATAAGATCCAGCCTGATCCACCAGAACACAGGCACTAGTCCCCTCCACCAGGAAGCCTACACAACCCACTGAACCAACCTTAGCCACTGGGGGCAGACACCAAAAACAACGGAAACTATGAACATGCAGCCTGCGAAAAGGAGACCCCAAACCTAACAAATGAAGAGTAAATGGGCAGTGTACCTGAAAAAGAATTCAGAATAATGATAGTAAAGATGATGCAAAATCTTGGAAATATAATGGAGAAAATACAAGAAACGTTTAACGAGTACCTAGAAGAACTAAAGAGCAAACAAACAATGATGAACAACACAATAAATGAAATTTAAAATTCTCTAGAAGGAATCAATAGCAGAATAACTGAGGCAGAAGAACGGGTAAGTGACCTGGAAGATAAAATAATGGAAATAACTACCACAGAGCAGAATAAAGAAAAAAGAAAGAAAAGAATTGAGGACAGTCTCAGAGACCTCGGGGACAATATTAAACACACCAACATTCGAATTATAGGGGTCCCAGAAGAAGAAGAGAAAAAGAAAGGGTCTGAGAAAATATTTGAAGAGGTTATAGTTGAAAACTTCCCTAATATGGGAAAGGAAATAGTTAATCAAGTCCAGGAAGCACAGAGAGTCCCATGAAAGCTAAATCAAAGGAGAAACACACCAAGACACATATTAATCGAACTCTCAAAAATTAAATACCAAGAAAAAATATTAAAAGCAGCAAGGGAAAGACAACAAATAACATACAAGGTAATCCCCATAGGGTTAACAGCTGATCTTTCAGCAGAAACTCTGCAAGCCAGAGGGAGTGGCAGGACATATTTAAAATGATGAAAGGGAAAAACCCACAACCAAGATTACTCTACCCAGCAAGGATCTCATTCAGATTTGACGGAGAAATTAAAACCTTTAGAGACAAGCAAAAGCTAAGAGAATTCAGCATCACCAAAGCAGCTTTACAACAAACGCTAAAGGAACTTGTCTAGGCAGGAAACATAAGAGAAGGAAAAGACCTACAATAACAAACCAAAAACAATTAAGAAAATGGTAAGAGGAACATACATATCAATAATTACCTTAAATATAAATGGATTAAATGCTCCAACCAAAAGACAGACTGGCTGAATGGATACAAAAACAAGACCCGTATATATGCTGTCTACAAGAGACCCACTTCAGACCTAGGAACACATACAGACTGAAAGTGAGGGGACGGAAAAAGATATTCCATGCAAAAGGAAATCAAAAGAAAGCGGGAGTAGCAATTCTTCTATCAGACAAAATACACTTTAAAATAAAGACTATTACGAGAGACAAAGAAGGAAACTACATAATGATCAAGGGATCAATCCAAGAATGAGATATAACAATTGTAAATATTTATGCACCCAACATAGGAGCACTTCAATACATAAGGCAAGTACTAACAGCCATAAAAGGGGAAATCGACAGTCACACAATCATAGTAGGGGACTGTAACACCCCACTTTCACCAATGGACAGATCATCCAAAATGAAAATAAATAAGGAAACACAAGCTTTAAATAATATATTAAACAAGATGGACTTAATTCATATTTATAGGACATTCCATGCAAAAACAACAGAATACACTTTCTTGTCAAGTGTTCATGGAACATTCTCCAGGATCATATCTTGGGTCACAAATCAAGCCTTGGTAAATTTAAGAAAATTGAAATTGTATCAAGTATATTTTCTGACCACAATGCTATGAGAGTAGATATCAGTTACAGGGAAAAATCTGTAAAAAAATACGAACACATGGAGGCTAAACAATACACTACTAAATAACCAAGAGATCACTGAGGAAATCAAAAAATACCTAGACACAAATGACAATGAAAACACGATGACTCAAAACCTATGGGATGCAGCAAAAGCAGTTCTAAGAGGGAAATTTATAGCAATAGAATCCTACCTTAAGAAACAAGAAACATCTCGAATAAACAACCTAACCTTACACCTAAAGCAATTGAAGAGAGAAGAACAAGAAAACCACAAAGTTAGCAGAAGGAAAGGAATCATAAAGATCAGATCCGAACTAAATGAAAAAGAAATGAAGGAAACGATAGCAAAGATCAATAAAACTAAAAGCTGGTTCTTTGAGAAGATAAAATGGATAAACCATTAGCCAGAGTCATCAAGAATAAAAAGGAGAAGACTCAAATCAATAGAATTTAAAATGAAAAAGGAAAAGTAACAACTGACATTGCAGAAATACAAAGGATCATGAAAGATTACTACAAGCAACCTGAAGGAGAAAAATCATTTGATCATCTCAATAGATGCAGAAAAGGCTTTTGACAAAATTCAACAACGTTTATGATAAAAACCCTCCAGAAAGTAGGCAAAGAGGGACCTTACCTCAACACAATAAAGGCCATATATAACAAACCCACAGCCAACATTGTTCCCAATGGTGAAAAAGTGAAACCATTTCCACTAAGATCAGGAACAAGACAAGGTTGCCCACACTCACCACTATTATTCAACTTAGTTTTGGAAGTTTTAGCCACAGCAGTCAGAGAAGAAAAAGAAATAAAAGGAATCCAAATTGGAACAGAAGAAGTAAAACTGTCACTCTTTGCACATGACATGATACTATACATAGAGAACCCTAAAGATGCTACCAGAAAACTACTAGCGCTAATCAATGAATTTGGTAAAGTAGCAGGATACTAAATTAATGCACAGAAATCTCT
>NC_041231.1:19800607-19800919 GCF_002837175.3 Physeter macrocephalus
ATTAGAACACTCTGTAACACCATACACAAAAATAAACTCAAAATGGATTAAAGACCTAAATATAAGGCTGAACACTCTAAAACTCTTATTAGAGGAAAACATAGGAAGAACACTCTATGACATAAATCACAGCAAGATCTTTTTTGATCCACCTCCTAGAGTAATGGAAATAAAAACAAAAATAAACAAATGGGACCTAATGAAACTTCAAAGCTTTTGAACAGCAAAGGAAACCAAAAACAAGACGAAAAGACAACCCTCAGAATGGGAGAAAATAGTTGCAAATGAAGCAACTGACAAAGGATTAATCTC
>NC_041231.1:19802074-19875517 GCF_002837175.3 Physeter macrocephalus
AATGATTCACTTTGTTATAAAGCAGAAACTAACACACCATTGTAAAGCAATTATACTCCAATAAAGATGATAAAAAAAAAAAAGAATGGCTAAAGGGAGTTCTCTAAAAAGAAAGGAAATAAAGAAAGAATGAAACTTATACATCAGGAAGGAAGGAAAAACATGGTCAGTAAAAATATGGATAAATACTTCAGAGTTTTGTTCTCCTCTTGGGTTTTCTAAAGTACGTTTGATGGTTGAAAGAAAAATTATGGCTGCTGATTCGGTTCTAAATATATGTAGAGGAAATATTTAGACAAGTATATCATAAATGGGGGAGAGAACATTGACATAAAGAGATCTATAAGAGGTGGGCTTTGTACCAGGAAAGCAATCGTTTTTCCTGACCACCCCCATGCCCCCAGCAGATTTCTCATGGTATGTCACTGGTAAGAATTCTACCACCCTGGCCATAGAGGCAAAGGAATGTGGAAAGTAAGTGCTTTTAGCTGGGCACACGGATTTTATTAGAAAAGAAAAAGGGAATAACTATTTCATGGTCCACAAGCAGTGTCTGATACTAACTCTGAGAGTCAATGAAAGAATTATATAAAGAATTTTAAAATGCTTAACACAGGGCTTAGCCCCTATTAACTGTTTTAATAAATGTTTCTTTCCCTTTTCCATGGAAACACACAAAAATAGCACAATATAATATTTCAGATAGCTAGAGTTGTTATATAGTAGTAGATCTAGTTTTTCATTGCCAAGAATCATTTCTGATCTTTTCACAGACATCAACGGCTTTGATGTACTTTCTATCTTACTGGCTGCGCATGTGAAATAAAAGTTGACAGTTCAACAGTAAACAGTGGGTAATGATTTAGAACCATAGGTTCAGTAAGTTTAGAAAACATACAGCAAATGGCTAATATCTATATCTATATCTATATCTATATATATATATACTGGACCTAGGAAAAGGCAGTGGTAATGCAGCAGTGAATAATCCCTGATTTTTCAATTAGAAGAAAAATAAAGAGGCTTCCCTTCAATAAAGTAAAACATACCCACCTGTACCCCTCCCCTAGGTACACACTGTGGTTTCCTGTATCTACACTCCGGTCCCAAACCATACCGAAATATCTTACTTCAGGGAATGAAGGAAAATCATAACTGTTCTAAGCCTAATTCTGGAGCATGGAACCTAGGGCATTCTGTAGGTTTCTGTGTCTGTTCCCTGTCCTTCCCACATCACTTCCTAAAGGAATTCTTTCTTATAAAATCTGTGGCCAAGCCTACATTCCAGGTGTTCTGAATTACTGCAGGAATACACCCCTGAAACTGTAGGACCTCTACACTACATGGGTATTGGTTTGGAATATGCAAAACATTATTTATTTTTATGTTTTGGGTGAGGTATCACGTTAAAATTCAACGAATCCTACAATACCAGACACTGTTGGATGTTCACCCAGTACACATTCCTTAATTTTTTTTCTCTTGACATAACTACAGCATTGTTCAGTTAGCCACATACTCAGTTTGGAGCCCGGTTAGTTTCAAGGTAATTCTCTGTCCCTCACCAGTTACTGGTTCAGAAACAGGTGTAGGACTCAACTTAGGCCAATGAGGCTTCAGAAGGTTTCTGTGAAAATCCTCTTGCTGCTAAGAAAGATAATTTCCCTTTGTCTTCTTGACATTGCCTTTCTGGGGATGGGCTCCCTGAAACCGCTTCAGTCATTTTTTTTTTTTTTTTTTTTTTTGCCACGAACCCGTGTCCTCTGCATCGGCAGGCGGACTCTCAACCACTGCGCCACCAGGGAAACCCCCGCTTCAATCATCTTTTAATCAGTCAGGAGATCTAACCAACACAGGAAGATGGGGAAAAAAAAAAAAGACTTTGATGGCAATGTTGAGTCATTCACTCCTCCAAACCTAAAGTCTGTCTCACCTTCAACTTCCAACTATATGAAAACATAACTTTTCTTATTTTTATTCCTCTTTGAATTATCATTGTAATCAGAAGATTCTTAATTGATACATCTAGAAAAACCAAAATGGTAAAAATTAAGTATTCAGGGAAAAAATAATTTTGGGTAACTGGAAATCAACCAGAAAATAAAACCAACTAAATAATTAATTTTCACCCTGGTTCTAAAAATTAGTTCCAAATTGTATTAGCTTCCCATACTGGGAGGCACAGTGGAGTTAATATGGTTTACTCTCAATTTATGTATTTTATATATATATATATATATATATATTTATTTATTTATTTTTTGCCCAGATATTGCAGGGCCTTAGAGTATCTTTTATAAATTTGGAAATAGGTGATCCTGGTGATACTTGAGCCACCAGGGACTATATAATGTACTGTGGCTTTACCAATACATGGGTGAACCTTTTCCTTTTAAATTATTTCCTTATATCTTTGATTTTTATCATTATATGTTTCCTGTTCCTTAAAGCTTAAAATCCAAGGATTTCAGCTTAGTGAGAATTGTGTTGGCTGCATCTAGTTAACTCATACGTTCTCAGCGGCAAAGGAGCATAGCAAATGCTAAAAGCAAAAGCACCTATATATTTTTGCTAAGGAAGCTATTGATTAAAGGCCATTCGTCTCATCACATACACAGAAACCAAGAGAAAGAGAGAGAGAAAAAAATGAAAAAAATGTTGGTATATGTACATCTGGCAGATCAAAGAGAAGAGTGGATTATTTAGCATGGCACAAGTGGAAATTAAGGTAAATTTTGACTAGAAATGAAGAAAATGCTTCCTGGCGGTAAAGTAATTGGATTATAAAATCACATCCCAAGAGAGATAGAAGGCACTTTATCTTGGATCATTTGCAAAGGTGTAAACACACAGTGAAAATATTTTGAAAAGTCCCCATTTTGGAAATAATTTCTTTCGTGGAGAATTGTTTTAATGTGGCTCAGTGATTCTGTCCTTTCTTTCTCTTTGAAATAAACTGGTGAAAACAGCAAAAGAAAAACAGTCTTAGTAAAGATATTAAGCAATAAGTATGTGCTGTGTAATTGTAGTGACCATGCACATTTTCAAAAATTTTAAATCATTAACAGTGATCCATGGGATGAGAAATTTCTAGGGGCTGGAAAGAAGAACAAAAGTCATTCAGCCCCTCACTGGACAGATAGTAGCTATCATTTACTTAGCACCTACTCTATGCCAGACACTATACATTCTTTTTTAATCAGTGCCACCCATTCCTGTAAAGCAGGCCTTATTATCTTCCTCCAAAGAAGAGAAAATTGGACTCAGAGAGTTGAAATATCCACCCGCAATCACACAGCTGTTGAGTCAGAATGTTAATCCAGTTGGTCTGGCTTACAGTTGGGCAGAAGCACAAAGCTTTCTTTCCACTAAAGCACATTGCTCAGGAGGCAAAGATCCTGAGGCCCAGAGGGCGAAGCATCTGGGGCCAAGCCTTGCAGCTGGTTGATGACAGGCAGTCACCCTCCTCAAGTCTCCACCCTCCTCCTCATTCCAGTGCTCTTCATTTGCGTATTACCTGAACGAACCACCTTGGTTAACAACTAGGTTCTAAGGGCTGGGTAATTAGGGGCAGGCCAAACCTGTGTCTGCTTCTCTGGTTAGTGACAATTAAATTGCTTTTCAAAAAATGTGCCTCGTTGTGAGTACCTTCTCTATACGTCTTATTTTCCTCCTTCCTGTAATGTCCTTTTTTGATGGTTAAAGCCTTAGAAATAGAAAACCTTAGATATTGTTGGTAAGGTTCTGCTCTTCCCAGCTACACATTTGGAAAAGGACAACATGTTACTTCTCCTGATAAAGTGCGATCCATTTGATTTCCTTAATCTGGCTTCTTATATTCCTCTACCCACCTCATATACCTAGCCCCCCCATAATCCCTTTCCCTACCTTCAAATTCCTCATATTCCTACCATTGGCATGCACTCTGCTTTCTCCCACGTTGAGTATTCCCGTCTCTGCCCAGACCTCTGTTGGCAAAGTCTTTTATGTCAAAACTAGTCTGACTTCTCTTTTGAGAAGCCGGACTTCCTTCCTGTGATCCGTGAAATGTCAGTCCTCATACTTGCTCGGTGGGTAGGCTAGCGATATTCTTGCTTACAAATGTAAAACAGCCACTGGCTAAATACTGGGTTTAAGTGACCTGGTTTATAACTTTGACTTCCAGCCACCCAGTCATCAGCCAAGTGGTCCATGGCAGGCACTAAGCACAGTGTTTAAGAAACAATAGCAATCCAAGAATAATGCCACTCATAAAATCTACGCAAAGCTAAAGGGGACTCTTTCTTGAGTTTCCTTCCTTTCCAACTTTTGCCCTTTCTTTTCCCTTTCCCTTTGCTCTTTCCCGTCCCTTTAAAGACCACATTCAATGATAGGGGTGTCCCTTTCAATTGCAAATGAAACCCTGGCTCTCTA
Organism: Physeter macrocephalus; assembly: GCF_002837175.3. NCBI lineage: Eukaryota > Metazoa > Chordata > Mammalia > Artiodactyla > Physeteridae > Physeter > Physeter macrocephalus. The sequence continues at coordinate 19,806,488 of NC_041231.1, forward strand.
AACACAAGTTCCTTCTTGGCAGGCTTTGCAAAAGGACATTTAAAAGCCGGATTCAAAGAGGCAGAGGGTTTCAAATTCTGGAGACATCGCAAAATGATTCCTTATTGGTAACAACTGGTAAAACCTCAGGCCGAAGAAGCCAGACCGCCCCCTTCCGGATGGTCCTGTGGAAAATGCTCTCTGAGCTTCTCTTTCAAAATGAAAATACCATGTGATTACAAAGGTGGTGAAAATGGCTGCCTCTCTGAATCTTGTAATATCCTCTTGATTTTAATGGACACCCAACTTGAGGCTCTCTGGATGAAAAGAACAGAGAAGGGGAACTGGAAGAAAACCTGTCTTTAAAAGATATGGAAGTTTTAAAAGCACAACAGCCTTTGACACATTTTGCCCATGAGCAATGAAACAGGTTACCCACTGAGGCTAAGTGGCAAAAGTACATGAAGAACACACACCCCCCATACACACAATACATAGCAAAGTACAACCAAATACCCAGGGCAGGAATACTACACAGAAGACTTCGTTCTACAGGGGTTGTTTTGAGAAGGAATGTTCTTCTCTGTCAGGAACTGGAATTCACTGCACAAGCACAATGCTCTCTTCAAAGATTCTGGCACATAAACAGATAGCAGGAGCCGTCCAAAAATCCTTCATAAACATACACAGCCTTTCGCACAGTGGCTGGGAGCAAAGTGCTCTGCAGTATGAATGAATTTTTTTGACCTCAGAACAAATGCTTCCTTGCCCAGTGGTTAACTCCAGAAACTAGAGTCCATTATAGTCTCTGACGTCTGACGGTATTTAGGTGGACAATATATGGTGGTTTGACAATGACCAACATTCAATATTGATTTTTTCTCCCTTTTAAGCTACTGTTAATAACAGAATGACAAATCAAAACCAATACAACATTACAACCTCTAGAAAGTAATTCTTTGGAAGAGCTAAGCTAAACCTAATTTTTTGGGGAAAAAAAGAAAAAAGAGAGAGCCCAGACATAAACATAAAGTACATGTGCCTTATTCAAGAAAAGTAGGGCTCCATGCAGAAAGGCTATTCTCTTGTTACAGCCACTTGAATCATTAATGTTGAAGATGTGTACATTTTTCAAAGCCACGTTTCTGAGTGAAATTCAATATTGACAGTGCATCCAGAACTGTGGTGTCTTTGTCAGGCAACAATATTATAAGGGGGCTAGAGGAAATTCAGTGGCAGGTAATATAGAAGAAGTCTGTACCTATAAATCACCTCAGTACTCTGAAGATTGCTATGATCATCCTCACTTCATCTCTGTTGAAATCCATTCTCTATAGTTCCTCCTCTATCAAGTTGAAGGCTGATTTAGTAGGTATTCTGGCATTCGAAAGATGGTGAGGGCCGTGTAGGAAGAAAACTAGAATTTCATGAATATTAAAACACTCCTGATACTTCCTCTTTCATTCAGCTTTGAACAAAGCTGAGATAAGGGTTTTTTGTTTGTTTTCTTGATTACTGGTTTGTTTGAAGAATTTCTGTAGAAATCCAGCCAACCGATATTTCTCCAGTTACTTAAAAAGATATTTATTGAGTACAAAAACATATACCAGGCACATAGCATAGTAGAGGCTGGTAATATTAATATAAGGGTGGATAAGCTTTCAGTTATAAAATAAGCAATGAGGATGTACAGTATAGCAACTATAGTTAATACTACTGTATTCTATATTTGAAAGTTACTAAGAGAGTAAATCTTAAAAGTTCTTATCACAAGAAAAAAAATTTGTAACTGTGTATGGTGACGGACATTAACTAGACTTAATGTGGTGATCATTTCATGTTACGTACAAATATTGAATCATGTTGTACACCTGAAGTTAATACGTTATATGTCAATTATACCTTGATAAAAAGAAAAAGACAGCTATAGGACCTGTCCTCATGGAGCTTGCATTCTAGTGGCAGAGACAAAAACAAGCATAAACACATGAATGAATGAGTGAATTCAAACTGTGATCACTGTTAGGAAGTCACTGATCCAGTTAGGTGCTGAGTTATAGAATGGGGAGGGGGAAAGGTGACATATGCTATAGGCAAGGAAGGGTTTTTTAAGAAGGCAATCCTTTAATGGCTATCAAAGAAAGAACATAGAGGTAGTCATGCAAAATGTTGTAGAGAATAATATGCCAGACAGAGAAGACATGTGGAAAGGTCCTAAAACAAGAAAAGAGTTCATAACAAAATACAAAAATGCAAGAAAAAAACCCCAAAAAACCCACAACCAACCAAACCAAAACCCACACAAATATGGCCAGCGCATAGCTGGCTAGAGATAAATAGCTTGAGAGGATAGAGACAAAAGTAGAGACCAGATTAGTCTATGCTGTAGGCTGTGATCCAATAGGATGGACATCTGGATGAGTATCAGCTTTGGAGTTTCAGAATGACATGCGGGGCGGGGGGGGGGGGGGGGGGGTGTTTCCAATGACTCAGCAGGGCACACTCACGGGAGTAAGGGGATCAGTGACACTCTTATGGCTACATGGTCAAAATACTGGCATCTAGTCACATATATTAAGACAGTACTGAGTGGATTTGGTGACTTAAAAGCTACTGATCTTTTTATTGTGCCTGTGCCTTTATAGAAAAATTTCAAAACAGCAAAGAGTAGAATGTTAGACTTGGGCGTGACCAAGACATCATCTGTTCCCTTAGGGAAGCAAGGGAAAAATTGAAAATGAAAACAAGGGAAAAATTGAGGCTGAGTGATGTCAAATGACGGAGGCAGGACTGAAAATTAAATCAACCAGGCCCCTCCCCACCCCAGTAAAGTACTTTAGGGTGTGTGGCTAAGATATGTGGCTAAAATGGAATGTATGGAGGTGAACAGAGCAGAGGAAGTGGGAGGCTAAGGTTCAGGGTATTAGAAGAATCATTAATGGAAAGCTGATGGACAAATCTTCCTGTAGCTTTGGTTACAAGAGAGTGAAAGGAAACAACCTACATTTCCATCAATAGGAGATAAATCAAGAAAAGTAGGTAAATTCTTAGGTTGGGATATTGTGTGGCCATTCAGTGTGTTATTTGTGAAGACGTTTTGCTGATGGTTGAAACTGCTTATGATAAAAATGAGAAAAGCAGGATATAAAAATATAGATATAAATTATGAAACGTGTTGTCACCCATACAATGAAAAAAAGACTAGGCATACATTTGTAAAATATAATATTTTACTATTCTACCTGTTTTGATACTCAATTATTATGCTCCAGCTGTTGTGATAAGCCCTTGTATTATCTCATTAATCCCCATCAAAAACTAAGAAGAAGGCATTACGACTGAACACATGAGTAAACTGAGGCTTAAGAAGGTTTAATGAGTCACTTGAGGTCACAAGGATAGAAAGATGCTGAGCCAGGTGAAAATGTACTACTATATTCTAAATCATTTTTAAGATGAGAAATCATATAGTACTATCTTTTAACTTATCGTTTTCTTTTCTGTGTTTTCCAATTTTACACTGTGGAAATCAACTGCATTGTAATTTAAAAAATAAATTGGTTATCAAGTCAACTAAAAAGATATAATTGCAACTTGTGCTTCATTGGTGATCTGATTTTTCCCTCTCCTCTCTGGTTTTCAAATACTTCCTGATAGCTGGCTTTCTAGTCTGTTTTCAATTCATTAAGTGCTCATTTAGCACTTACTATGTTGCTAGTATTATTGATTCTATTTACCCTCAGAACCACTGGGCATGAGCTACTGAAAACACAAGTTCCCTTTCAGTACAATTACCCTTGTGCTAAGGAAATGACTTCCTCTGCTTTCACTTGCTCCTATTTGTTAAAGCTGGGTCGCCAGAGGATTTGCACAATTGGAATTCACTTTCTCCTTACTTGCCCTCAGCGAATTCCTTATATTTGCAAGAAAATATTTCATAATTTCAATGCACTCTTACCCCATAATAGTCTCATCTCTGCCCAGGAAATGAGAAGTATTTTGAGACCCAGAAGCTGCCAACCTGAGTTGTGTTAGAAACATTAAATGCCTCTTTTTTCTGCTCTTACCAACCTCTAGCTTTTCTCTAACTATTGATTGGGGAAGCAACAGTTTGCAAAGCTTTTTAATGTTTTTTTTTCTGTGTGATGGCTTTACCAATGTCTTCATAACAGTTTTCTACAAATATTTTACTTCAGTAAAATGTCTTAAAAATGTGACAATTTTTCTGAATTTATGGCACTACTTTGGCTTTGATTATTTTGTGGTGTTCTAACCTAAAAAGAAGAAACTAAAAACGACTGCTTTAATTTTATGTACTCTAAAAATCTCGTCAAACATAAAAGTTTATTAACCTAGAATATAAAAATTCTTAAATGGAAGACTTTTTAGAGAAGTTTTCTAAAGACATTTGCTAAGTATTTCAAAATCATGGAATCATGTAAACAATAATAACCATAACAAAACTAACAATGCCTGAGGCATTACTACATGCCAGATAATGTGTTAATTTTTTTATTAAAAATTTTTTTTATAACATCTTTATTGGAGTATAATTGCTTTACAGTGGTGTGTTAGTTGCTGCTGTATAACAAAGTGAATCAGCTATACATATACATATATACCCATATCCCCTCCCTCTTGCATCTCCCTCCCACCCTCCCTACCCTATCCCACCCCTCTAGGTGGTCACAAAGCAAGGAGCTGATCTCTCTGTGCTATATGGCTGCTTCCCACTAGCTATCTATTTTACATTTGCTAGTGTATATATTAGTCCATGCCACTCTCTCACTGTGTTAATTTTTTTTAATGAAAATATTATTTATTTCATTTAACCCTCCAAACCAGTTTTGAGTTAGGTGTTATTACTGACTGTTATACCGATGAGCAGGCTATAAGAGGCTATGTAACTTGTGTAGGGACACACAACCAGTAAATAGCAAAACTAGGATTTAAGCCCAGATCATTCTCACTTGAAGGCATATCTTTCAATAACCATAATATCCTGCATGGTTAAATTATATGTGACAAATGAAGTAGTATTTATGTTCATTCATTTTTAAATAAAACCACAGCTTGGAAAGCCAGGAAAGTTTTATTAACATCCATGTCATTCAGTTCAGTTTATGCTGAGTGTCTGTGTGCTAAAGGAAAGCTGCTTTCGAATTATTGATCAAAGCCTATAAAACTAACAATGGAAGAGAAGAAACAGCAGATCTAATTTATTGACCACCGGTCCCTAAACACAAATTGACATTATCAAATCAATCGCCTAATTTTAATAAACCTTATCTCCACATCCCTAATCAATAGTATAAATTTAGATTAGCTGTCACATATTTTTACAAGAACAATCTGCAACATGTAAACCTTCGTCAGCATTATATGTGGTCACATGGGAAACACGCCTATATTGTAATAAATGCCAAAGTGAAATGTTTTAAATTAACCGTCACTTGAAAACATGCAATTTAAAGATCTCCATGCAGAACTTTAAGTATTAATAAAAATGACTACTCTTAATTCAGAGACCACCACTTGCCATGCTCCATCAGCACTTCACACACTTATTCCACTTAATCATCACCACAGTCGTATGAGATAGGTATTATCTCCAATTCAAGGCTGAAGAAACGAGCTACATAGGGGCTAATCACTTGTTCAAAAACCCACAGATGTTAAAGGGTGCATAGTCATTTAAATTAAGGTATGGGGACTGTAAGTGCTTATGTTTTTTCAACTAAATAAGATTGCCTACCTCTGCAAGCACTTGGCCTCTGTTTCATAAGGCTTCCAAATCTTATCATTCATATGCTCAGCTATCAAAAGGCAAGGTGGCCTTATTTAGAGTAAAGTGAAAGCTACAACTTAAGGTCTGTTTTTTCTATTTAAATTACTTTGATATTTTTACTAAGGCTTTACACTAGCCTTCATGTATTTGCTGTTCATGCAATCACTATAAAGTCCTAATGAATGTGCGGTTACCAGAAATCCAATTATAAATTTTCTTGCAAACATTTAGATAGCAATAACTCATGGGCCTTTAAAAACTTCCTCCCTGATTAAGGAGTAAAGATCTTCCCTGCACTGCGTAAGAGGAACGTTCTTAGAATCTACCTGAAAATAGGTCATGGAAAGAAATATGAATGCTTCATCAATTCTCTGTCCCCTTCTGCATAGGGTGTGATGTCGGGAATTTTTGTTTTGGCCATCAGTAGTTACTAGTCTGACCAGAGACAAGTTGGTTAAATTTGCTGAACTTCAGTTTCTCCATTTGAATAAAAGATAATGATAATAATGCGATTAATATATCACTTCTTTATATATTTTATTAATAATGAACGAGGTTATGTTAGTGCAAAGAGGTTTGTAAACACAAATGTGAATTAATGCTCCTAGGGATTATCACAAAATTCACCTGATCCAATCTCTCGATTTTACATACACAGAGGCCCAGATAATTAAAATAATTATGCAAGGACACTAAGTGACGCTTCTAAACAACATGCTAGCTCTCTCATGCCAACTTTTATGAGACATTGCTCCCAAAGCAGCATATTTACAGGAGGCCTTATCACACAACTCTAGAGGGCACCATTCATATTGTGAAATACAAATGAGGCATGCCCTGAAGCACAGCTTGAAACTCAAAATAAATGGGGCCCTCAGAGTTGTGTTGCCAAGTGACATTGTTTAATAGCTTCATCTCAACTGGCTTTTTCTTTCCTCTTTCACATACTTATCAATAAGCTCATTGTCTGAGTATTTAGAAATTTCTGTTCATTTTAGTGATTACTCTTGCAACATCTTATTATTTTAAACTGAATAAAGGGGTCTGTGCTACATACCCTTTCCTCAAAACACATTGCCTTTGCATAGCTCTGCCTTGTGGGGGGAAGCAAGGGGCTTCAAAACCATAATGAAATCTACTGTTCTTCATATTAGCCTTGGCAAAAATAATGGATTTTTGACCATATATTGTCCTTCATTTTTCCCTGTTATTTGATACTGTCTATTTATGTGCTTTGGCTTTCAGAAATATTATACGACCTTGTATCATCTTGTCTTGCATTTCCTTGTCATCCTGAAAGGCTGTTTGTTCTCCAACAGCTTTTCTTTACTCTTCCAACCCATCAGTGTTGGTATCTCCCAAAGTTCAGTTCTAGGCTCTCAGTTCTTTCCCATCTTAACCAATGAATATCTTCCACTGCCAAGGTGAAGTCCTTGGGAATCAGAAAGACCTATGTTTTGAATCCCAGCTCTGCTATTGATTATATATATCTTCTCTGAACAGACCTTGGACTCTTTGAGCTCTGTTCTGTCATTATCAGACAAGACTGATTATACTATCTCATAGAACTGATCTGAGGAATAAATATTATCATGTGTAAAAAGCACCATATGTCCTCACAAATTACAGTCCTATTGCATTCATTTCTATGTCATTGCCTTTTCACTGGAGTGTAAGTTCTTCGGGGCCTGGAGATTATTCCAGTCTTGATCACTATTGTATCCTCAGTGTCTAGAGTCTGCTGTCGCTATGTAGAAAGTGTCAAGTAAATGTAGACTGAATGCAAGCCGGCACCCACTTGGTACAGCTTCTGGGTAGTATTCTAATCAAACCTACCATGCTGGGAGCCAGAAGCAGTGCAAGCTATAGCATATCCATTAATTTCCATTTCTCAGAGAAGAAAAACTGTTAATTCAAAATTCAAATCAACACTTTATAAAATTCTCTTCCTCCGGGCTTCCCTGGTGGCGCAGTGGTTGCGCGTCCGCCTGCCGATGCAGGGGAACCGGGTTCGCGCCCCGGTCGGGGAGAATCCCACGTGCCGCGGAGCGGCTGGGCCCGTGAGCCACGGCCGCTGAGGCTGCGCGTCCGGAGCCTGTGCTCCGCAACGGGAGAGGCCGCAACAGAGGGAGGCCCGCATACCACAAAAAAAAAAAAAAAAAAAAAAAAAAAAAATTCTCTTCCTCCTAATCTGTCATCTTCTCATGGCTCCCATTTCTTTCTCAACACTGTACCTTAAACTTCTCTGTAAACACTCATTCTTTTTCACTACCCCACCCCTCCTGCCTCTTTTTCTCTCATTACTCATATTGTGCAAAAGTAGAGGAACTAGCTGCAGAAGGCCAAGGACAGGATTCTTTCTAGCTGGCAAGGGGAGAAGGGGAAGAATGGCTGTGGGTGCATTAATGGATTTTGCCTCTATGTCACCTATGTTTTGAATGAATAAATGAATGGAAGCCACTGGCCTGGTCCCACCACCTCTTCTAGTCCTCTTTGCCTGTTAGTCCTCCTCACTCCCTATCCAGCAAGTCCTGGACCATGTTCATTTTGAAATGCATTCTTTCAACTTTCCTTAATTGTAAATAACTGATTTATGACATTCACTCACATTCTGCAAGTGCTAATGAAGAGAGGGTGCTACTGCAGCAGATAAAGAGAAGTGAGCTGGTGCAACCCTAGGGGACGGATATTAGATGAGAAAATGTTCATGTTTATTCTCCAGATAGAGACAATGAACACGTTACAAAGCAATAGAAAGTGAGATCAGAATGAGGGACACCTCTGTCCCAAACTGAGTTTTGTGTGTTCTCCCTAATTATTCATGAAGTGCTACTCTTTGCCTTTTGATTTATAAGCTCCTTGAGAACAGAGCTTTTATTTGTTCCTTTTGCAACCATCAAGGTATACGAGCAAAGAACTAAGCATATTGCAGGTTCTTAATAAATTGAAAAAGTACCTTCAATTCATAAAATGTCACTTTCTTCAGACCTGTGCAAAACAGAATAATCCTCCTTAAAAAGTTGAAGGAGGTAACTAGATATAATATGTGCTGAGAGGATTGCTCTTAAAATATTGCATTGTCTTGCTTCATTAAACTGCTCTATTATTTTAGCCCACCTACATCTGAAAAGCATGCTGCTAAGAAGTCTCATGATGACACCTGTAACATTAAAGAGAGAGTGTTAGTTTTTGGTGAAGAGTAGAATTTAGAGAATTTGACTACAGAGCCACTAGCAAATCTAATGGAAAGATGGTAGACCCGAAATCAACCTTAGCTTCAACAATTATGAGCTGTGTGATTTGAAGCAAATCTTTTAATATTTATTTTTCAATATCTACATCTGACTTCATTTTGTAGGTTATTAGAAATGAATATAAAATATTAAGGCAGCACCTGGCATGGAGTACTTGCTAAAAATTTGGTAGTGTATCCTCCATAATAATATATCATTATCCAAGTCAAGTTGCCTGTCACTGCCATTCAATCTCCTTTAAAATATGTTCTTAATATTTTGACTATTCACTTTGCATTCTGTCTATTCCTTGTCAGTTTTACCATTTACACCCTTCTAATTCATGCTGATGCTTTTCAAGTCTTGGCTTAGTCACCATTTGGATGCAATCTTTAGGTTACCTAATTGGGGCTCATAAATCAGCTCCTCCTGGATTTCAATTTCTCAGCTTGGTTTTGGGTTACCCATTAAGGCTCATTCGGGGTCTTGGCACAAAGTCAGTCGAAGGCAACATGCCTGAGGTGGAGCAGCTCCCCAGACAGTGTTTCACCAGGTATAGGAAGATGGCTCAGCTCCCCTGGTTATCTTGCAAAACTGGTTTGCTCCTGGCTGAGAGCAGACTGCCCTCCCCCGCCCCTTCACTTCATAACAGTGAGAACAAAGAAGGCTGCTCCTGTGAGAGATAAACTATTCAGCAGTGTTTGAGATGATTAAAAACAAGAAAAAGATTCCTTGTGGGTTTTGACAGGGCTTTCTCCTCCCCCTCCTGATGGAAGGCAGAGAGCTTCAGTCAACATTCTGCTACTAGGCAAGGGGTTTACAGCAATTCTGAACCAAGCCTAACCGAGCAAAACAAAGAATATTTTTCTTACCTTGAATAACCTGAGGTGTGTTGTGGGGGTTGGGTAATCTCTTTTCCCGAAATGGAATGTAAAACTGTTGTTCGTTCGCCTGAACAAGTTCACAGAATGACTTCAGGGAAATCTCATGTTTAATTTGTGTACTGATTTGTGTACATGTAAATATGTGGTTTTGAAAGTGGTTCTTTGCTGCTGATGAGCCATCGATCAAGTTGCATTTTTAAGCTTGCTTCTGGAGTATTGTTTACTTGAAATGAGTGTTTCAAAAAGAGTATTTGGGAAGAGTGTAACCTTTTGAAATGTGGCCTTTGAGACTATTTTGGAAAGGTGCATGAAACCTGTTTGCACATTTTGGGGATATCCATTTCAGTCAAAAAGTGCTTACTGAGCATATACAATATCATCCGAAATGAATTACAAGGACATAAGGACATTATCAATAAGACTTTATGCTTCTCTTGGGCTAATACCTTTACCATTCTCTTTTGATTGCAAAGGAGTAAAAGAGTTGTATTTGTTTTCTAGGCTGATGTAACAAATTACCACAAACTTGATGGCTCAAAACAACACACATGTATTCTCTCACAATTCTGGAGGCCAGAAGTCCGAATTCAAGGTGTTGACAGGCTAAACTCCCTCCAGAGGCTCTTGGGGAGAATCTATTGCAACCTATCTCCTAGCTTCTGGGAACTGCCATCAATCGACCCTCGACATTCCTTGGCTCGTAGTTGCATTTCTCCAGTTTCTGACTCCTTATTTACATGGCCTTCTTTCCTGAGTATATCTTCTTTCTGGTGTGTCTGTCTCCAACTCCCTTTTCCTTTCTTTTATGAGTATGTGTGATTGCATTTAAGTTCCACTGGGATAATCCAGGATAAGCTCCTCTTCTCGATATTTCTAACTTAATCACATAAATTACCCTATGAGGTAACATTCACTGTTTTGCCATAGAAAGTGATAACCTTAGGTTCTGTGGATTAGGATGTGGGCATGTCACATCTTTTGGGGGGTTCATTTTTCAGCCTAGCAGAGTTATTATCTCTCTGGCCTCTGAAGATTAGTGTCCATCCACGTGCAAAATATCCTCTCCCCATCCCAACATTCCCAAAAGTCTCAACTCATTACAGCACCAGGTGAAGTCCAAAATGTCATCTAAACGTCTAAACATATCACCCCCAAAGTTCCAAATCTCATCATTTAAATCATCTGAATCAGGTATGAATGCAACTCTGGGTTTGATTCACCCTGGGGCAAAACTCCTTTCCCTCTGTGGACCTGTGAAACCTAGGAAAAAAGTTGTCTGCCTCCAAAATACAATGGTGGGACAGGAATAGGATAACAATCATAGATGTTCCCATTCTAGAAGGGAGAAAATGAAAGGAATAAAGGGATCATTGATCCCAAGAAGGTACAAAATCCAGCAGGCAAATTTCTTTGGGTTTCAAGGCCTGATAATAATTCTCTGTTGCTTGAAGCTATACCCTCTGGGCCTGCAGCTCTGCATTCCGCACCCAATCTGCTCCCAACACTCTGTCCTTAGAATCATTACTCCTTTTTCTTGATGGGTTGTAGGTGTTTGCTCCTGTAAAATCCCAGTCTAATATTCTTCCTTCATTTTGTCTCATCTCTATCCGTTTCTTTCCAGTCAGGCTGTGTTTCTGCTTCTGCCAGTATAATATTTTCAAAAACCCTGTGCGTCTTCCATGTATGTCATGGACTGTCAAACCATTAGGCAAGAATATCTTCCACAGATCTTTCTTGGATAACACTATCTCTATTCCCAGCTTCTACTGAGATGGTTGAGTGCATCCATGAATCACACACCTATAATGGCTTCATCAAATTGTTGTTCAATCACATCCTTGGCTTTCTTTCAAAATCATGATTTCCTAACAGTGAATCTCCCAATGTCAGCTTTTTTTTTTTTTTTTCAATTTGGATAGGCTATGAATTTCTGACATTATTAAATTCTGGTTCATTTCTACTTAACAGTTCCTTTCTCAACTTATTTCCTTCCTTTTGGATTTTTACGATCAGCGGCAAGAAGAAATCAGGCTGCACCTTCGACATTTTGCTCAGAAGTCTCCTCAGCTAACTATCCAAGCTTGTTGCTTGGAAGTCCTGCTTTTGACACAACTATTGGACACAATTCAGCCAAATTTTCTGTCACTATATAACAAGGCTACCCTTTCCTTCATTTTCCAATAACAAGTTCTTCATTTCCTTCTGAACCCATACCAGCAGTGCCTTTAGCATTCATGTTTCTGACAACCTTCTATTTATGACAATATATATGTAGTCTCTAAAACTATAGACGATTTCTCTACCATCCTCCTCACTTCCTTCTGAGCTCTCACAGGAATCTCCTTTAGTGTCCACAGTTCTGCCAACAGTTTGTTCAAGGAAATCTTGGCATTTGCTATCAAGCTTCTCCAAATTCTTCTAGCCTCTATCCATTGTCCAATTTCAAAGTCATTTCCTCATTTTTAGGAATTTATTACAGCAGGTATATAAAAAAAATCTGTTTTAGTTTCTTATTGCCACTGTAACAAATTACCACACATTTGGTGGCGTAAAACAATAGAAATGTATTCTCTCCGAAATCCAAAATCAGTTTCACTGAGCTGAAATCAAGGTGTCAGCAGGGCTCAGCTCCTTCTGGTGGCTTTAGGGGATCATCTGTTTCTTGCCTCTTCAGCTCTGGTGGCTGCAGGGATTCCTTGGCTTGTGGACAAATCACTCCAATCTCTGTCTCCATCTTCAAATCACCTTGTTTTCTTCTTTTTTTCCTATGTGTCTGTGTCCAATCTGCCTCCCTCTTATAAGGATACATGTGATTACATTTAGACTTACCTGGCTAATCTAGGGTAAATGCCTCCTTTCAAGATCCTTAATATATCGTTTGCCCTATAAAATAATATTTACTCCTTTGCCATACAAGGTAATATTCAAAAGTTCTAGGGATTAGGGCATGGACATATCTTTTTTGGGGGGAGCATATCTGGCATGTACAACAGTTAACAATCCAATGATATCTTACTATGTGTCAGACACTGTGATAAACATTTTAAACTCTTATTTCATTTAGTCCTTAAAAATATGCTTTAAAGAATGCATTATTATGTCCATTTTAAAGATGAATACATTAAAATTAGAGACAGTAAAATATTTCTAAAGTCTCACAGCAGATTTGTGCCACTGAAGGTGCAAAGACCTTATTCCTGCTGCTCTACCACCTCTGTGTGGCTACTGTGCTTCAGGAGTTTACATGTTAATGAGAAATTTTTTTAAAAAGATAGATCTACATAAAATAGTTACAGACTTCATCATACTCCAAGCCTGCTCCCCTTTACTGTGAATCCAATACACTTTAAGAATAACCAGTAAATGGAATGACTCAACTGCTGGTGGACATATTATGGGGGCCGCAGTGATTCTTGGATTACAAATGTCCATTCATTCTCATTCTCTGCCCCACGTGAAACATTCATTGTTGCCTGATGGCTGTATTAAATTCAAGCAATGAGGAGGGTGCATACTGTGTGGCTCAAAGCACTGCTTTGCTATATGTTTCCAATCTGGTGAAAGATTTAGAGCTAGGAATCTAGACAGATGAAGAAACGAGTGTGGTCAACTGTCAGCGTCCATGTCCATTAAACAAAAACAACTTGGTCTCAGTCTCTTTATGAGAGACCATGGGGAGAGACAAAGGGCAGGTGAGGCAGTCCTGTCCTAAAAGAAAACAGTGGAAGCTCACGTTCATTAAATGTACATGCTAGAAAAATTATGGTGCTGGAAAAGACACACTGGAAAGTAGAAGCTCAAGTATCAGCAATGATCTGAGATGGAGGAAGCTACTTTGAAAAGTCAACAAAGACAGAACCTTGCATAGAAGCATGCAGCTAGGCAGACAGAAAAGAAGACACAGATGTAGGTGATGGCAATGCTGACAATGCTGTACATATTTGTGTGATTGGAGCAGAATCCAAGGATTGGACTGGAGAGGAAGGTAATTAGGAGATTTTCCCCAAAACTCTGAGTCATTTTTTACTTTATAAAATAACACTGATCATTTTTAGTATTATTAAGACAAACATAATCTATGTTTATGTAAAGATTACATAAATCACACAAACACATTAGTGAACACACAGACAATAATGATCACAGGTAATGACACCTTGCATAAATAACCACTGTTAATATTTTATTCTGAGTCCCTCCTATTGTATACATTTATCCATATCTGTATACTTTTTTTCTATATTGAGATTTTGATGCACAATCTGCCCTGGTGACTGATTTCTGCACTTAGAAACCTGATATACAGATTTTTCAGGTAATTAAATATTCCTCCAAAACATGATTTTAAGAGCTGTACATCGATCACATTGGTATATTGTTATTCATTTAATAGTTCCCTAATTCTGAGTATTTAACTCATATCTTATTTTACCCTTTTATAACTACTGATCTGACCAACATATTTGTACCTATAATTTTTATGCATATAGGTAGGATTCATCAGTTTCAAATGAGAAGCAAGGGAGTCCCAGCAGTGATTCAACGTTAATATTCTCTCTCTCTCCTTTTTCCTCCCTCTTATGTATCTATCTGTGTGTGTTGTACACAATCCCCCAAACATATGTATATATCTACTATGTAGACATGTACACATATACAAATATATATATTTGTTTTATAGGATTATTTTATATAGAGAATGTTATATTAATATGATACAAAGGGTTATTACATATAGCTTTTTGTAAGATTATTACATATATAATAACATATACATTATATATTATATACAATGGCTTATATTATACATAGGGTTTTATATTGGTTTTGAAGGATTATTATATGTATAATACTCCATATATACATATGAAATAACCCTACAAAAAAGATAACAATATACCAGCAAGGCTAGAGAGGTAGTTAAAATACATGCATGGCAAATCCAGCATTCAATCTCAGTCCTCTCTAGCATCAAGATTTAAATTCTTTCCTCTAAGACCATACTGCTACTGCTGCTACTACTAATTTACCTTAATTGAGCAATAACTATATGTTAGATAAAGTACTAAGTATTTTATATGACTCGTACAACTCTTACAACGACAACTCTGTGAGGTAAACAACTGTTATAACTATTTTAGAGTTGAAGAAACAGAAATAGAGAGAATTGAGTAATTAGTGCAAGGTCACATAGCTAGTTACCATATTTGTCAAGAAGTCCCAATGTGTGGAAACGTGATATTGAAAGATGACTTGTATTTGAAGGTTTTGAGTTAGAACTCCCTGCCATTTCTCATAGTCCCACTGGCAAATATTTCAATGATGGCACTGCAGTGTATTGGGTAACAATATAAGCTCTACAACCAGATGGCTCCAATTCAAATCTCAGCTCTGGCACATACATACTAGCTGTGTGATCTTTGACAAGTTATTTAACATATCTCTGCAAATTTTCTCATCTGTAAATTTGAGATAATAATAGGTTAGTTACAAAAATTATATAAGTAAATAACAAAATTTAAATGTTTTCTTATAATAAGGCTTCAGTAACTGTTAACTAATATCCACAGAGGTAATAAAAATAATGACAAAAATATCAAATAAAAAATAACAGATAAATGGAGGCATTTTTCTCTTGGATTGAGTTGTAAGAAAGGAGGAGATTTTTGTTGAAAAATTCCAGTTAGGCCTTCTTCCATTAACATTTAGAAAACAGTGAAAATACTATAGAAACATAATAACCACCTAACATTTGACTCTATCTAACATTTGACTCTTTTATACTTCATAAAATAATTAACGTATTTTAGTCTTCTACTCTGGCTGAAATCAACTGAGCTCTCAGCTCTGTGCTGGGTGAGCCTTAAAAACAGAAGCTCAGGGCATGCAAAAGAACTGGAATCACTTTTCCAGCTTTTAGGAAAACAACACTAATGAGATGTAAAAAAGGCCACAGGCATGGCCCAGAGAAGGTCTGAAATGTGAATAGGGGCTAGTGAGTTGAGGGGAGCACCCTTCTCACTCCTCCAAATCAACACATATAAGTCTGCAAGCTTAATGACCTTGGCTCATCCTAAATACAATAAGACATCTGTACCACATCTGGTAAGACAGGACCTGGGGGATACAGAAGAAATAATTTTATAATTAAAAGGGTCATTGGCCCAAATACTAAGGTAATGGAGGCCCTAAAAGCAGAAGTGAATGACTCACACAAAGTGACTCCAATCCAGGTATTCAGACTCAAAGTTCAGTGCTCTTTCACTTAACCTCGTTTATGTATGTATGTGTGTGCAAGAATATATGCATGTGTCTATGCAGGAACATGCATATATATTCACGTATATGTATATATACATGAAAATGTATATGGATGTTTATGCAGAAATAGGTATATATATGCATGGATATCTGTATATATACATCCATATACATATTTCATTCCATATATTCTATCAAATACTGTCAGGCTCTGTTGCATAATTTAGGTCATGAATTATTGATAATATCCATAGAGAAAGTTTAGGTTAATTTACATCAAGATGCTTCTTGAACACATTTAGCAATTTTTCACAGCTACACATAGAGCTGCATAGATATAGATTTAGTTTTTGTATTCTATGGATTTCCTTTTACGGATGTGGTGTCAAACCGCAGGGACATTTTCAAAAAAGGATATGACTAGAGCAAAATCAAATGACATTGCAACTGAAGTCCGCATTTTTGGTGAGAGCTTTCCTCTGCTTCTTTGTCACCGTGTATAAGACAAGCTGTACTGTGCTGTTTCAGACAAAGGAGCTGGCAAGGGAAAGGCTATGAGACTCTGCTCTTTCTTGTCTATCTAGTCACAACTAGTGTGCAAAACCATGTTTACTTTTGTAGTGATAGGCAGTCATAACTCACTTCTTTAATGAAAAATATGCTATGGTCTACCTTTCCCTGAAGCAAAAAGCCATTATAACTACCCCGTGTTTTGTTTTCCTTAGTAAAACTCACTCATTTCATCTACTATTGGGATAGCGTTTCATTTATCTTAACTCGTTCTTTTCCTCTAGATAGTAAACCAAGCTCAGTGGTGATAAAGATGATGAGGGTCCCCATGCTCAAATGCCATCATCTCCTAAAGCTTCCCTTGTGAGGAAGTGAGATCTGCAGTTCTGGTACATTGACTGGATTCAATTTCTTTGTGTTGAAAAAACTCTGTATTTCCGCATCACACCAGGATGCAGAAAAGTGAGGAATAATTGGCATGTTCTCTCGTTTTGATCTTTATTAGTATGTGATGTTGGGAATCTACTTACTGGCAATTTCAGCCTCATTACTAGGGTGTGTGTTGTGGCAATAAAGTAAGCAGCTCAGCTTGAAGATCCAGGCAATCTCACGCCATGATGTTAAATCTGGTATGCAGTTGTGAGGTGCTAAGTATTATCATCAGGCAGGCAAGTCCTTGCTCCACAGCAATGGTACAGTGCTTAGCACACCACTGGCACTTAGGGTGATGGATGAGAGAATGAAAAAATTTTACCATTACCCTGTACCACCGGAACCATTATTTCCTTAATATTTTTGTCCAGCATGACTCACCTCTTTCAATTAATGTGTTACAAAAGAAAATTTGATAACACAGGTATCTTTTGAGAATCATTATTCATAATATGTATGTACATAAATATGGCACTATGAATATTTAGATTCACTGGCTGTTTCTTTCCATATAAAAATGACAGCACATAGACTAAATTTTGGGAAATGCTGAAGTTTGAATATCCTCAATTAATAGTCATAATAATAATATAAAGCAACTATCATTTAAGTACTTTGTATATACAGAGTTACCTCATTTAATTTGATCCTCATAATAACCTTAGGAGAACATCATTGTTTTTCTCACATTAGAGACAAGGAAATTGATACTAATCAAAATCGAGATTAATGATAGGATAAAACTTATAATAAAAATAAACCAGGGCTTCCCTCGTGGCGCAGTGGTTGAGAGTCCGCCTGCCGATGCAGGGGACGCGGGTTCGTGCCCCGGTCCGGGAGGATCCCGCATGCCGCGGAGCGGCTGGGCCCGTGAGCCATGGCCGCTGAGCCTGCGCGTCCGGAGCCTGTACCTCGCAACGGGAGAGGCCTCAACAGTGAGAGGCCCGCGTACCGCAAACAAAAACCAGAAGTTATCTGGTTTTTTTTTTTTTTTGCGGTACGCAGGCCTCTCACTGTTGTGGCCTCTCCCGTTGCGAGGTACAGGCTCCGGACGCGCAGGCTCAGCGGCCATGGCTCACGGGCCCAGCCGCTCCGCGGCATGCGGGATCCTCCCGGACCGGGGCACGAACCCGCGTCCCCTGCATCGGCAGGCGGACTCTCAACCACTGCGCCACCGGGGAAGCCCCAGCTGTTCTTTTATGCTGAGATTTATCAATAATATCTTACTTGATTCACACAACAATCCTATAAGATGAGAATTGCTATCTTCATTAACAGATGAGGGAACTGAAGTTGCCCAGCCACACAGCTACTAAGTGGAAAAGTCAGGATTTGAGCTCCATTATCTTGCCTCCTAGTTGTGCAGCACATACCTCTATGTAGCACAGTTTGCTACATAATCACACCATATAAGTCAAAAGCATACCTTATTAAAGGAAGAGCTAGGAGGGCTTTAGAAATATTCTAGTTCTGCTGGCTCACATTTTACAAGTGAGGAAACTGAACCTGAAGTTGCAATGCTCATCAGCTGGGACTGTGATTTCAACTCAGTCCAAAGAACTGAGCTGTATTTTTCAAAAATTCCGTTCATTGGTGAAGGCGGCAGAGAATCATTCTGCGTTAGTGAAATAACCAGGAACTTTTGTACTCATAACCACACCTTCAGAGCTGTGCGTATATAGCATGAGAGAGCTTGTATAAACAGAAGAAAATCACTCAACCAATAGCAGTAGAAGGTTAGCAGTTGACCTTTGCCTTCTTTCAGGAAGCACAGAAGAGCAAAGAACAGTTCAAGCTTGGGAGAGAAGGATCCACAAAGTACTATTTTTTTTCTTTCATTTGATTTCTATATTAAGCTAAGCACTTCCTTGAAACTGATGCCCAGAGCTGTCATTTAGCTACTTGCCATTATCACATCTAAATCCCGCAGGCCCACTTCAAATGCAGAGGATACACCAGCCGGTTGTGAATGGGTTTCCTCAACAATGCTGCCCAATTGACTCACATTTAAAAATACTTTGATCAACCCATCCCTTTGTCACATGAGCTAGAAGCACTAGAGGAGGATGCTGGAATAAAAAATCTGCTGCCACAGCCAAATATGTTGACTTTACCAAAAAGAGATACCTCCTGTCTCTGTAGAAGAAGGATTACAGTGCAATGGGAAGATTGATGTTCCTCTGTCAGAAAGCTACCTTGGAACAGGTGCTCCCAATTAATTTCCATGAGCCACATTCACCCGGTGGTTAGATAATTAAAAAAATAACCTGGGTGAAACCTCTCATGTCAGTATAGCTAGCACATCTGATGTAATGAAATGCACTAGGAATATTCCACTAAAAATGATTAATCTTTATTCTGGGATACATTTTAATGAATAGTATTACTGATATTCTAGATATTAAAATTAAATCAGAGCTATCCTATAAAACAAAAAGAATATAAGGTTACTCTGGAAAATGTACAAAATATAGAAAAGAAAGACAAATTGCAATGCACAGAGACATGAGTATGATTCACTTCCATTCTGTTTTTGCATATATACTGATGTAAATGTAGTCAAACATTATATGGGAGACTTATTAATCAATAGCACATTCATTAAAAAGTAATTAACCAAGTAATATACATAGTCATTGTAAACTAATTGGAAAACCACAATTAAGTAAAATACAAGCCTCACTTTTTTTTTAGAGTAGCACAATATTTTATCTGGTATGTTTTGTTTGTTTTCTTAACGATTCAAAGAATCATATTACTGTGGTAATTGATTTTTGTGGTTGTTAGGGAGCCCATGTGCCTTGGGGAGGATTTTAAATATCATGAAACTGAGTTCCTTCCAGTTTTCTTTCTCATTAGGAGGACTGGAGAGACCAGCCCCTTAGAAAAGATTGAACAGAGATATAAAAGAGACAATTATGTGGTCTATTACCAATTCTGATGGACCTTATGGTATTTAAATGAACAAAGCTCTCTTTGTCGTTTCATTAACATGACTCCTTTTCAGAGAATGAGCAGCTCTCATCTACTTCCTCCATTTTGGGAAAACAACCCAACTTTTCTCAAGCTCATTTGAAAGGGAAGAGTAATTGATTGAGAATGTGTATGGTCTCTGCATGTACCTAACTCTGTGGCTTCTCTCAACCTACACTAGTTCAAGAAGTGGTATGTTATATTCCAGTGGAATAAATAAAGGTTTAAAAGCACAGAACATAATAATGGTTATTTGATTTATAATTCCATGGCATTTGTTAGCGTGTTGTTTTCATTCCTTCTCTTTTTCCCTCTTGGGAAAATGAGATGCATAACATCTGGCCAGAACATACTGTTCTGAAAGGGTTCAAACTTAATATGCTGGATTTCTTCATTTGAAGTTTATCCCATTACAAGGATTTTAGTATTTGCATATCATTTTTTCTTGTTCCCTTTAAAAAAGTAATTTTATACATTAGGGAGTCTACTGATTAAACTGTATGCATCCAAATTTCCCATATGTAAAAAGCCATGATGAACGTAAATGAAAATAATGATCCCTGTAAACAATGGGCTTTTCTAATATTTCACTCTGGCCTATTTTAAGAACTACTGAGGCATAGAAATATTACTGTACATATACTGCTATATATTATTATATATACATAAATAGATCCTTTTATTACTTATCGTGGTGTTCAATATTAAAAGCTGGGGAAGATTTTTGATTCAACTGACATCTGAGGAGACACCACCTTATGATCTCTTTCTTTAAATTTCTGTGCTGCTTATACAAGATACCACTTTATGTAAAACACGGAACCACATACCTTGAGCCTGCTCTTTCTGTTTGACTCTTCCCAAAGTGAAAGGAAAAAGATAAGGTGAATGAAGCATTAAATAAAGAAAGGATACAAATCTCTGTACAATTAAGTTCTTGAGTAGGGATGGGAGCAACATTTAGATGTGCTATTGCAGACACATCTGCAGATTTCTTTAGGATTACCCAAGGTTCTGAGCTATTTCACCTTGGAGCTTTGCCCAAGATGGTATCTCTTCCTGTAATGCTTCTTTACTAACTTTAACCCCTGGGACTCTCACCTAAACTAAACCCTATTTGTTTTTTGGGTAGAAGTAGATAGAGATTTTGTGGGACCTGAAGCTTATATAGATTGGAGGGGCTTATTTTAAGAAAAAAAAATACATAAAATTATAAATACAGGGATTTCCCTGGTGGCACAGTGCTTAATAATCTGTCTGCCAATGAAGGGGACACAAGTTTGATCACTGGTCCGGAAAGATCTCACATGCCGTGAAGCAACTAAGCCTGCGCACCACAACTACTGAGCCTGCGAGCCATAACTACTGAAGCCCGCGCGCCTAGAGCCCGTGCTCTGCAACAAGAGAAGCCACCGCAATGAGAAGCCCACTCCCCGCAACTAGAGAAAGCCCACACGCAGCAACAAAGACCCAACACAGCCAAAAATAAATAAATAAATTTATTAAAGAATTATAAATACAAAAGGTATACTAGAAGTGACTATTGATTGAGAATAAGAAAAGTCAGGAATTACTGCAGACTCGAGATTCAGGCCACTCTCCTCCAGGACGTCTTTAGACAAGTTACTAGAAATGATTAAGCAGAAATGATACCTGATTGTCTCTTGGATTTTCCTCCCCAGCTGGTACACCCCCAGACCTCCTTGGGACCTTCCCAAGGGAGGAGCCAAAAGCTGGTGTTTCCTTAGCATCATGGCAAATCTACCTTTAAGTCACACTCGGACAGTCCTTTCCTGTAAGTCTTCCCTAAAAGCCTGCTTTCGGCATCCCCATCCTGGGCTTCCATAGCATCCTGTATCCACCTTCATCATAGCATTTACCACCTTGTCCTGTAAATGCTTCATTACAGTAGGAATCTTTAGGACAGGATATCTGAACCCCTCCCCATTTTATCCCGTTTCTAGCACAGTTCCTGGAACATACTATGCAGTGAGTTAATCTTTTACAATAACAGCAAATAATTGTGCACCGCTTCCTACGTGCCAGGCCCTGTTCTAAGCATTTTACATATATTCACTACGACATAGCTACGATGATTATCAACATGAAACAGACGAGAAAACTAAGAAGTAGAGTTTAAATAACTTGTCTGAAGCCAAACAACTAGTTCAAGTTGGAGCTAAGATTCAAACGCACACCGTGTGCTGATGAAGTCCACTTTCTTAACACTAAGCAGTACTGCCTCTCAAAAGGCATGAGTATACGGAGGATACTTTCTTCACTCCTATTCTGAGTGGCATTTGAACTCTACGCCTCAAGGCATTGTTTGTACAATGACCAGCTCCTGATCATTTAAGAACTGATAATCCAATTTGTGGATTTTTGAAGACTTTTCAACCCCCTACAGCTTCTTGCCTGCAGGGAGCATTTACATGCTTGTTAGAACCTCCCCAGAGATGAAGGCCAGAACAGGGAGGTTATTACTGCCATTATCCTGCACACTCTCCAGGTATCTATGCTACTGGGGACTGGGAAAGCTAAGGTTGCAGTAGCTTGTCAGTATGTGTGGATTCCAAATAGGACACAGCTCCTCATTATCTATACCTACCCTATTCACCCCTTAAGGGTTGATCATCCAGACCAATACTCTCGTTGGAAAGATGTGTTAAGTACACAGGTGGAAGCTCAGAATATGCACCTTAAGGAGAGTTGAAAGATTTTTAGCAGGAAAGTGACAGGATAAAAACTATGTTTGAAGACGGCTAGGAGAGGGATTGCAGAAGAGGAAGAAATGGAAGACAAGGAAATCAGTCACAGGCTAGCTGGTATTCCACTGCAGCCAGCTTCCTATGTGGACACTTACACTGCAAACATGTCAACCATTTTCAGCATTTTACTTGAAATAATTATTTGCTAAAATTGATTTTATTTTAATTTTTCAGCTCCAATGAATCTCTTAACAATTTATTTTGAAAACTGTATGAAAAATTGCACTTTAGTTTTGAAGATAAAATGTGCATATGCAATTGGGTTCATCAAAATAGTAATTTATACTTATATTTCCTAGCCAGCAAACAAAGTTTACTAAAATTTCCCTATACCAAGGTTTACTTCTACTATGCAGAATTTTCTTTTTGTGAGAGTAAGAAATAGCAGGCCCCAGGGAAATTTTTCTTGCGATTACAGGCATCGAAAGAGGGATGACTTTTCTATCCAAGAGACAGCTTTTGTGATTTTGTAATCCAGACCGTATATGCTTTATGCAACATTAATCTGCCTCGTTTTGCTCAGATGAGAGGTTTTATATGTCATTCCCAGGAAAAATTGGTGACCATAACTGCATAATGAGGTTGAGTTCTTAGCAGCTTATTAGGATTGGGTTTCTGGAATTTTTTAAAGCATTTGTGGAGCCTGGCAGAAATGTGCAGAATTATTCTGCAGTAAACTCTCATTCATTTATAAGGCACTCATTGGGAGTTTACAATCATGTGGCAATAGCTGCGGTGACCTTTAACAGGGAGGGCACTGCCTACTCAATGGAGTTATATGAAACCAACTGAGGAAAGCAAACTCTTTTAAAGCATCTGTTATCACTTTAGAGGCACCATTTTAAATGATGATAAATTAAAATACTTACTAGCGACCATTTAAGCAGGTCTTCTACAAAGTGTTACCAGTATTACTAGCTTAGTTTGAGTTAATTTATGCCTTAAAATACCATTTTGTTTTAATTCTTGTAATTCCAATCACCACCATGCCTTTGTTTGATGCAATTTATTCCATACTGACTTAATAGAATAGATTTTGTCCATCTAAAAAAATAGAATGTTCTTTGGCAAATATCCACTGACATCATCAGAAATCATGCATTGGATACTTTTCAAGTATGAGACTATTTCAGAGATTTTAAGAATGGGTTTTTATATATAGTACAGGTTTTTAGTGCTCAAGCCAGGCTGTCTTTTGGAAATTTGGAAATTAACAGTTTCCTTGTCCTTTTGTCCATTTTTCCAAGTAGGAAGTGCTTTCTACTGAATGTGGGATACCCTTTGTGTAGCATGGCCTAAAACTTAATAGATGCTCATTACTTTTCTTGAAAAATGAAGTGGACTAAATGAGTGGTTCAGCCTTTTATATGTAGTGCCCTATATTTGAAGCTGGTAACAGACAACAGAGAATCATTTAGTCAAGAAGGTCCTGGCATGGGATTCCAGCCAAGCAGAAATGAGCTAGCGAATAACAAAAGTCTAGGCAAACAGAGGTATAGAAGATTCCAGGAGGAGAGTAGGCAGGCACCAGAGTACCACACAGGCAGAGAGGGCCCAGAGGGCCAACAAGAAAGGCACCATCAACAAAAGGTCCAACTATGGGCCCATAAATGTCAGCTACACGCAGGAATCAGTGGAAGGTAAATAGTGTATCTCCATGTCTGAGAAACTCTGCATTCCTTCATTCAGCTTTTCATTCAGTGGTTAATCTTAACTATTTATTGTATACTACTATTCACCAGACTGTATTAGCATCTGCCTAGAACTCATAGTTTTCAGCATTGCATACTTATTCAATAGCTGTTGATTAAATAGAATTGGTTGAAGATAAATGGCATAAAGTGAATAAGACTGAAGTAGGTCTGGAGAAAGTACCCAGGCAAGGTGCTCATGTACGTAAAAATCAGCCATGGTTTGTTTACTCCACACATTTCTCTGCATCTTATTAGTGACACTGCATGTGTCTGTCCTTACCCAAACATATCTGCAATCAGGAACGATATCCAACTGTATTGTTACATCTTTTACTATAATTCCCCATTGTCCCTTCTGTTCCTAAAGTAGAAGAGTGAGCTTGAGTTAGGGAAGATTGCATGGCTCTTAAAGAAATGGACTCAATGTGACACAAGGTCATGGTCCCATGTGGACTCAGTAACGATTACAGTACAATTAGCTATGACTGGAAGAACACAAAAACACACATTTGCTAATTTACTATCACTCTTCTTTTCATCAGCTAATCTGTGTAAACATGTAGATGAAATCATAAGAGCAGGCTACCTCAAGAGCAGCGACGTAAAAGGAGACTTTTTTCTTTTATTAAAAATATTTTGTTTTTTATTTTTGCATTTGACCACTCCACTGAGCAGCTGAGTCTTATGGTGAGATAATTAACTGGAAGCCATACATCTTCTAGTTTTTTTTGGTTATACCTAAGGGGCTATAGCTAAATTATGTATAGGGAAGAAAATTGTCATTGTGTACCTTCAGAGTCTAAAACTATGTTTTGCCTACTGGAAATTGCTCAAACATCAGTTGACTTGAACCGAGTTTGGAAAATGCACATAGATCTGAAAGGTGTCCTTTAAACCATGTAGGTAGTAGACATCACCCTGTCAGATTAGCTATAGTCACAAATGGGATAAGAAGAATATGGGATCAAGGATGAACTAATCTGAAGTGGAAGAAACGTGATATGTCAAGAATCGGGATCAGAAGAATAGAGAGAGTAGCCATGGATCAAGAAGAACCAATCAAGTTCATAACGGAAGTGTCCTGTTGATCTATTGTTTTTCACATTATTCACATTTCTGACTTTTGGTTTTGATATTGTCAGGTAAGAAACAATCTGCCTGTATTTCCTTCAAAGAGATAGTTCATATTCCTATTGAATATGAATTAAAAGATGACCTAAACTTCTGTGCTCCTTAGGAGTATTTGTTTGAAAATCTTGTCCATTTCTAGAAACTTCCGATAGTTAAGCAATAGCTCACTCAAATCCTGTCTCTCAGTAGCTTCAGTGTTCTTGTTTTGAAGCAGAAAATTCACTAATTTGGACAATGTGGAATTGAAGTGTCCTGGTTCTTTGCAGAAAATCAACTATATCAACATCTTTCAAATATAACCTGTCTGAATACTACCAGTGTTTTGAAAGTTTTCTTTGTAAAATTTCAATGACAACGAGTTTATGGCAAACCTACTACATAACTTACTGGTATGCGGGATACAGTAAAAAAGGAAGCTAAACCTACTCCTGTTAAAAAAAAAAAAAGAGAGAAACAGAGAGAGTGAAACACAAAACAGTATATAATCTGGCTCCTTATTCTACAGGATTGATCAAAATATTGTAGGTATTCATACGATGTCATAAATAGTTTCAAAGGCCAGGAGTTTAACCTGATATGTGGTTGTTCCAGGATTTGATCTTGGGCCTTTCTGACTGCAAAGTCATTGCTCTTTTTACAATATTCTAAAACTAGTGAAAGTTAGTTTGGAAAGCTAGCTTAACCAGGAAAAAAAGAAAATTCTTTCTAAGAAAAAGGACTTGCAAGGTCTACTCTGGCATTTTTTCCAAAGAATACCAAGTGTATATTAAAGGGAGGCATAAACTGAGCCTTAAAAAAATTAGGTGAAAATGTTTCCTTTCAAGAATCTGCTGAGGTTCATTAAATATCGTATTAGTGAAATGATCAATTCAAAGGCTAGCTTACACCTTCCTTTTCTCAAGAAACTCAAAGTCCTTCATGATATTACCTAAGAGCAAAACCTGTAAACTACCAAAGGAAGTAAGACTGTGAAGCAATAGAACAATTACACTGTCTTTACATACTGATGAATCACCTGTGCTCTTACTCTCATGTGCTCTTAAATTTGAGTACAAATTTCACACAGCAGAAATGAAAATTAAGGGGAGTGTTGGTGGGGCTTAAAACGGGTTCTTACACAATACAGTAAAAAGAAGTTTTATGGTGGGAAGAGAGGAAAGGCCAAATCCGTAGTAGTTCCAGGCACTAGATTTCAAAGCATTTCCTGTTGAACTCAAAGATGGGTGCAAACAGCATACTGCCTTTTCTTCGCACAGAGAAAGGTGCCTAACTATGAACAGGCTTCTAGTGACAATGTCTAGTTCCTTATCTTTCTATGCACGTGTACACACACACACACACACACACATACACACACAAACACACACAAACACAGTTTGAAGTCTCCCTGCCTACCCACCAAAATGTCACAAATACACACATCAAGAACATACACATGTACACAAATACACATGCTATTACATACACGTGCACACATATCACACATGAACTGACCATATGCACACCTACCTTCACACACATGAATGTAAGGAATGTGGTGCATTCCACCCAATTCACGTCCATGTATGTGCACACGCAACACACATACTTCATACAGCCACACATCCATACACTCACATGTGCAACATACACATGCACACATGCAGATAACATGAAACACAATGCTAACACAGAGAAGCACACACATGCCTTAGTCAAGAGGCCACACCCACATCACAAATGCACACACGAATACACTCAACACAGGTGCACAAACAATAAGAAAGAAGACTCAGAAGACTCTAGAGAAATTAAATATATCTCTATTAAAAAGTTTGGCAATTTTTAAGTCATAAAGAGAGAAATGGGAAAAAAAAGGTAAATCAATACAAGAAGGATAGAATAAACAAGTTTTCAAGACTCTGAGGCTTCCCTTTGCAGAATGGAGATTACCATTTTAATTAAAAAGAACACAGTATCAGTGCCATAGCAAGTCATGGTAGGTGTGTTTAACTCCAAAATTCCAGGCGGCACTGCTTAATCCTCTAGATACACAGTTCAGTTCCCAGCTGAGCTGAGCAATTTGATCAAGGTCACTGGGGACAGTAAACAGTACGAGCTTGACTTAGTTTGAGCATGAACCACAAGTCCACTCCCTTAAGTTCACTTCAATATTTCATTTCATAAACAGGAAGAGGAAATGGATTTAACATAGAGATTTCTTCATTTAAAATTCTATTTAATTCCTCATCATAGATGAGAGGTTTGACAGTGATGAGGTGCTCATAATTTATGTATGAATCTGTTGCATTTTAAGTGTGTCCAGGTGCACAGGGAAAATGGAGATATGTGCTTTTATGTGGTGTCTCTGCATGAACGATGTCCAGCTAGCACCCAACACACTCTGAGGATGCAAACAATGCTATTTTAAATACGATTAATAAACGTAAATGAGAAAGAAAACATTTTTCAACACTGCATCTTATAACACATTTTAATAATTATTTTTTTGTGTGAAGAAAAACAACGATTCTGTTGGCGTGCAGACATAAAGCATGATTCCTTACCACCCTCTTGTGGTGATTTTAAAGAACAATTTTCTCATCCCTGAATATCCTCTATCTCCTCCCCACCTCCTACCACCATCTCTAATAATGGGCCTCTAGAGGCTTTTAGGGTGAATCACAGAAAACTGCTTATATTTGACAATTTTTGTTCTACAAACATGGTAATGGCATGCGTTATGGTTGTAACGAAACCCCTCCTGATTGCCAACTTGTTTTCTGAACCCCAGGACAATTCATACACTGCATTCCTAGATTTGTTTTAAATTATCATTCCATTACAACTCCCTGCTTAGGGTGACCAGAATTGTATCATATTCTTTCTAACCACATTTTTATCAGTATTTACCAACATGACATTCTGGTCCATTAGAGCTGGTTCCAGTCCGGCGCTGCACACATGACTTCTTCTTTGTTCCTCATTTCATGAGGGTCCCTTCCTGGCTCATCCAATATCTATCCATTTCTTTATTTCCCAACTCAATATAACTTTCTTGGATGTATCCGACTTCCATGAATCTGTGTCTTCTATTTTGATGGCCAAAATTTGAACCTAATAAATTAATTGCTCTATACTGCCTTAATCTCTAATGGTGTCCCACTCTTGAACCACTGCCCCCTGCCCCTGGCAGCTATGTACTGAAGGAAGAATACCTGTCTGTCACCTCTCTAACTATCTATCTATCTATCTATCTATCTATCTATGGTAGGCAGAATAATGGTCCCCCACAAAATGTCCATGGCCTAATCCCCAGAACAGTGAATATGTTTGGTTATATGGCAAATGAAAATTAAGGGTGCTAATCAGCTGACCTTAAAATAGAGATTACCCTCGATTATCAGATTGGTTCAGTGTAATTACAGGGGTCCTTAAAAGTATAGAAGGAGGCAGAAGAGGGAGAACAGAGAGATGGCAGCTTGAGAAGTATTCAGCCCAGCCTTGCTGGCTTTGAAGGAGGAAGGAGACGAAGAGACAAGCCATGTGCACAGCCTCTAGAAGCTGGAGAAAACAACAAAAGGGATTGTCCCTTAAAGCCTTCAGAAGGAATGTAGTCTTAAGGATAACTTGATTTTAACCAGAAAGACCGATTTCGGACTCTGACCTTCAGAACTGTAAGATAAAAAATTTGTATTGTATAAGCCCCTAAATTTACAGTAATTTGTTACAGCAGCACTGAGAAACTGATTGTGTATCTACAGCTCTATATTGGCTCCACTGGAGGTGATCATAGTGGTAGTGGGAGGCAATGGAGACACACAAAAAGGTGAAAGTTACCATTTGTCAAGGGTTGCTCTGATATTTGAAATTAGACAGACCTAGCTTCGACTGAGTCTACTACTCATTCAATTCTTGAAATGTTGTTCAATTCTGAGCCTCGCTAAGACTCACCTTGCTCCCTCACAAGGAGAGTAAGGAGGATTTATAAGGTTTCATTCTCATAGGCTTGTTTGAATATTAAATATATAAAGTTTTACGTTCTAAGCCTTTTGTGTCTCATTTAGTAAAATGTCTCTCTCTTTATCCAAATATACCTGTTTTGTACCATATGGACGCTGCTGCTCTTGAAGAATTTATAATGGAGGACGGAATTGTCGAGACTCAGAATAGATAACCAATGGAGTACCTCTAGCTAGATTATCAGCTCAAAGAGGATATCACTGTTGCACAAAAACCACTGATGCTGGGCTCATGTGAACTCTGCATATGTTAATAGAAACCACACTGCAGCCTTCAGGTTCAATCGCAACTGTGTCCCTATTAACTTCAGCAAGCATCAATGGGGCACACATTTTATTCAAGGCTGTGATTGCTTGAGGAAGTCATTTTATCTCCAAGAACTTCAGTAGAATTGGAAAGACTGGAGACCACCTTCAGCAGCTGACATCTTCTCACCCAGGGTACTCTCGGCATACGTTAGAATACTTTTACATCTTCTAGTCATAAAAAAATTCTGATTTTAAAGAAATCTTAGGCTTCTGGTTTCTGCTCCCACATGTAGAGAGCTCAGACATCAACTTGGCTTATGACGAGAGAAAGTTGAACAAGCTGAAAATTAATGACTTTTCTTGGAGTCACCAGTTGCATTCAGAGAGGAATACCTGAGATCTGTTTACCTGAAGCAGAAGCCACCGGAGTCCTCTACTGATAGGAACACTTAGATTTTAATTTTGAAAAATTGCTGGAGGCTGAGTATGAACTCATGTGAGAGTGAGGAACCCTTGGGGACTGTACTAGCGGGGGCCTCACACTATAGGGCACTATATTTAGAAACACTACTTGGTTCTTATGGAAGATCTGGAAAGGACCCCTCATGACTCTGGCAGGAGGAAGGGAAGAATAACCAACTAGAAAGAGCCCAGAGCCTTCTCCATAATAAAGGCTGTTTGTCCAGGGGAAAAGATTTTGCTAAAAGTTTATATCAGTATTCCTCCTACTCATATGCTCTCTTTAGCTTTCCTATCTCACCTAAGGGGGAAAACATAGTCAATAGGGATTACGACTTCAAGGAAATAGATTGGGAATGCCACAGTCAGGGAAGGGAGTACAGAGCAGTGGGGGGAAAATCTGTACCAAGAATGCCACAGTCCTAGGATACAGGCCCATTAGAACACTGAGATTTAATTGGAGGATTACATAATGCTTTCCTTCCCCTACACTTTTACTCCACATCAAGCTCCAATATGATAACAGTGCTGCAAGAAAGAGCTACAAGAGCCTTTCTCTGAACAGAAGTTCTTAGGGAAGCCAAAGTCAAGAGGTGAGACAAAACCAAGGTCGTTAGAGGAATCTAAAGCTTCTGACACATACAGCTACAGCAAATATTAAATACAGCCACACTCCTAGTGAGATTACCATAAATCCTCACACGAAAGGCTTATTTACCTCAGTTCCTACTACCCAATACATGTTTGGCTTTCTACACAATACTGTAAGGCATGACAAAAGAGAGTAAGAAAACAAAATCCAAAGAGACAAAATAATCACCAGAATAAGACTCAGATATGACTCAGATATTAGAATTATCTGATAGGGAATTTAAAATAAATATGATTAATAAGTTAAGGGCTCTTATGGTAATAACATGTAAGAACAGATGGGTAACGTAAGCAGAGCAATGGAAACTCTAGGAAACAAAAGGAAATTTTAGAAATCAAAAGAACTGTTAACAGAATGAAGAATGCCTTTGATGGGCTCATCAGAAGACTGGACATAGTTGAGGAAAGAATCAGTGATCTTGAAGATACAACAATAGAAACTTCCTAAAATAAAATGCCAAGAAAAATTTAAAAAATCAGACCATTCAAGAACTGTGGGGCAATTACAAGTTTTAACACACATGATATCAAAATAACAAAAGGAAAAGTGAGAAACAGAGCAGTAGAAATATTTGAAGCAAGAAAAAAACTAAACAAAATTTACAATTCTATATATACCACCAAGCAAAGCATCTAGCAAAATTTTTCCAAAATTGACAGGTGACAATATGGGCACTGGAATTGATGGAGAAAAGCCCGTAATTCCATGAGTGATGAGTCATTTTCACTGCAGCATAAGGTAACAGAAAAGGAGCCTAGGAAGATAATATTGGGGTGGCAAGTTGGGGTAAGAGCATGGAAGATCATGAATACTAGCCTATGTTGTTTGTACCTCAATCAAAAATCTGTGATAAACTTTTCCTTAGAAAGAAATAGTAATAACATGTTTTAGAGTAAGGCAAGACTGGAAAGCCTTAAGACCATTAGTTGTTACTGAAAAAATCCAGGAAATGGGTAATAAGAACAGTGTCTTTGACAAGGGCTTAATTTCCAAAATATACAAACAGCTCATACAACTCAATTAACAACAACAAAAAAAGCAACACAATAAAATAATGGGCAGAAGACCTAAAGAGACATTTCTCCAAAGAAGACATACAGATGTCCAACAGGCACATGAAAAGATGCTCAACATCGCTCATTATTAGAGAAATGCAAATCAAAACTGCAACGAGGTACCAGCTCACACAGGTCAGAATGGACATCATCAAAAAGTCTACAAATAACAAATGCTGGAGAGGGTGTGGAGAAAAGGGAACCCTCCCAGGCTGTTGGTAGAAATGTAAATTGGTGCAGTCACTATGGGCAACAGTATGGAGGTTCCTCAAAAAACTAAAAATAGAGACTTCCCTGGTGGTCCAGTGGTAAGGAATCCACCTTCCAATGTAGGGGACATGGGTTCCATCCCTGGTCGGAGAACTAAGATCCCACATGCCGGGGGGCAACTAAGCCCACGCACCACAACTACTGAGCCCACGAGCCATAAGCTACAGAGCCCATGAGCTCTGGAGATCATGCGCCACAACTAGAGAGAAGCCCGCGCATCACAACCTGAGAGAAGCCTGCGTGCCTCAACGAAGATCCCACGTGCTGCAACTAAGACCTGACACAGCCAAATAAAAAAAAAAAGAAAATAATTAAATAAAATAAATAAATATTAAAAAACTAAAAATAGAGTTGCCATATGATCCAGCAATCCCACTCCCAGGCATATATCCGGACAAAACTATAATTTGAAAAGATACATGCACTCCTATGTTAAGAGCAGCACTATTTACAATAGACAAGATAGGGAAACGAGCGAAATGTCCATCGACTGATGAATGGATAAAGAAAATGCGGTATATATATATATATATATATATACATACAATGGAATGCTATTCAGTGATAAAAAAAGAATGCAATAATGCCATTTGCAGCAACACGGATGGACTAGAGATGATCATACTAAGCAAAGTAAGTCAGAAAGAGAAAGACAAATACCACATGATAGCACATATATGTGGAATCTAAAATATGACACAAATGAACTTATTTATGAAACAGAAACAGACTCACAGACATAGAGAACAGACTTGTGGTTGCCAAGGGCCGGGTGGGCGGAGGAGGGTTGGATTGGGAGTTTGGGACTAGCAGATGTAAACTATTATATATAGAATGGATAAACAGCAAGGTCCTTTTGTACAGCACAGGGAACTATATTCAATATCCTGTAATAAACCATAATGGAAAAGAATATGAGATATATATATATATATACATGTATCTATATGAATCAGTTTGCTGTACATCAGAAACTAACACAACATTGTAAATCAATTACACTTCAATAAAGAAAATAAAAAATAAATTAAAAGAAAGAACAGTGTCTATGGTAATATGTAAACGCTTTTACCAAAGATGGTTTATGGAGCGAGTCCTGCAACCAAGCAACAAAAGTGATAAAAGTAATAGATTAGTATAATGTAATCAAGTAATAAATTCAAGTAGGGAAATCTTACTGACCAGCACCAATATTAAACTACTTTCTAGCAAAAAAGTGAGCATTTCAAATTTAGAGTTTACAGAATTACAAGTAGCAACAAAGTAGTTATTTAAAACTTCCTCCAGAAGGCTGCAACAATTTATAAATGCATAAGGAAATACATTCTTAACTACTCATATGACCTTGGAGATCATGGAGAATGCTATTGAAAAGGATAGTTCTGGAAAATGCTGATTTGGGTATTTTTTAAATTTCCGTCGGACTACCATTAAGGCCTCATATCCCACAAATACAGATGCCGTGGGCAACTGATTTCAGCCTTGCTGACTTCAATACTCTAATTACCACTTTTCTTTATGGATGAATTAGTTGAGTAGCTGTGTGATTTATCCTGATTGATTATCATCATGGCACAACATTTGCAGATGGAATAGTCAATGAAATGCATTTCTAGCAATACCTATTCTAGCTTCCTTCAATATATTATACATGTAATGTCAAGGTCTTACAGTTATATCTTGCATATTTTAAGGCAGTTTTCTTGAGTATAGTATCTATGGAGCTTACCTGAGTAAAAATGCTTACATTATAGTTGCATCACTTGGATGATGTGTTGTAAAAGCAAGATGATTCTGTGGCCAAATGCTCTTTCCCTGCTTATACTATACGGAGTTGTTAACAGCCTGGCCAAAGAGGTGACAAACCGGTGACCACCTGGGCCAGATCTAACCCCCAGATGTGTTTTGCGTGGACCATGAAATGCTTATGAATTTTAAAATAAATACAAATATTATTTTTAAAAAGAACAGATCTGGGACTTCCCTGGTGGTTCAGTGGTTAAGACTCTGTTCTCCTAACGCAGGGGGCCCAGGTTCGATCCCTGGTCAGGGAATTAGATCCCACATGCCGCAACGAAGTTCCCACGTGCCGCAACTAGACCCAGCGCAGCCAAATAAATAAATAAATATTAAAAAAAAAAAAGAACAGCTCTTACTTGAAAGCTCATTTTTTTTTCTTTAAAGATTAGGAAGTTGGGCAACACTGGTCCTACAATTCTGTATACCAACAATGGCTCCCCCAGTCTCCAATGTTCCCCAAATGCATGCACTTACATTTAATTCCTCTGTCTCCCTTGCTTAAATCACTTGCCAGTTCCTCTATTAGGTCTTGGATTAGTCAGCTAGGGCTGCCGTAACAAAAGATCACAGACTGGGGGGCTTAAACAACACAAATGTACTGTCGCAGAGCACTGGAGGCTGGAAGTCCAAGATCAAGGCGTTGGCAGGTTTGGCTTCTTCTGAGGCCTCTCTCCTTGCCTTGCAAATGCCACCTTCTGACTATGTTCTCACATGACCGTTCCGCTGCAAACACACCTCTTCCTCTTATAAGCAACCAGTCCTACTGGATTAGGGTCCCATCATTATGACCTCATTTAACCTTAATAACCTTCTTAAAGATCCTGTCTCCAAATATAGTCAAATTCTTCCCCTGCACTTGCTAAGTGTTGGACTTGGGCAAGTTAATTATTGTCTCAGAACCCTGGTTTCCTGATCTGTAGAATGAACATCTAACAACACTAAGTGTCTCTGAGTCCACTTCTTGGTAATCGTTCATGTACTGAGGAATCACCTGGGCCTTTGTTAAAATATAGATTGATTCAGCTGATCTAGGATGAGGCCCGAGATTCTGCATTTCTCACAAGCTCCAGGCGATGCTGATGCTGTTGTTCTGCGGACCACGCTTTGAGTAGCAAGGTCCGAGAAGACTAAATGAGTAAATAGGTACAATGCATTTAGGATACTGCCCGCCACATCACAAAAATCCAAAAGCCTGACTCCAACTGTCATCATTATTCCAATGGAGCTGATTGTAGATCAGTAGACTACGTCTCTGTAGGAATACTTAATGTATCCCAATTGTGGTTTTCCTTTGGCTCCTTGCACTCTGCTTTAAATTCATGCAGTTTTGTTATATTTTATATGCTTAGAAACTACTCTAAATCCCTTTTGCAAAAAGGAAGATTATACAAATTAAACACATTGATTAATGGAGAAAGAGAGAATATATTTTTATAATGAATTGAAAATAATGTGACCACAAAAACTAAACCAGAAGGCCAGTTGTAATCACCCACACTCTCTGATCAGTACTTCCAGCAGACCGCACCCCAGTGCACCTGGGAGATGATGTCACCCCCAAACAGCCTTATAATGCCTACTCTTTCACTATTTCCTAGTTTGCCCAACATAGCCCACCTTTTCCAAACTTCTTTCAGGTCCTTAAAATGTATTACTTTTGCACATGTCCTGGCCTTTGTATTAGCTGTTTCCTCTGGTACTCTCTTTATCCTCCCCTTCCTTCAGATCTTAGCTCATATGCCACCTTCTCCAGAAAGTTATCTGATCTCCCTCCCTTTTAGATTTGTGTTTATTGCCCCTACAAGTCCTCTCATAGCATCTTTTGACTACCTTTATCTCTCTGCATACAATAATGTATTTTAATTGCTTATTTACATATACCAATCTGTCTCTCCCACAAATCTGCAAGTTCCAGGAAGGCAAGATCCCTATGCTTATGTACTATTTTAGCCTCAGTACTTAGACCTGTGCTTGACATATGGTTGGCATAACAGTGAAGACTCAATTCATGTGTGCTCTATTAATGAATGAATGGATGGATGAGTGGGTGTGTAGGTAGGTGGATGGATAGATGTCTTGGATGTACGGATAAAAAAGCAGATGCTCCTATTTTTAAGGGTTTTTGACACAGCATTTATCGGCAACAACTTGACAATTTTATTTAGCCTGGAATACTGAGACACAACGATCATCTCAAAATCTACATACTCACTGGGAGCACCAGTCAACCCATCCTCTTTGCCCACCTGAGAAGAATGTTTATGAATAACGAAATTACTAAATGGGTTTTAGCATGTGGCAAAAATCTGTCTGTGATACCCGCCATGAAGGGGTTACAGGCTGAAGCTCATTTAACTTCAGTTCAAGTCTCAGATTTCAACTTCACCAGAGTCAGCAATCTAACACATGTACAGTTAGTTGTACACAAAAAGAAACAAGCAAATACTGAGGAGTGGATCTCAATGAACTCACCATCATTAGAGGGAAAACACATTCAAATTGTACTAGTGACTGATCATACCTTGGTCTTATCATCTTCACAGTTCAAAAGAGAGACAGCTCATGATTATTATTAAGATAAAAATAATGAACTTAGTTTCAGCTTGTAAAACATGATTTCATAAGTCATTGCTCAATTTAAAATAAAATGGATTCTTCCTTTTTGGATTGGACAAACTGAACTCTTATCAGAAATGATGTTACATTTTCAGAGAAGAGTGATAGTACCAAGCTTAATCAACCCTCTGAAAGTATGGTATGCATTCACAGAAATATCTTAAAAGTATATCCTGAGGTTTTTATCTTTGTTGGAAGTATAGCACACTTGATTATGTAGGACAGAAACCATTCAGCGTGTGTCTTGAGGCTCATTAAGTTCCCCAGGACTTGTGATAATGAAGATAAACAGTCTAACCTTTCTTAGACTTGGGACCCTGGTTACCACAATGTCTCATTAGGAAGAAACACACTAGGAAATACATGGATAAATGTATTATAAAGCACCATGCCTCTAAGTGGTGCCCCAGGCCCTCTACTTTTACCCTCTAATTTTGTTTTCTCCCCACATTCTGGCTACTTTCTACAGTCAGAGAACAGTGCCTTTTGCGAAAGATCTTTGCTACCAAATTCTCAGCTTAGGTTTCAAGAAATAAAATCCTGCACAGGTTGACAGAGTAGCTTGCAATACATTTTATAAACTGGAATTCTTTACGGACAAATGTTGGGATGCTTCCTAGCATTTACAACAGTTTCTACAATTCGATTTTCAATTACTGAGTTTTTTGAAAGAAAGAAAGAGAGAAGGGAGAGCGAGAAGAAAGATAAACTGTTTAGCAAATTCTATGACAAAAAAAGCAAAAGTAACAACTTATATTGATAATTTGAACCCGATAATAACAATATCCTAGTGCCGTGTGTTAATAAGATACAGCCATTGCACTAGTAATGATTTGCCTCTGCTTCTTTTGAATAAATCTCAGGTGGAAATAAGCCACGGGAAAACCTTGCCTCTGATATCTACTTTTCGAGAGACAGACGGTCCATTGAGGAGCAGTTCCTGCTTCTGTTGATAGGAGAAGTACGGGAAAGATTATAAAGCGCAGCTATGAATGGAAAAAAATCATCCTTGCCATTTGGAAGAGCCACTGATACTCATGAACTGTACCAAGAACTTTGCTGGAGACTCAGAAAAGTTGAGTTACGGTCAGATGTTCTCAAGGTGGATCTAAGCTTTCACTCATCCCAAGAGAGAAAAGTAAGACCATCCTGCCTTCAAAATAAAAGTAGGTGGAAACTTAGCAGAGATAGATGGTGATGCCCAGTGGATTCAGTAAATAAGGCACTTTTCTAAGTAAAAGGCCTAGGTTTGAGTTTTTAATTTGATCAAGCCATATGAATGGGTATCTGAGGATTAGAATCAATAATTTTATCGTGATTCTAAATGCTCTGATTCGATCACGGATCTTAGCAGATCTTTTCACTGCATTATCTTGTATCATCTAAAATAGCTCAAGAAGTAGAGATTGGGAGGACCAGACAACCATTAATGCAATCTAACTGGGATATATTTAAAATTGAGAATGGATAGTTCCTAAGAAAGCTAAATAACATAAAGAGTGCCACTAAGGCAAAAATGAAACAAGTTATTTTACATATTAAAATATAACAGAATGCCGTCTTAGCCTTTTATACCAAGCCACAGTATGACTTTCTTGCGACCCAGGTACTTTTGCCTTCATGGGCTCCTTTCTCCAAAATACATTTAAAAATAAGTTTTATGACTGCATTGTCATAAAATTGAAAGTGTTAGTATTATGTATTATTTTCTTTGACCCCCAAAGTTAATTTTTTCTTCTCATTAAAAAAGTGAAAACTTTTTTCCTGGGACCCTGAAAGTATTAGGGGCCCTGGGTACAAGGCAGGTACTTCATGAACATGGTGGAGAAGTTGGTCCTGCTTCTATATACTTGTATCTAGAGATCATGTATCTCCTTTCAATCCACAGTCACAGACTTCTCATGCCTAGGAGTCACATTTAGGAAGAACACACCACACTTTGAGCATTAAGCATTAAGTATAACCTCAAATATTTTTCTCCTCCAAACCCATTTTACGAAGTTTGTTTCATTAGCGAATACGTCTGCTACTCAAGGCAAGTTTGCTGGCTCCCTTTGAACAAGCTGGCCTTCACCGAGTGTCCTCCTAAGGAGGCTCGAATTCTGAAAGATCCAAATGTTCTAAACTCTACTATCTTCTGTACAACCATAATTCACCTCTACATCACAGGCCTCACTGATGCAGTTGATGTGATAAAAAATCGTAACCAGCAGAATATAAGCTCCACAGGGGCAGAAACGGTTCTGTTTGCTTTGTTTTGCTTCTTCTGATGTGTTCACTGATGTATCTCAAATCCTTAGAACAGTGCTTGCCCACAGTAAATGCTCCATATTTGAATAAATGAAGTACAATGGACTGGACTTCTTTAAAATCTCTTCATGTTGCTCACTCTCCATACCCGTGAGTTTATTACACCTGCCTCCTCTCTGGCCCTTCTAGTCTTCCTCCTACACGGCTCCCAGAGGCTTCTGCCCACAGCTCAGTTATGATGATGTCATGATGTTATCTGAAGTCTTTTGATGGTTCCCTATATTCTATAGAAAGAAAAAAATCGAAGCTATTGAAGTGTAAGGTATTAAAGGCTCTCCATGGTCCAATACCAGATAATATCTAGCTTTGCTCCCCAATAGGCTGCATATTTCTTTGATAGAACTGAGAAACTGCTATGCTTCCCGGTCTCCAAGTCTGTCCACATGTTGTTCTTTTGCATGGGTCACTTTTTATCTAGCCTTTATCAATCTCACCTCCCTTCACCCCACATCTTTCATGACTAATTCCTATCTGTGTACCATGACTGACCTTCTCTTTCCTTTAGGAGTCCTAGGCATTTTCCTGCATCACTTACAACTTCCCTCTAAAATGGCACTCATCTGACTTTATTGTGCTTGTGTGTTTACACATGTTTCTCCCCCTAGATTGTACATTCCTTCAGAGAACAGGGCCGTTGTGCAACATTCTAACCCTAGAAACTGGTATAATCTCTGGAACTTGGATTCAATAAACAGAAGTAGAGGAATGAATGAATGAATGAGACTTTCTTACATTTAAGGGAAAATTGAGGCATTTCAGGATTCAGATTAAGGTTATGTCTGCCACTTCATTTGTTCATTTATTAACAATATTTCAAAATAATAGAAAATATTTCCTATTCCTAATAGGAACTAATAAAAACAATGCACGTTAAAACCATAGCATTGATATATCATTTTTAGAAGTCTATCTACATTCATTATTGGGAAAGAGGTGGAGAAATGGATATTCTAATATTTATTTATTTTATTTTATTATTTTTATGTTCTTTATTTTTTTTTGTCTGTGTCGGGTCGTAGCTGTAGCACGAGGGCTCTCTTGTTGAGGGGCGCGAGCTCAGTAGTTGTGGTGCGTGGGCATAGTTGCCCCTCGGCATGTGGGATCTTAGTCCCCTGACCAGGGATCGAACCCGCGTCCCCTACATTGGAAGGCGGATACTTTACCACTGAACCACCAGGGAAGTCCCCTCATACACTACTCTTGAGAGTGAAAATTTACATGTCCTATTTGGAAAGATATGTGGCAAGTAAGTAAATGGAAATTCACACATCCTTTAACGCATTCATTTTACCATTTTACTTCTCTCTCTCTCTCTCTCTCTATATATATATATATACATATATGAATCATGATCATAGATATATGAATCTCTCTCTCTTTCTATATATATATATATACACACACACACACACATATGAATCACTTAAGTGACATACTTAAGTGTGTTCACTACAGCCTTTGGTGTAATAGTAAAAATTAGAAACAGTATGAATGTATATCAAGATGAAAATGACTAAATAAAAGTTGGGTATAATCACACAACAGAATGATATATATAACAGTTAACATCTTGAAGTAGATAGATCTTAAAAAACATAATGATGATTGGAAAAAAGCAAATCGCAAGATGATAATTACCCCATGCTACCATTTGTGTAAATAGAAACCTCACAAACCAATACAATATATATGGTTTATACAAATGCATTTATGTTTGAAAATCCAGAAATTGGGATGGAATGATATTAAATGACCCCTTGATAGAGGATGCCTCTGGGAAGGAGTATAAGTGATGAGATTTGGGGAGTAGTCAAAGAGACCTTCATTTTCTTTACGGCATCTTAACATCTTTACTCAAAACATAAATTGAAGTATAGCATTGGTGATGGAAATGTATGCACTTCTTGTTCAGATTATATATTTACCTATGTCTTTTACATCTCCCCCCTAAAAGATAGGATAAACAAACCATGGGTACCAAAAAATAATCTCAGAGTTTTGGAGATGCAGCCAGGGAATGAAAAGAGAAAGGCCACAGGATCGCACAAAGGACAGCATCAAACCCTACCTGTGGGAGTAAAAGGACGTCAAGTCAGAGACGTCTATACATAGGAGTTATGCATGCCCCTCACGTTAACTTTAGGGAAAGTCATGACAATCTTGAGGTATTTAGAGAGGCTTATGAGTACTGTAAAATGAATGGCTTGGGAAAATAAAAGGAAAGAAATTACTATGGAAAGAAAGGAATAAAATTGGCAAAATGATGTTTGCTGTTGCTGAGACTAGAGAGTGGAGAGGCAAACAAGCTGCCTCCCTGGTCTGGTTATTACAGATAACAGCTGTCTGAATGTAAGAGTCGGTGCACTGAATATGCAAGTCATCAATCAGTAGTCTTAAACTATAAAACAACAAAAAAAACATCCATAGCACATAGTCCACAGGACAGTTACTATGCTACCCTTACTGACAAGTTTCTTAAAAGGAGATCAAAAGAAACTGTACTCTATTTTTTTAATAGAAAATGAAAGTGACAAGGATGAGAAGCATGCAGTGTGTAGTTTAGATAAAGGGAAAGAAGTTTTTCCAATGAGTACATATTCTGCTGACAGACAGAAAGAAGCAAAGGAGAAAAGAAGTTAGGTTGTGGATTGTAAAGAACACATTAATTAAAACAGACTGAATCACTGTTGTGCTTGTATCAGATTATACTATTAACGAGATATGAGAAGGATCCAGAGTGCTGAACGCCTCAGTGATTTTAAACTGGGACCTTTGAACTCTGTTAATTTATATACTGGCTATTATAAAATTCAGAAAACTGTCAGTTGCTATCATAATACTATTGTTTTTACACTGACAGTCAATGACAAGCTTACCCTTCAAGAACAATAAACATGCAGAGAAGTAGAAGGCATTTTATGAAAGCCACCCAGCTGGGTTCACTTCCCGCCTGCCGTTTGCCCCCAGCCCTATCAGCTTGAGTAAGCTGCCCAGCTAGTCTGGTTCTCAGGCCCTTACCCGGAAATACAGAAACCAAAACAAATACTCCATTAAATCTCTCTCTGTGCTAATATTTTAGAATTTTATTAAACCTATCTATATATGCTGTGGAAATGAGAAGAAAGAGAAGTGTTTTGTGAAAGAAAAGGCACTCTTACAGTCACTGGTGGA
Organism: Physeter macrocephalus; assembly: GCF_002837175.3. Taxonomy (NCBI): domain Eukaryota; kingdom Metazoa; phylum Chordata; class Mammalia; order Artiodactyla; family Physeteridae; genus Physeter; species Physeter macrocephalus. The sequence goes on from NC_041231.1 coordinate 19,848,724, forward strand.
AGATTCATGCTATTGCATTTTATAAATTATGTAAGTAATATATGCTCTTTAGATATGCAGAGGGAATCGTGGACATTGGAAAAATACTGGATTATAGACTGAATATGGAAATTTGCTGTTTGGCGTCTTACTTTCCTTTCTTTCATATATCAGAAGAAAAACTACAAATAGCTCCCCTTAGTATCTGAAATGATCTGAAGATTAAACTCTCCTGGCCCTCAAAGAAATAGAAGCTAATTTTGGAGTTACTGAAAAATTTGATTTGCAGTTTAAAAGGTTATCAAAGTTCATTCTGAAAGAACAAAAAAAGAATTTTTATTTTCCTGAGAGGAAAATAGAAAATCGAATGAATCGGATTTGAAGAGATGTTATAATGAAAATGGTAATACTGCTGGGGAGTGGTGATAACATAAAACGGAAGAAGAGACTAAAGGAGAAGAAAGTAAGAAGTAGAATCTCCTTGTTATTGAAATAGAATCAAATAATAGTAGTGTATGTGTACGGCTGATTCATTTCATTTTGTTGTGCAGTGGAGGCTAACACAACATTGTACAGCAAACTATACTCCAATAAAAATTAATTAGAAAATAAATTTTTAAAAACTGGAAAAAAAGTATAAAGTTAAAAATAAAATAGTAGTGGGAGGATCCAGAAGAGAACTTAGATGAAGGATACCCCAGGGTCCTGGAACCCACTCCAGTCATGCTACTTACGGCTGTGAGATCTCAAAATACAGTGAATTAAATCACACAGCCTTTCTCATATCACTACAGGGTTGAGTTTTCCAGGCTGGTAAGGCTGATCTATTACATCTTTTTGCTCTGTCATCCCCTAGAGGGCTGTTCTTATCTCTATGCTCAAACCTGGGTCACCGCCACATCCATGTCTCAGCCCTCAGGAAGTTGATAACTGAGAAAGACAGAGGCAAACAACTTATCTTTATTTAGAAGATGACTTTGAAGTAAGTTGCTTCATATCTTCTGTTCACATTCCATTGGTCCGAATTTGGTCACATGGCCATATCCAACTGCAAGGAAGGCTGGGAAATGTAGTTTCAGTGGGCAGCCATGTACCCACATAAAGCTGGGATTTTTTTTTTTTATTTAACTAAAAAACAGAAGGATAAAATGGATACTGTCTAGTAAGGAGTTTGCTAAAGAAGGAAGTGGGTTCACTGCCCTAAAAGAGCTGAGTGTGAAATCTGACAAAGGGACCTGAAAGAAATGTTTTGGGTATGCAACAGTCCTGTGAGAGCTGAGTCATTGCATAACCACCCCCTCTGCTCACTGAGTGTCCACCTCCTGAGATGGGCTGGGACCTGGGACTCTTTGCTGCAGTGCTACAGTGCTTGCACCTTGACACAACTCTCCTGGAGCAACAAAATACAAAGAAACTAGATGGGACTAAAAATAACTGCATGCATATGCAGTTAGGGCAAATTCTGGAAAAAAGATACAAAGACCAAAAAAATCCAGCTGCCGCTTTTGAAGAGCCCAGAGCAAAAGCAGGGGGTAGGGAGCAAAAGCAGGTACTGTGCACGCCCCCGGCACACACCACCAGCTAAAGGGTGGGCAAACCACCTAAGCCACCCCTCTGGCTCCACCCCTGGACACACCCTTACCCTCACCCCACATAAGGAACAAGGTTATCCCTCACTCAGGGATAACTCAGCAAGCAAGGAAGCCTGTTGTTTGTTCCCACTCCCCCCTGCTGCAGCAGAGGCCCTGATAAAGCCTTGCCTGAATTTCTTGTCTGGCCTTTGATCAATTTCTATTGATTAAGGAGGCCAAAACCCCTGGTCAGTAACACTCCTACCTCTTGTTTTGGGGCATAAGCCAAATTTACACAAGGTGTCTTGTGCAGACTATTGTATCCACAGCTAGAGTCTCACTCACTGACTGGTAAGAGGAATGCCTAACTGGTAAGAGGAATGCCACAGACTTTGCTTGGGCTCTGATGAACTCTCCCCATGTCCAAATTACTAGAAAATCCAGGAGAAAGGTGTAGGGCTCTGGGAATTCGTGTAGCGGTCTACTTGGGAAGTCATGCTAAAATCAATAAGCTAAAGACCCGACCATAAGTTGGAACAAAAATCAATAACGCCCTTGATACCAATATTTATATAGACATGAATGAATATTAAAAAAGAAATCTATGCATATAATTTAAATATAATTTAAATGCAGAGTCTATATAGGGCAGATCAAAAACTATCATTAATAGAGTATAGTAATATTTTCAAACTTCACCATTAAATGAGGAATTCTATTAGTAGATGCTACTGTGATAGACATTATAGGAAAGAAAATTAGTTTTCTTTTAAGTGTTTTACTTATTAATCTCCTGCAAAATTTGTACAGTTCTAAATGTATATTTTTCTCACTGCAGTATTAAAGTTACTGTTGATGTACATGTTGAATCAGAAAGGTGTTTGTTTAGGTCAACGTTCCTATTATATTACTGGGAACAAGAAATAATTTCCTCTGACAGTATACATCTAAAATAATTGTGGTGAGGAAAATCTATTGATAGCTGTAGATAGACCCAAAGCATATTTCTAAGTAAAAAGACTGCTAAAAGGAAAGTTATACACTCTATTTTCATTAATTGTTTTAGCATGGCAGTAATCCACCAGGAAGAATACGTGTTACCACTCCCAAGATTGTTTTAATTTTTATAAAAGTCCACATACAATGTGTTTTATGAACATTATATTTTTGATCTAGGGCAGAGGAAGTGGGTTTTCAATGTCTTGTTTTGCTATGTGATTTTCTTTTTGACTGCCTAGAAGCTTTAAATATCCTGCTTTTGCTTGCTAATTCCCCAACGTAGAAATCTGACCCTTCCCAACGTAGAAGCCAGAAGCTAATGTTCTCAATCTCTTTTGAAGCTAGGATGGAGGCCTATGACCTATGCTCTACCAATTAGATACGCACATGTCAATCTTTGAGTATAAAATTTTACATCGAAGGAGCAGATATCATGCCTGATCCATTTCTGCCATGACAGTACACATCCTTCTTGTTTCTGGAGATCCCACTAGCAGAAATTCTAGTCTTATGAGCCAAAAGCCAGGTATCTGAGGTCAAGGGTAGCTGAAGCAGTTGTGAAGTACAGTTTGGATGTTCTTCCTGGATAAGTAGCCTGGTTTTCTGTGCCTGATACAGAGGGTGAGTTACATAGTATCTTTCTGTTTAGACTAGTAGAATACCTAATTAGAAAAACATGGGATACCAGACCTATCTACTTACATATACATTTGGACCTGGATCTGCAAATTATAACTGTGAAAACATGTTTATACTCAGATATAACTTTTAAAAAAAACATTAAATGTATGTGTGTGTGTGTGTGTGTGTGTGTACGCACGCGCACATGTATTTTAAATGTGTGGACTGCTTTCATTGTCTACAATAGAATTATACCACAGTGGGAGCCCTGAAATTCCTAGAAAAGGGAAAATAGGTCTGACTCTTTCCACCAGTACCAAGTGATATTGAGCACATCTTTTCACTTATCTGGGTCTCAATTAACCTACCTATAAAGTGGATATAGACATAAGATACCTGTCTTGGACTTCCCTGGTGGCGCAGAGGTTAAGAATTCGCCTGCCGGGCCTCGCTGGTGGCGCAGTGGTTGAGAGTCCGCCTGCCGATGCAGGGGACACGGGTTCATGCCCCGGTCCGGGAAGATCCCACATGCCGCGGAGCAACTAAGCCCGTGTGCCACAGCTACTGAGCCTGCACTCTAGAGCCTGCAAGCCACAACTACTGAGCCCTCGTGCCACAGTTACTGAAACCCGCATGCCCTAGAGCTTGTGCTCTGCAACAAGAGAAGCCACCGCAAGGAGAAGCCCACTCACTGCAACTAAAGAAGCCTGTGCTCAGCAACGAAGACCCAACGCAGCCAAAATTAAATTTAATTAATTAATTAATATTTTTAGACAAGGAAATAACATACCTGTCTGATTTATGCTATCGCCAGTTAGTTAGCTGTGTTATCTGACAGTTGGCTCTTGGCTTCATACTTGCCCTTCTGTGCCCTCTTCTCTTTTGCAAGGAGTCTAAAAACCTCAAAACTACATTTCCTAGATTTCCTTGACAGCTAGCTTTCATTTAGATGATGCCAATAGGAGGAAGTGACAGGAAATTGCTGCAACTAAAGAAAGCCTGTGCTCAGCAACGAAGACCCAACGCAGCCAAAATTAAATTTAATTAATTAATTTTTTTAGACAAGGAAATAACATACCTGTCTGATTTATGCTATCGCCAGTTAGTCAGCTGTGTTATCTGACAGTTGGCTCTTGGCTTCATACTTGCCCTTCTGTGCCCTCTTCTCTTTTGCAAGGAGTCTAAAAACCTCAAAACTACATTTCCTAGATTTCCTTGACAGCTAGCTTTCATTTAGATGATGCCAATAGGAGGAAGTGACAGGAAATTGGAAGGTGGAAGAAAGGAAGATGTAGTCTCAGTAGTAGCAGCAGACAATTCTGGGCCCCTGGATTCATACTCAGGCACTGAGTTTCCATAGCAGCAGCAGCTACAGGCCCAGCAGCAGCCTTGGCAATACAGTGACCATGGCAAAGGCAGGTCCAGGAAACTCTGAACCTCAGCGCTTCAGAAGCACTGGCAGGAAAGTAGGCTCCTGACTCTCAAAATTGTGGGACAACAGTCATTCCCAAACCATAGTGGCAGCAATAGGCGATCCAGCAGCCCCAGGGACACAGTAATCTTGGGCTCTTGATTACATTCATCCCTAAGGGCAATAGCAGCTTCCCACAGTTGCTAACCTATAAGTAACCTCATTCTCCCTTTTGCTCCTCAAGCCCTCCCAACACTTTTGTAAAGGTTTCTTTACATCAAATCCCCTCTGTTTGTAATACTTGTCATGGTTCTTGTTTACCTGGCTGTACACTAGTTAAAATCAGTCAAAAGGAGCATTTTACATTTTGAAATTTCTTTTATTACTAAGACTTATCATTCCAAAATTAGAGGCAACCAGTGTGCACTTGGAGTTTCTTACTAAATGTGCCGTGAGGTCAACAGACTTTCACTTTTGATTATAAGGGAATATGTTCCATCAGATCAACAATCCCACCAAGATGAAATAGAAAAGCTGTGTAAAAGAAAACAGAAAAAAAATGATGGAAACCACTGAGAACATTTTGATGCAGTCAGGAAATAAGGAGCCAATATCCTGGAATGAAATAAACTAACTAATTGAGGTAAGCCTCAGTTTTGCCCCTGCATCCAGGGAATCTGCCAATTCTTACATGGCACAAAGTGAGAGGTTTTCCAGTCAGTCAAAGTCTCCCGGTAGAGTTTTCAGCCATCTCATGAGAATGGGGAGAAAACTAGGAGGGGTCAAGTCCTACAGAGAAGGAAGGTGCACAGAAGGGACCCCAACATGTCTTGCCAGTGTCCCCTGAGATATTTTCTAATTCCTAAGTGGAGCATGGCAAGAAGCTAGAAGCTGAGGAGAGAATGGCTGAAAAATGATCTCAGTGTGATAAGGAGAAAAAAATTGGAGTTCAGGACAACCAAGTAGGTAATATTTTAGTAAACCTCTCAAGTGTTCAGCTGTAACCCATGTAGAGCTGACAAAGATCGCAGGTCATCAAGTTACCTCAGACCCTGATCGAATTTGAGGTAATCTGCTCTTACTCTGACTGCCTGCCATAGTTTAAAAATTTTTTCATTCACCAGGTCTGGCATTAAATAAAATGGTTAACTGAACCAAGAAAAAAGACCAACAAAAAAGACCAACAAATAACAAAAAATTATACAATATCAACTAAATTATATACTATCCAGATATTAGAATTACAAGTTAGGGATTTAAAAGTAATTGATGGGGCTTCCCTGGTGGCGCAGTGGTTGCGCGTCCGCCTGCCGATGCAGGGGAACCGGGTTCGCGCCCCGGTATGGGAGGATCCCACGTGCCGCGGAGCGGCTGGGCCCGTGGGCCATGGCCGCTGAGCCTGCGCGTCCGGAGCCTGTGCTCCGCAACGGGAGAGGCCACAACAGAGGAAGGCCCGCATACCACAAAACCACATGCCGCGGAGCAGCTGGGCCCGTGAGCCATGGCGGCCGAGCCTGCGCGTCCGGAGCCTGTGCTCCCCAACGGGGGAGGCCACAAAAGAGGAAGGCCCGCATACCACAAAAAAAAAAAAAAAAAAGTAATTGATTAATATGCTGAAAAAAACAAAATGACAAGACACAGACTTTCACCAATATATTCCAGACTGAAGTACAGAGTTAAAAAATAAAAAAAAGGAAAAATACAGAAAGGAGCATAAAAACACATAAAAGGTGACATACATAAGTATAATTGGCATTGAAAATATCCAATCTAAGGGAAAAGAGATAATGAAACAAACTACAATTACCAGGACTTTTTCAAATCTAAAGACATCAAGAAGCACTACAAACCACAATAGAATATATAAAAGGAATCCACACCCACGCTCATCCTAATGCATGAAAAGACAAGAGACAAAGAAGAAAATCTTAAATGAAGCCAGAGGGGGTTAAAAAAAAAAAAGGACAGTATTTTCAGAGTGGCAACAATAAGGCTGCTAAGTTTTCAACAGAAAAAGAGAAGAAATGGAGAAAGTTGGAAACCAGAAGACAAAGAATGACACCATTAAAGTGCTAAAAGTAACTATGAACCTAGAATTCTATATGCAGAGAAAATACAGAAATAAGGTAAAACAGACATTTTGAGACAAAATCTGGGATATTTTGTCCTCACTGGAGTCCCACTAAAAGAAATTTAAAATTTCTTTAGGCAGAAAAGAAATGATCTCAGACTGAAACACAGAAAGTCAGGAAGCTAAGAAGAGAAATGGAAAGTGTAAATGTGCAGTTAAATCCAAAATAGTATCACTTTTCCAAAATGATAACAACAATATCTTGAGCATTTAAAATATATGCTGAATTAAAATTAAGGACCACAAACACAGAAAAGGCAGGTCATGTGTTCTTTGGTCCTATTATCAACTGGGAAGTGGTAAAAGCACTAATTTATAGTAGACTCTAATAACTCAAATGTGCATATTACAATATCTAGGACAACCCACAGAAAGAATAATAAAGAAGTGCATAACTAACAAGCTAATAGTGGGGAAAGTGGATGAATAAATCACTTGCCTAGTCTAGAAGAAGGCAGTTAAAAAGTAAAAGGACAGTAAGTAAGTGAGAGGAAAAGAAATGGAAACTTGACACCCAGGTATGTCAGTAATTAACTATATTAAACAAAATAAATACTCCTAATAGATGGTAAACATTGCCAGTTTGGATAATAAAGAAAACAAATTATATGCTACCTAAATATAAGAACACAGATACATTGAAACTGAGAAGACGTAAAAAGGTAAATTATGCAAACATTAATCAAAAGAAAACCGAGGCAGCAATATTATTATCTATAAAGGTAGAATTTAAGTCAAAAAAATTGATGGAAAAAAAAAAAGCCGCATCTCCTGTGATAAAAGCGTCAACACCAGGAGACATAACTGTTGTCTGATGTCTATTTGCTTCAGATTGTCTCGTATTTCCTCTCCTACCTCTTATTTGATTTGGAGTTAACTGTGCTGTATCAGAAATGAAATTATTTTTAAACTCCATTATTCTTTCAGAGTAGAATCAAAGATTTCTATATCAATCTTGAAAACACTGTCTCTACTGAGTACTTACTACACTTTTAAAAAATTGTTTCTTAGATGATTTTTTTTCCTGGAAAAAATTAAAAGACTAAAAATTAATAACTTCTTTGGAGCATTTTGTGAGCCCTAAACTATATAGAAAAGAATAAAATGGGAAGCAAGTTTAGAGATATAATTTTACAAAAACAGTAATTTCTTGTTCTGACTCAAAGTGGGATATCTGTTCATTATATAACAAATGAAAATATAGAAAGTAAAAAGTCAAATATCAAAAGTCACCTATAAGACTATCCTAAGTAGAACCCATAAAGATATTTGTTTGTTTTCTTCAAGATTGTTTGAGAAAGAGGAAGTGCGAACCATACTGAATATACAATTGTTTTATTCTATTTTTCACTGTATGGAGAGGGAACATATCCACATATACTAAGTCACTTTTTCATGTATAAATTTTAATGACTACAGTATTTCCCATTTCACCCTTCAAATTTGCGTCTCATTTTTCCTACATGGATTTCTTTCTCTGAGGCTAATCTGTGTAGAGGAGATACAACAGCTCCCTTGACCTCTGGTTTCAGTGGGTAGGACAACAAAGAACAAAGCCTGAGGTCAGGGAATTTTATTCCACTTGTCTCTCCTTGCTGGGTCAACTCTGATTGGCTGCTTCCCTCAGAGACCTTCTCTCCTTCCAAGATTCTGATTTATCGCTTACTCACCATTCCAGTGTTGGATTCCTTATGGTTTACTTTCCCACACTTTTATTAGACCCTCCTCAAACAGCTTTGATTTGTGATAACTATCCGTTTTCTTCAGGGTCCCTCGCTGAAACAATATGACATTATTGGAATATATCTTTATTTATTTCACTATTTTCCTAATGTTTTACATTTAGGATTTTCTTGATTATTTTGAATCTAAACACTGCGGTAATGAAGATGCTGATGCACACAGTTCTGGTGGACATCTTTGGTTATTTTAAAACTATAATATATTTTCTAACTGATGATATGTAGAGATTCTTGCCACCAACATCCTCCAACACTGCTAAAATCTATTATTTCTGAGAGTTTAACAGTAGATTCTCTTACATTTTTATGAAGATAATCGTATCAGCTGTAATTTACATTTTCTTTCTTTCTTTCCAATCTATCTGCTTCTCATTTCTGTTTCACATCTTACCGCACTGTCTAAGACATATAATAAAATATTGATTGCAAGCAGTATTAATGGGCATAAATTTCTTCCTGATTTCAAAGGGAATACCTACATTTTATCACTAAATATAAGCTATTGCTTTAGGATAAATTTCTAAATGTTGCATTATTCAAACAGTGGAACTGTTTTAAAGCTTTCTGGTATATATTATGAAATTTCTCCCCAGAAAAATTGCAGTATTTTACATTACTGTCAATATTTTCTGAAAATGCCTTGTTTTCCATACAATCATGCCGACATTGGATGTGAATTAGACTTGTTTTGTTTTCTGTAACCGGATTTTTAAAATGTATGATTCATTGTCATGATAAATGTTTAAACATTACAGAAAAATAAAATCTCCCTTCCTACCTTCTGATATTTCCATTCTCATCTGTTAGACATAACCACTACCAGACTAATTTAATAATCTATAATTATTTGTTTAAAAATAATGTGTGTATTTTATGGTAGCTGTTTTAAGAGATTAAATTAGTCAATTATTATTTAGAAGGAAAGTAGAAATTATAGCTCCTAACTTCGTGATGGTTTTATAAAAAGGCTGTATTTGATTCATGCTAAAATGTATTTCTACAATGCTAAAAGGATAGAAATTGAAAAAAAAAATTTCAAGTGCACACTTGAACGTTACTCTCTCATTTTTCAAATGAAAAATGTGAGTTTCATTGACATTGGAGACATAATTCTCCATTAGACAATAAGTCATACAAATGAGAACATAGACCCAATCTCAGTAAAGACAAGTAAGCTTTCTTTGTTCCACAGTCATACCTAAACCCAAATGTACTACAGGAGGAAAAGAAAAGATAAAGTTTCTGTTGATAGTCAAAAATATTATACTTGTAGGTAGCTGACAATGCATTTCATTTACTTTAAAACAAACTTCACTATTTTCTAAACCCATGAAGCCAGGTTTTCTATTTTAAAGTATTTTGGAAGCATTTTAATCATTGAGATCCATTCTTTCTTTCATGTATAAGCCCTTAAAATTACTTTAGAAATGATCTCCAAGCTTGGGTCATTTTTCTCTAACATAAATGCTAGAAACTAAAAAAAATAAAATAAAAACAAGCCATTCCACTCTACCTGCTACATCTAGTTTTCCAAAGTGAGATGTTTGTTCCCTAGCTACATAAATGTAAGTCATAAAAAATACTAAATGTTGACAGCTTTACTCCACCTGAAATTTATACTAGGTAGTCACTGGTCTATGGAAGGTACAATGTCTATGAGAGAACTCATCAAAAATATAGATATAAAACATACACCTGCCTTTTGTCTCAGAAGGCTGCATGACTTTCATCTCATCCCATAAATAATGGAGCCATCAGCATATTTATCTGCACACAATAACAAATCCCATCCTCCTGGTAATTGTAAAAACACTGAAGCTTGTTATTGACCTTGTGTAAAATATAGGGACGGGACAAAAACATGAAGAAACTTTTTGTCTGTCTGTATCCACTTCTAAAGCCCCATCACACACGTTGAAAACCATTAAACCAAAAGTCAATGATTTGAAAAAACGGAGGAAAAACATATTATAGAATAAAGCAAAACAGACAAGTTAAATCAAAACGTGCATTCATCCACACCATGTCGCTCAACGTTCCTATTTTCTTTGCTTAAGTTATTTTTGAGATATTAGCATTAAGGGAAGGCTAAAACCTTCAGATCTCAAAGCTATGACTTACAATGTTACTTCTCACATTCTTTTACTTTGCTAGCTCGTTCTGCAAATGAATAGTTTCTATGGATGTACTTTCAAAGTATAAAACTTTTCCTACATTGTTAGAGGACACATATTATGGTTGAGTTACATTGAGAATGATCAACAAATACTTATTGATCACCATTTGCAAGTAATTATTGTATCCTCATCCCAATCTCTGCCAGTTTCCCTGAGCAGGGCTCTAGAACTACAACACTGTCCACTGCCCTGGGGAGTATAATATGCATACATTATGGATAGATGACGTGTAAATAAGTCATTAAGTCCTCCAACGAGCAATGCACAATAATTACCATAATACTCTGGAGAAGGGAGAGAGAAATACAAATTATAGCAGGGAAGAGAGGCCCTTTAAAGGGAGTTGACCTCTCTTTAAAGAGAGGTCAAATTTGAGTTCGTTCTTCAAGATGGAGTTGGATGGATGGGGAAGACAACAAAGACTATTCCACCCACAACAGACAAGTGGAAGGAACACAGTATAAGTGTGGAAACGTACATGAACTTAATATGCGCTCCAAGGACAAGATGATGGATTTACCTGGGGGACAAAAGAGGTGAAATAAATCTGAATTTGGATGAGGATTATAGTGGTCAACTATTACAGGTCTTCAAAAATAGGGTAAATAGTTTGAATTTGATCTGAAAGCTGAGGGTGCACAAATATTCAGAATGTGACCCTCAACTTGCCCTTCCATATTAGACATCAATCTTTTAAGGAATTTGTTTAGAGCAGTTTGAGGTTCATAGCAAAACTGATGGATTAGTACAGAAATTTCCCATATACACCCTCTACTCACATGAGCAGAACCTCCTCCATTATCAACATCACCCACCAGAGTGGTACAGTTGTTATAACTGAGGAACTTACACTGCCGCATCATTTCACCCAAAGTCCATCATAACCTTTGGGTTTGTTCTCGGTGTCATACGTCATACCTGATAATTTGATCAAAGCGCTCCATCTCCCTGAGGCCAGGAAGAAACTTAGACTCTTTAATTCTTGGTACTAATACATTATCAAAATTTTCTCGTAAGGTCAAACGCCTTTTGCCATCCTGGGTACTGACAGCGATGTGAATCATAAAGCCAACAGGTGAAAATGATTGTGAGGGATGGGCTGGGATGTAGGAGGTAGAGTCACTCAATTAAAATATTGCTAAAAGTATCCAGACAATGGATTCTGAAAATATTTAAAGGTGAAGGATTTAATGGAAGGTGTGCTGGAGGATGAGAAGAGAAAATAGTGCAAAAGAGCTGAAAAGGGAAACAGCATAAGGCAGGGACAGAAGGGTTCACTTAAAGCAGGTAGAAGAAAAATTCTTTCCTTTAGCTAAAATAAATAATTCCATAAATATTTACTAGAAATCTAACATTTACGAACACAGGGCTAGAACATTTATAAACCTTATCTGAACTAATTCTTTTAAAATCAGTCTTAATTTTCTTTTCCAATGAAAGATGAGGAAAGACTCAGAGAAATTTTAAAAACTTGTTCCAGGTCCCATACTCTTTCAGCTCTATCATGCATCTTCTTTCAGATGAGATGAAGTATAACAGAAACAAGGGGGAAATACTCCCTTGCTTAAGTTGAATTTATATTTAAAATATTGATTAGGAGTTACTACCTAGCAAACTAGTACTAAACCTAGTAGTTTAGTACTACGAAGAATTTAGCATGAAACAAATATTTTAACTACTCTCATTTTGAACATTAAAATTGCTTTTGAACTCTAAGTATTAAAAGATCTATTAATCTTGATAGCATTAAACCTCATACAATTAAACTTGACTATCAAGATTAAGGAGGGTTTGACAAAAAATAATTTCACCTTATGTGTAGTAGTAGGACATTATCAAAGGGAATGAAATACATTGCATGTGGAGTCCTCTAAACTGTGTTTATAGTGATACTTATTTGGATCATTCAGAAAATAGAAATACTGAGATTTTTTCTTTGGGTAGTCTTGTTTTTCTTCGTGGTGTTTCAGAAGATTGAGCCAATAGTGTGTATTTTATCAAACAATTGTCAGTTCCCCACCTCACAGTGTCTGGAACTATGCCCAGTAAATATTTGTTGGCTGAATGACAGACTGACTGGCAGGCTGTTGGGCCAGAGATAATATTTATTGTTCTAGAAGACATAATTAGCTAAACAGCTTAGAATAATGTCATTCTTTTGTTCGGGACTCTGCAGGCTCACCATTTCACTGAGTAATTTCCCACATTCTTTCAATGAAAGAACTTCAAGATCTACCCTCACGACTACCCACACCCTCTCCTCTGACTTCATCTCCACCTTCTCTCTCTCTCAGTCTCTCCAGTCCAGTCACACTGGCCTTCTTGCCATCCTCGAAAGCCCAGACATGGGTACTATTTATGGTGGAGTTTGCTGTACCATTTTCTCTGCCTGGAATGCACTTCCCATTTTCTTTCCTCCTTCATGTCTTTGCTCAAATCTCATCTTCTCAAAGAGACCTATAAGGAGCACGCTATTTAATTTTGTCACCAGCTGCCACCTCTACCCCTTAGCATTTCCATTCCTTTTCTCTGTTCTCCTCTTAGTTTTCCTATAGCACTTATCACATTTTAACAGTATACGTAGTTCATTTAAATATTAAATTTGTTTATTATTTTTCTATTATATCTATAAGCTCAATGAAAGCAGCAATCTATGTCTTTCTCATTCACTGATGTATCCTGAGCATCTAAAAGAAGCCATATGTTCAAAAATATTTTTCAAATGAACGAATGAATAAATGATGGTAAATAATAATGGTAATGCTTTCCAAGAGCATCTACTTTCTAAGAGAATTAAGTGTTAAAGTGCCTACTAAGAATGATTGCAATTTTCTTTTTCACTTAAGGAAAAAGCGAGGAAACTGAGATTTAGGTTGAATAATATGCCCAGATTTTCACAGCTAGTAACTAGATGTCTAACTCCAAGTCTGTAAACCCTCTCTACAGATTACTGAGGCTAGAACATACTAAAAAACATGTTAGCTGTTTGCTCTTAGTGAAGACATATCAACGTTCAAAGGTAAGGTTGTAGAACATGGAAGTGATTTGCTACAGAAGGAAAGTCCTCTGGGGAATGATGTTGTAATATGATCAAGTGTATAAATTTTTATTCAAGACTGAATGATGTACTATAATAATACTTCTAGGAGAAGAAGGGAAATTTTTCTTAAATTGTGTGACTATGTACTCCATCTTTCTTTTTGCTGCTAATTATGATTGGATTCATAAACTAAAAAATCATTCAAAACACATAAGTAAGCTTATTCAATTCTTTCACACTCAGACTGCACAATGATTTCATGCAATATCTTTATTATAATTAGGTAAATTATCATATTAAAATATTTCAATGATTTTATATTTTCATTTTTGAGACATATATAGCTTTTCTGTCATACTTCTAATTTATTATAACCCTCTTTCTGCCTCTCTCAAACTGGGTGTCAGAGGTCAGTTAAGAAGGTTTTAAACATCTCAACAGAATCCATAAAGCTCCAGTAGCTTAAAAATCTCATAATTATTCAATCATTTGATAGGAATAAAATATTTTAAAATGCAATCTTATTTTCAACACAATCTTAAAATGAGGTTTTGGCAAAAAAAAAAAATCTCCAACTTATAAAAATCTCTAAACTACAAAAGTTTCTATTAAAAAGCAACAAGAAAAAAGTACATTTTAATTTGGTGCAACAGCAGCATATGACAAAATGGTTCTCCTATGAAAGGCAATCTTCCCTTTGTCAGAGCTCTGACAAGCCAAAGATGACTTACTTATTGATCTTTCTCCTTGTAAAATAAAAGAATTGTCTCAAGGAAGAAAAAAGAAGGTAAAGAGTCAAACTTCATTATATAAAACCAGTGAAGGCAAAGATAATTTACCAAAAAATTAAGTTATATGATGTGCATTGAAGAAAAACACTAAGTTTCCAGTTTTGATAAGTGGAGACATTTATTATTGCATTTTGGAATGCTGTTTCTTTACTTCTCCAGGGAGACTGCACCATCTTGAAAATACTATTTTGGAGTGACTGCTACCAAAAACTATTTTCTCTTCTCCCTCCCTCCCTCCCTCTCTCTCTCTCTCTCTTTCTTTCTTCCTTCCTCCCTTCCTTTCTTTCTCTTCATTTTTAAAATTGTGAAAAAATATACATAAAATAAAATTGATCATTTTAACCATTTTTAAGTGTACCGTTCTGTGGCATTAAGTACTTTCGCATTGTTGTGTAACAATCACTTTTTAAATATTTATAAATAAAATATCGTATTATCATCCCACCTGCTTATCATATCTTTTTCACCTGAGCCACACACTAGGAAACAGATCATGAACAGGGAGAAAGTTTTCAGGGGGTTCTATAACCACATGATTTCAATTTCCCAACTGAAGTATGATATAAAAATATTGATGGGCTTGAAATTAACACCCCTTTGCTTGCCTTTACTTTTTTTTTTACCTTTTTTGGTAAATTTGTGTGAATTCCACCACCCTATTCCAAAGCATGTTCCTTGGATTATCAGTTCTGATGATGTTTTAAGTGTTACCCAGAAAAGGAATATAGGATCAGATAAATTTGAACCCACTAGGTTAAACAGGTTTCCTTTCTGCAGGAGTTTCTTAGAACGTCTCATTTGCTGGTGTGCATTGTAACTCTAAGTCAGAGAGGTGACCTACAAGTTTTATAAAGCTATTTAACCAATGAACTCTGATATTACTTGCGAGTATTTTAGGACTATTTTGCAATGGAGTACATTTTGAAAAACATGAGAATTTAGTTCTACACTTCTGTCATTCTGATTTTTACAGTATCATTTGGTACTAAAAAATAAATAAATAAAAATAAAAAACATTTATTTTGATGTTTCTTCATCCTAAACCTGCCATTACTTTTCACATCCACCCTCTGTCCTGAACTGCCCACCTGGTTCCCTCAAAACTCTATTATATCTTTCTGCCATTTGTTCACCCAATAGTTTTACTCTTGAAATTGTACTTCCCTTCAAAAGAGGCTATGACAGGAAATACACAAAAAAAGTGAGAGGAAGAAAAGAAATTCATTATCTAAGACTTAAAAAAACAGAAAACCCAAAGCATACTGAAGGAAAGCCTTACAAGAGACGTGGCTCAGGAGCTTTGTGTTGTGGGCAGGCAACAGAAAGTTCTAAAGAGGCCATCTCAGCAAGCCCTCTGCAGACTTTCCTCCCTGGGGTCAGCACTGGACACGCATTAGCAGGGAGGGATCGATCACTCTTCTATTCTATCCATTGCTGTGTTCATGTGGTCCCCCGCACCCACGCCAACCTACCACTACTTTAAAGAAAAAGTTGCCTTTCCAGACCATAGGAGGAGGAGATGGGAGTGTTCAGTGCACGCTCTAACTAAAGAGGAGGATGAGGCCCAGACCCCACCCAGTGCCAACTGATAAGAACATCAGCTACCACGAAAAATCATATTGAGCTGCTTTAAGATCGCTGGCTTTTCTCTTAAATTTTGGTCTTCTGCAAAGTCAACACAGAACCACCAACACATGATAAGAATAACAAGATTTTGTGCATTTTTACCAATCTTTATTTACAGCATACTCTGTGGTAGACAATAAGCCATTTAAACCCATTGGCATTGGGAAGACTCCAGATTTATAAAGAAAATTCAAAGATATTTTGACATGGGATCAGCAATCTCTTTAGCTAGAACTTCCAAAGCACAGTGCCTGCAAATGTCAAACGAGGCTTTCAGCAGTCCTGGACAATGGGGAAATTTCCTTCCTTAGATCATTATGGTGGTGGATGGTCAATATCTTAATTGTCTAAGACCACTGCAAGGCTCTGTGAAAGGCAGCACACTCGTAAGGGGCTGTTTGCCAAAAATGGGAACTCTCTGAGTTTAATTTTTTCCTCAGGTCTTCCAACCTCCCTGACTACAGCTAAAGAGTGATCATTCATTCCTACAGGGCTTTCAGATCTCTACCCATTCCAGTTTGGGATCTCTCTCTCTCCGTCTCTCTCTCCATCAATCTCTCCATCTCTCTCTCTCCCTCAACCTTTCTCTTTCTGCCTCTCTCTCCTTGACTTAGTCCCTCTTTCCTATCCACTAACCACCTTCCCAGCATAATTTCAACAAGAAGCATTCCAGTTTAGAGGGTAGAAGAAAAGGCATCTCTGTCCATATAGCCATCTATAAAGTCGGAAAAGTACTGTGATTAACTCTATTGGGCGCCTCCTCCATTTCTGAGCCAATCACTATGGCTATGTAAGGGGGAGAGAGTGGTTAATGACCCCCATCAAACTACTCCCAGCGGAAGTAGAGGCACCATAAAAGAAGAACGATATTACCAAAGGGGAGGTGGAGTGCTGGGCTTCGGGGGGGTGGGTGGAAAGCAAAGAAAGGCTTTATCAGTGCTCTGAATCCCAGCTGGAGATAAGTCTGAGAAAAGGTAGAAATTTCTCCTAGCACAGTAAAATCACAAGGAATACAGGAGAACGAACAAGGGAGCATTCCACCCATTGCTGGGAAAATAGAGACTAGATACAATTCTTACTCCCGGCCAAAAGTATCTAACAGAGAAATTAACCTGAGCTGACCAAGTCTGTTTTTCATCCAAGCTAAAATGCGTGGTGCATGTACACACCGCCACACAGTTATCTTCAACGTACCCGTTAGAGTCACGGGATAAATGTTTTCTCCAGCATTTTATGGGTTCAGGATTCTCTATCCTAACAGTTTTGTTTTATCTCTTAGGGAATACTGTCACTCTCTTACTCTATCCTACATCTAGTAAAAAAATAGACAAAAGGACAAATTTATTAGTCTTTGCTTCTTCTGGCAGATCTTCCCAGAGCCAGAAAAGATATTCCTGGCCTCCAAATCTCTAGAATACTAACTCCATACCATTCATAAGATACTTAGCATATTTTGTATTGAATTCTAGCTAAATATTACATTTTTACATATCCTGTTTACAAAATTTTTGAAGAACATCTGCTAACAGGACACAGCAGTAATAGCTAATTTTGAGCAACCACTATGAGTCAAATCATATGCTAATTCTGGGTGTGTAAACATATATTTATATATTTGTGTCCATGTGTATGTACGTCTGTATATGTGTGTGTATTGCTTGAAATATACCTAAGAGACAGAAATGTCCCATTTTTAGATGAAAAAATTGTGGGTCCAAAGGTAGATTAACTTGTCCATGATCAACTACTGATAAGAGGCAGAGCTGAGATTTGAACCCCTATATGTGTTGCCCCAAAGCTCCTAGAATAGTTTGGAGGGGACACGATTAGAGAGAGACCAGTTAATGGCTATGGCTGTAATCCAGGTGACAGAAGATAATGGCTTGGACTATGGTGATGCAGGGAACATGTAGAAAACTAAAGTGGATTTAAGGATATTATAAGTTAGCATCGACAGATCTTGATGTAAAAGTTGAGCTCTGCTCCATTCACCAGTGTTCCAACCTTTTGGAAGTGCTTAGAAAACACACCTTGGATGAGAGGGTGAAAGTTGGGGAGCATGATGCTGTAAGGCTGCTCTGAGTATTTAAACCTCTTCTGCTGAGGACCCCCTCCCAAATCAGATAAGCTGGGAAAAGAAACTACTAGGTTAATGTCTTGGGCAGTCACTCTCTTCAAAGCACAAGGAAATTTATGGGAGAGAGAAAACTCTGGTAGTGCCATTCCTTCAGGGCTTAAATTGAAAGGCAGGGTATTGGGGAAGGAATCTTTGAGATTCAGCAATTAGTCACTTTCGGGTAATTAACCTGAGACAGATTAGAAGTTTCCCATCTCCACTAACTGTAACCCCAAGAAGACTTATGAGTCACTGGCCTGGACCGCCATGAATTTGGTGCTCCCTTTCATATTTACCTGTTACTTTTGCCTCCAGGTTGCCTATGAATATGTAGATAGTCTCAGTAAACTTCTAACCTTTCAAATGATGAATGCAAGTTTAAACACAGATTTTACTTATTGCAAGGCATTAATCATTTTAAACTGTATTAATGAATAACTAATTAAGGTTGGGGAAATCTTGTTAAATTTTCAAAATCAAATTTAACTTTTATATGACAATGATACTCAGTCACCCATTAAAGTGGTAGTAATTATCTGTTAGTCTAGTGACATTCAGTACCACAGAAAGGTTGTAGGTTAACTGGCTTCTATTCTGGGGACCATTTCCAGATTAGAATTGGAAAAACAAAATAAAAGAATTTGAGTCATATATGAACAGACTGGATTCAAGATTTACAGCAGCAATGTAAAATGAAATGTAGTTCCTTCCATAAATATTTTCCTCCTCCTTCTCTCTCGAACATACTTTTCTCCCTACCTTCCTCTGTCAGTCCTTCCTTTCTGTTTCTTCCTTTTTCTTTCTCTGTCTCTCTGTCCTTCTATTCTTCCATCCTCTTTTTTTTTCTTTTTAACATTTCCTTATGTTCTTTCCAAAATAATCCAGCAGAGGGCGAATGTTCTTTGTTTAAATTTTATAAACCTGGATGAAAGTGAGTTTAAGTAAACCCTGCCTTCCTCCTTCTTTGTGTAACAAATACAGGATTTTCACACTTTCCTGGGTCCCTAAATGCCCCCTCTTCTCTTGCAGTTCTCTGCAGTTAACAAACTCACGGGGCTTCCCTGGTGGCGCAGTGGTTGAGAGTCCGCCTGCCGATGCAGGGAACACGGGTTCGTGCCCCGGTCCGGGAAGATCCCAAATGCCGCGGAGAGGCTGGGCCCGTGAGCCACGGCCGCTGAGCCTGCGCGTCCGGAGCCTGTGCTCCGCAACGGGAGAGGCCACAACAGTGAGAGGCCCGCGTACCGCAAAACAAAAACAAAAACAAAAAAACTCACGTAAACACACCAAGAAATGATGACCTCTTTTTTTTTTCATTAACAACCTCTTTATTTTTTCTAAATAAAAATATGCTCCATGAGACATATTTTAAAAATAAGTTAAAGACGAAGTAATCCCCGTGTCTAATTTTGTGTCACCATAAAACTCCTTCCTCTAAATGTGTAAGTAAGCATCAAATAGTAAAGTTGGAAAATGGGAGCCATAAATTAATAGGAAACAAGGAGAGACAAAGCAGCACTAAAAAAGTAGTTGCATTAAAGCTTATAAAAGTTATGGCTCGATTTTAACCAGGATAATGCGGTTGCTTTGTACTTATGTCTGTGAGCAGTAGTTTTACCCTATACAGAGAATGCTTCTGGGAGATACACTGTGGAATTACGTGTGAAGTTGCCAGAAGCTCTGGTTCAACAAAATTCTCTTTCACTAATCCTCACATTAGAGAAGATATAGCATAACTTTATGTTTCTTATTTTAAAAAAGAATTAAATTTTTTAACTAATTTTAAGAGAAATCACCTTTAAGATTCAGTATTTAGTCTGATAATATCTTGGAAGACTTTCTTCAATCCAACAATGCTTGTTCCTAGAGTTTTAGGAGTACTTTTTTCTGTTATTTGTTGGGTGGCTGGTTGGTTTCTCAGTTGATTTTAATTTAATGAGTGGTACACAAATATAATGTCTTAAATTTTTAACTAAAGAGAAGTAGAGAGTGTAAGGTGAAAGTCATTCTTTCATTGATTCATTCATTCAAACAACCACTACTGGGGTCCTACCTACTTGCCAAGGACAGCACCTGGTGATGGTCATCCTGCTAAGAAATGGAGACATGGACCCTCCCCTCATGGAGCTTTCAGTTTGGATGTTTTTCACTCTCCTTCCCAATTATCAATTTGATATAAACCCTTTCATGCCATTTGATATCCACTGTTTTGCATATATATTTTGTTCAGCTTTACTGAGGTAACATCAAGAAATAAAGTTGCAACATATTTAAAGTATACATTGTGATGATTTATATGTATATTCCCTTTTGACTGTGTGTGTGTTTTCACACAAATGGGATTCAATTATTTATGTTGTCCTCTCCCTTGTTTTTTCCGTTATCACTCTATTAATAAACTTTAGTATATAGAGCCTGACTGCATAATTATTAACCACTTCTTTGTATTATAAATTATGGATATGACACAACTTATTTTACTGTCCCCATATGGGTAACCTATGAGTATTCTCATATTTTTACTATTGAGAAGAATGTGGTAAAGAACATTTTCCCTCCCAGTATGTCTTCTACCTTCCAGCTCACTCCGTGTAGAGTAGACCCCAACATCAACACTTCCGTACACCCAATGGGGACTTATCATCCTTCCATTTGGTGACCTGACATCCACTCCTTCCCCCATAGTCACCTATTAAAATCACTCTTCTGTGTAAATCCTCACCCTTACCTCTTTACTCACTCGCCAAACCTGGGTAACTCCAAATCTCTACCTACCCTCTTCCTTTGTCTGTGTAGCTGAACATGTTTGGAGAAAAATCACAACCAGCTGATCAGTTTCACTTGAAATTCACTAAGTCAAACCTCAAGCAAGTCTTTCAGGCTCCCTGGCTGTGACACTGTGTTTCCTAGTCATTTCCCTCTCCAGGTCTCCTAGATGACTATTTCACACTTCCTCTCCCTTTGCAAATCCCCAACATCCCTTTCCCTAACTGAGATATTAAAGCAGTCAGAAAAACACTAGAAAACCTCCAGCCTCTGTATCAACCCACCTCAGAAGGTCTATACCCATATATTCTTTCTTACCTGCAGTTTCTACTGTTCTCTCTTCTTCCACCAAAATCCAGTCCCTAATGTACTTTTCTCTATTTCTCAAACACTCCACACTTGTTCCTGCCTCACAGCCTTGGTGTCAGATATTACCTTACGAAGAAATCTCTTCTTTTCCAGATTACCATATTGTCCCCTGATCACCTTGTTCACAGGCATAACCTCACTATCCACTTCATATTTTGCTGTCCCCACAAAAGCAAACCTCATGCCCATCAGCTTGCATGACATTTGCCATTAACACTATCCTCCTACAAAGTAGCATTTCATTCTCTTTTTAAAATTATACATATTGTACATCACCCTACCCTAGAAAGTAAGCTCAGTGATGACAAGAGTTATTTGTTTTGTTTTGTCTTTTATTCTCTGATCTATATTGCCAGTTTCTAACACAGATCATGGACACTCTAGATGCTCTATAATATTGGCTGAATGAATAAATTAACATATATAGGTACTCGTGTTTAAAAATTTGTCTAAAAGGGATTCTACCAGTGGAATTGCTGGGTCTGCTGGCATAGCCACATAAAATCTGATAGTTTCTATGAAATTCTCCTCTAAAATGGTTAGGCCAATTTACAGTCCTATAAATAGTATGAAACTATGTGTTTCTCCACAATTTAATAAACAGTTTACACAACTAAATTTGAATAAATTTTGCCAATCTAATAACCCAAACAAATCTTAATTCGTTTTGAGTTGCATTTCCTGTATTACATGTTGGGTTGAGTATATTTTCCTATCTTTGCTGGTGACTTGTATTTCTTAATGAGTAGCCTGATTTTCTAGGCAGTCTTTAAGAATTCCAGATTTACCCTTCTGTCTGTTGTATATGCTATAAATGTAACGAGTATTTAAATAAACAGGACTCTAAGAGTTAATTCTGAAGCAACCATTTTTACCTGCTTTCTCTTTACATTTATTTAAATGAAACTTGTTCTTCCCCAGCCGCTGGGTGAAAAATTGGGTAACTTCATTTCTAGTCACTTTTAGGTAATACAAATAGCATAGGCTTAGAGAGTAAAGTATACAAATAGTATGCAAATAGTGCAGATTTAGAAAATACAAACAGTATATACATAATATGGAAATAGTACAGATTTAGAAAGTGCACTTTTTCATCTGATAATCAAAACTCCAAAATTCGATTAAAATTGGAGCCTATCTGCTCTCAGTTTGAGCTCTAGAGGGAAGCCTCCAGCTAGGAAAGGGGATGTGGCTGGATTTTTCATTCTTTCTTATATTCTCCCAGCCTTACTAACTTTAGTTTCTGGCCCTTGTGGGTTGGGATACTGGAGAGAGGAGGAAGGGAGTTAAGGGGGGCAAGGATTTGCAAAAAGCCCTTAATTGATAGATACTACCATAAGATGAGATGGAGTTTTCTCAGCTTGGCAGATAATTAAAACAGACTCTCACATGGGGCTTGCACGCGTTCTGTTGAGCTCTCTCATCATTTGACCTGTGTGAATGCCTGGGAATCCTTCAGTAACTCAGCTCCAGTTACTCTCCACTAAGGTTTGATGGACCTTTGTGGACAGGTCGTAAAATGACATCACTAAGTCTATATCCAGAATATGACCCACATCCTGATCACTCGTGGGTTGGACACATTCTGGGAGAACAGCGACTTCTGAGACAGCTCACAAGCCCACCTCTCAACTTTGACATTTCTCAGGTGGGAATCAGGCACAATTGTCACTTCTAAATGCAGTGGACACTTTGCAGGTTCTCCTTGTGAGCCACTAGTCTTCTCAGTGGTCTTGAAATGTGCATTTTCTCACTGAGGAGAACAGAGAAGGATCTCTCAGCGCTGCATCAGTTCACTTCAGACATCGTCTGTTCACATACTTCTCTCCCATCCCCACGGCCACCCCTAGATCCTTATATGAAACAGGTGAGGAGATTAAGAGTTGTGTAACTGGCATTCAGATATAGCCATTACAAATGTTCATCCTGGGCTTCCTTGGTGGCACAGTGGTTAAGAATCAGCCTGCCAAGCCAGGGGAAATGGGTTCGAGCACTGGTCCGGGAAGATCCCACATGCCACGGAGCAACTAAGCCAGTGCACCACAACTACTGAGCCTGTGCTCTAGAGCCTGTGATCCACAACTACTGAGCCTGCATGCCACAACTACTGGAGCCTATGTGCCACAACTACTGAAGCCCGTGCGCCTAGCACCGCAATGAAGAGTAGCCCCCACTCGCAGCAACTAGAGAAAGCCAGCATGCAGCAACAAAGACCCAACGCAGCAAAAAATTTTAAAAAAATAAAAATAAAAAAGTTCATCCTGGCCTGATACCTCAGTTTTGAATGTCTGTTGTATCTTGGTGTTGTGGTTGAACCTCCAACTTAATAGTGTGCTACACAAATATTACCTTGCTAACATGTGACTTGTCTTTTTGATGTATTTTTGGCCCATGACATATTAAAATTTTTACACAGTTAAACTTTCCAATATTTTCCCTGGGGTGTGAATCTTGTTCAAGAACACCATGCCTAACTCAAGATAATAAAATATCCCTCTCTATTTCCTTCTAAACCTTTTATTGATTAGTTTATTTATAGATAAATATTGACTCCATTTGTGATTTATTTTGATATATTTTGTAATATAGGTCATCTAATTTTATTTTTTCCTAAATGAAAGCCAACTGGTGTCGAAATGGCTGTGCTTTTCCCACTAATGTGAGATGCCATCTTTATCATATATGTAATTCCTGAGTAGGATTCAAATCTGACCAAGCAGGTATTTTTTTTTTTTTAGTAAGTGGTGGGCATTCTATATTTAAAAAGGCCAGATAATTTAATTACTGATCTGAGCAACGTGTCTATTTTACATGTTTCCATAAATTCTACCGAACAGTCAGTAGTCATTACTGCAAGTACCTTAACCATTTTCTGGCTTTGTTATGAGCTTAAAAATAAACATTAGATAATATAGACCGAGGCCTTTGGCAAACTATAAAACCATATAAAAATTTATACACTATTCCTTTTGATCTTCTTTTATTTTAAGAATATACTTTAAAAAAATCTTTAGAAAACCTAAAAATGGGAGAAAATATTTGCAAACAATATGACTGACAAGGGATTAATTTCCAAAAAATACAAACAGCTTATACAGCTCAATATCAAAAAAATCAAACAACCCATTCAAAAAATGGGCAGAAGACCTAAAGAGATATTTCTCCAAAGAAGAAATACAGATGGCTAACAGGCACATGAAAAGATGCTTAATATTGCTAATTATCAGAGAAATGCAAATCAAAACTACAGTGAGGTATCATCTCACACCAGTCAGAATGGCCATCATCAAAAAGTCTACAAATAATGACTACTAGAGACAGTATGGAGAAAAGAGAACCCTCCTACACTATTGGTGGGAATGTAAATTGGTGAACCCACTATGGAAAACAGTAGGGACGTTCCTTAAAAAACTAATAAAGAGTTACCATATGATCCAGAGATCCCAATCCTGGGCGTATATCTGGGAAAGATAAAATCTCTAATTCAAAAAGATGCATGCACTCCAATGTTAATAGCCACACCATTTACAATAGCCAAGACATGGAAGCAACCTAAGTGTCCACTGACAGATGAATGGATAAAGAAGATGTGATTTTCATGATAAAATATATGAATTGTTGAAATTTCATAAAATAATTAGGTTGAAAAATATGCACAGCACTCAAAATTGATTTACAAGAAAATTTCTACTCTGTATCTTCAAGTTACACAAAAAAGAAATATCTTAGCACTGGAATTCAATTTGGAAACAAAATGGAAAAGCAAAATAAAATTGAAAAATAACAGTCAATAGACTTTGCCCCCCCAATATGCATATTTCCCAAAAGTACCACATGGGGAACTATGTAATTTCAAAGCTGTTTTCCAGAGGGAGAGACAGATATTTTTGCCTTCCAGGTTGGTGAAACTACTGTTAGTTTTATGGGTTACTGTAATGTGGCGGGCACTCAAATTAACAAATGGATATGGGCTTCTAGTGTGGACATTACCTCCTGAAATTTAATCTAATTTGCACAAAATAAATGCCTTAATGAGAGAAAAACGATATGACTATACACACACACACACACACACACACACACACACACACACACACACACAGTGGACTATTACTCAGCCATAAAAAAGAATGAAATAATGCCATTTGCAGCAACATGGATGGACTAGAGATTATCATACTAAGTGAAATAAGTCAGAAAGAGAAAGACAAATATCATATGATATCATCTACATGTGGAATCGTAAAAAATAATGATACAGGGCTTCCCTGGTGGCGCAGTGGTGGAGAGTCCGCCTGCCGATGCAGGGGACACGGGTTCGTGCCCCGGTCCGGGAAGATCCCACATGCCGCGGAGCGGCTGGGCCCATGAGCCATGGCTGCTGAGCCTGCGCGTCCAGAGCCTGTGCTCTGCAACGGGGGAGGCCACAACAGTGAGAGGCCCACATACCGCAAAAAAAAAAAAAAAAAAAAAATAATGATACAAATGAACTTATTTACAAAACAGAAATAGACTCACAGAAATAGAAAACAAACTTACGGTTACCAAAGGGGAAAGCGGGGGGAGGGATAAATTAGGAATTTGGGATAAACAGATATACACTATTATATATATAACAGATAAACAACAAGGACCTACTGTACAGCACAGGAAACTATATTCAATATCTTGTAATAACCTATAATGGAAAAGAATCTGAAAAAGTTATCTATCTATCTATCTGTCTATCTATCTATCTATCTATCTGTCTATCTAACTGAATCACTTTGCTGTATACCTGAAACACTGTAAATCAACTATACTTCAATAAAAAAAATTCTGAGTGAGCTGTCATTGTAAAACATAGCCACAATTAAACAAGTCTCACATCCATTTCCAAACATTATACTCAATAAGATAAAAATTATCCATTACAAATTGCTTATTTTAAAATTAGTTTTATGCAAAGAATTATGTATGACTTACTATTTCATTCCAAAATATTACATAGTTTAATGATGTCAATTCTGTACTTCTTTGACATTATATCTACATTTGGTTTGAAAGAGCAAAAGAGAATAAAAACTGATTTCAACAAATTTGTCTCAAATTCATCTGAGTCTGCTGAGTTGTGATAATGGAATGACATGATGAAATGACACAAATATTGTTGTAGCTGCAATAAATAGGATCGTGTTTTCCCTTGAGGAGGAAAAAACAGAGGCTAACAATATAAGAAAATTTTATTTTTGTCAGTTTCATTCTGCAGGTAGCTTTTATATGTTTTAAAATATGATGTACAGGGCTTCCCTGGTGGCGCAGTGGTTGGGAGTCCGCCTGCCGATGCAGGGGATGCGGGTTCGTGCCCCGGTCTGGGGGCATCTCACGTGCCGCGGAGCGGCTGGGCCCGTGAGCCATGGCCGCTGGGCCTGTGCGTCCGGAGCCTGTGCTCCACAGCGGGAGAGGCCACAGCAGTGAG
>NC_041231.1:19875608-19900501 GCF_002837175.3 Physeter macrocephalus
GAGGCCCGCGTACCACAAAAAAAAAAAAAAAAAAAAAAAAAAAAAATTAAAAAAAGAATTAAAAAATATGATGTACGATTAATGCACTGAGCAGCTCTTATCAAGCCTAACAGTTAAAAAATAAAAGAGCGCCAACTTCCTTTTGGGAAACTACGATAAAGACAGCTATCCTTAGATTAAAAAAATAATGAGAATAATAAACAGTACGCTGTCAACTGCACATTTGTCTAATAACAAATCCTTCTAAGGATGAAGAGTTAAGTAAAAATTACCTAGCAATCTGTTACCTAGAAGTTTGAGGTCAGGCTTGGAGTATAAAAACTGGAAAGTTCCTTTACCATACACTTGAATTATCATATAGTTTCAGCAGGAATATATTTGACCATTGACTGCATATCTTTCAAAGGAAACACAAGATAGATTTAGGAAAGCCTTATGGTCAGAAAGGAGCCTAATCTAGTTCTTCAACGATCTCATTTAAATTAAGGTGAAAATGCAGTGTTCAAGAGACACTGGTTTGATGATTAGAGGAAGGAGGGAAGAGGGGGTAACAACAGTATGCAGACAAATTCCAAATTTGATATATCCTTAAATCTGATATGTTTTAATAAACAAAGAAAATTCCTTATTACTTCTTTTTTTTCTAAAATGAAATGAAAGCCCATCAAGTCATATCCAGCCTCCTCTTAGACAGAATCAGAGGAGAAACTGGTGCCTGAAAGAACCTTTGGATTCACTCTTGAAGGTGTTCCGTGGGTTATCAGCCTCTACACACACAGAGCAGCTATCTGCTCTCTCTGCCCTTCTGACTACTGTGCTCCGGCCAACCAGATAGCTGCCTCTGGCCTTCCTGTCAGGTCAAACTCATGGATTTGATTTGTGTTGGTCCTGCTGCCTCAAATGTCTTGCAATAACTTATAGGAAGCCTGCAGGCCAGAGGCTTGTGTAAAAGCTGTAATCGTGGGACTTCCCTGGTGGTAGAGTGGTAAAGAATCCGCCTTCCAATGCAGGGGACGCAGGTTTGATCCCTGGCCAGGGAACTAAGATCTCACATACTGCGGGGCAACTAAGCCCATGTACCACAACTACTGAGCCCACATGCCCTGGAGCCTGCACATGCGCCACAACTAGAGAGAGAAAACCTGCAAGCCACAACTAGAGAGAAGTGAGCACACCACAACTAGAAAGAAGCCCACGCACCGCAACAAAAGATCCCACATGCTGCACCTAAGACCCGATGCAGCCAAAAAAATAATAATAATAATAGAAAAATAAATAAATAAGGAAAAAAAATTTTTTAAAGCTGTAATCATAAGAGAGGTGTACCAATAATATTTACTGTGCATTTAATAAATGCCAATGATTGTGCTAAGCACTCTGGTGAGTCATTTCACATAACCTTACAACACCTTATGAAGTAAGCATTATTAGTACTGCCACTTTTTGAAAGTGGGATACAGCCCAATGTGTCACAACTTGTAAGGGACAGAATAAGTAAGACAGCCTGGGCCCCTTGCTCTGAAGCACTGAGTTCTCCTGCGTCTCCCATGTCCTTGGGAACTAGAATGCAACAGGTATGCTACATCCCACCTCTGTATTGTTTGAGTCAAAGGACAAAGAGGCCCAGGACAAAAAATAGGTGGTTACATGTTACTCTCTGAAGGTTAGGACGAAGGTAAGAGTAATTATGATCCCCAGCTTGTTGAATGAAGATAGAGGTAGGTGAGTAGGGTAGAAACTACTTGAGCAGTCCAGCGAAGTTAACCAAATGACTTCATCCCTCATGCCCTCAGCCATATTACAGGGCAGGTATACTTCATAAAATTCACAGACTATAAGTTATCTTTTCAGAGTCCAAAAAATTTCAGAGGCACATCCATTTTCACAACAAAGGCTCAGAATCTGAGTTGAAGAATGATGGAGACTGAATTGGCACCAAATTCAAGACAGATTTGCAACTTTTCAGTATCCACCTAAATTGAGAAAATATTTGGAGTAATGTTTTACAGCATTCTGACAACAAAACAAAACAAAACAAGAGAAACAGAATAAAAGATCTGAAAACTGACTGTTTCTAAAGTCTTACTTTGGAAATTTTGACTAGTGATTCAGCTAGAAAGGCAGAATTTGCCTGAACCTGTAAGTTCTACTGAGGTAAGTCAGAACTTCACCATTGGGACTCATTCATTCATTCAACATACATTTCTTGAGGGCCCCAGCACCAGGCCCTTTTCTAGGTGCTAGGAAAAAAATTGTGAACAGGACATAAATTTTCTGGTTTTGCGAGGTTATATTATAGTAGGAGAGACAGGTAATAAACAAGTAAATAATGAAAAAATATATCATATGGTGGTATATTATAAGATAGATAACAATAAAGGCAAAGCATTGGTAGATAATAGTTGGGAAATTATTTGAGTGATGAAAGGCAAGTCTATCTGAGTAGGTGGCATTAAAACTGAGCCTTGAATAAAAAGATGGAATTAGTCCTGGGGAGCTCTGGAAGAAGGGTGTTCCAGGAAAAGAAAAGCTCTTGTGCAAAAGATCCGAGGTGAAGAATCAGATAGCAAGTGTGATAGGAGTTAAACGAGGGAGGGGTGTGGTAGCTGAGGAACAGGCAGGGCCAGACTACACTTATGCACATTAAAGTTCAGAGTCAATATTTACGTTTGATTTTTTTTTTTTTTTTTTTTGCGGTACGCGGGCCTCACACTGTTGTGGCCTCTCCCGTCACAGAGCACAGGCTCTGGACGCGCAGGCCCAGCGGCCATGGCTCACGGGCCCAGCCGCTCCGCGGCATGTAGGATCTTCCCGGACCAGGGCACAAACTCGTGTCCCCTGCATCGGCAGACGGACTCTCAACCACTGCGCCACCAGGGAAGCCCCTGCGTTTGATTTTAAGTACAATTCAAAACAAATGGAAGATTGTAAATAGTGATCAAATATTTTTCTACATCAGCATATTTTTAGGAAAGAAAGGTACTTTTCCTAATTAATATATCAGGAAAACAGATACAAATTGGAACCATCCTAAGCAAACTGGGACATATGTTCATGCTAGTTGTAAAGAGGTGAGCTATGATCTGATTACAATGTTTAAGGATTACTCTGAATGCTGAGCGGTCAATGGATTTTGGAGGAGTAGGAATGGAAGGAGGGAGAAACATTAACAGGCTTTTTCATTAGCCTAAAAGTGAAAGAGTGGTAGCCTTAATGAGTGTGGCAGTAGTGAAGATTTTATTTCACTAAACAAACATGTAAGTGCCAAAAATGAGTGATTTCTCCTGATGCAGAGGCAACAGGATTTGCTAATAGGGAGCATAAAGCTTTTTTTTTTTTTTTGGATTGATTTTTTAAAAAAATGTCTCTGTTGGAGTATAATTGCTTTACAGTGTTGTGTTAGTTTCTGCTGTATAACACAATGATCAGCTATATGCATACGTATATCCGCATATCCCCTCCCTCTTGCATCTCCCTCCTTATCCCACCTCTCTAGGTTGTCGCAAAGCTCTTGAGCTGATCTCCCTGTGCCAGCGACTTCTTCCCACTAGCTATCTATTTTATATTTGGTAGTGTATATATGTCAGAGCTATTCTCTCACTTCATACCAGCTTACCCTTCCCCCACCCCGTGTCCTCAAGTCCATTCTCTACGTCTGTGTCTTTATTCCTGTCCTGCCCCTAGGTTAATCAGAACTTTTTTTTTTTGATTCCATATATATGTGTTAGCATACGGTATTTGTTTTTCTCTTTCTGACTTACTTCACTCTGTATGACAGACTCTAGGTCCATCCACCTCACTACAAATAACGCAATTTCATTTCTTTTTATGGCTGAGCAATATTCCATTGTATATATGTGCCACATCTTCTTTATGCATTCATCTGTCGATGGACACCTGGGTTGCTTGCATGTCCTGGCTATTGTAAACAGTGCTGCAATGAACATTGTGGTACATGACTCTTCTTGAATTATGGTTTACTCACGGTACATGCCTAGTAGTGGGATTGCTGGGTCGTATGGGAGTTCTAGCTTTAGTTTTTTAAGGAACCGCCATACTGTTCTCCATAGTGGCTGTATCAATTTACATTCCCACCAACAGTGCAAGACGGTTCCCTTTTCTCCACACCCTCTCCAGCATTTGTCATAGAGTGTTCTGCCTATTTTTTCCTCTAAGAGTTTGATAGTGTGTGGCCTTACATTTAGGTCTTTAATCCATTTTGAGTTTATTTTTGTGTATGGTGTTAGGGAGTGTTCTAATTTCATTCTTTTACATGTAGCTGTCCAGTTTTCCCAGCACCACTTATTGAAGAGGCTGTCTTTTCTCCACTGTATATTCTTGCCTCCTTTATCAAAGATAAGGTGACCATATGTGCATGGGTTTATCTCTGGGCTTTCTATCCTGTTCCATTGATCTATATTTCTGTTTTTGTGCCAGTACCATACTATCTTGATGACTGTAGCTTTGTAGTATAGTCTGAATTCAGGGAGCCTGATTCCTCCAGCTCCTTTTCTCTTTCTCAAGATTGCTTTGGCTATTCGGGGTCTTTTGTGTTTCCATACAAATTGTGCAACTTTTTGTTCTAGTTTTGTGAAAAATGCCATTGGTAGTTTGATAGGGATTGCATTGAATCTGTAGATTGCTTTGGGTAGTGGAGTCATTTTCACAATGTTGATTCTTCCAATCCAAGAACATGGTATATCTCTCCAACTGTTGGTATCATCTTTAATTTCTTTCATCAGTGTCATAGTTTCCTGCATACAGGTCCTTTGTCTCCCTAGGTAGGTTTATTCCTAGGTATTTTATTCTTTTTGTTGCAGTAGTAAATGGGAGTGCTTCCTTAATTTCTCTTTCAAATTTTTCATCATTAGTGTATAAGTATGCAAGAGATTTCTGTGCATTAATATTGTATCCTGGTACTCTACCAAATTCATTGATTAGCTCTAGTAGTTTTCTGGTAGCATCTTTAGGGTTCTCTATGTATAGTATCATATCATCTGCAAACAGTGACAATTTTACTTCTTCTGTTCCAATTTGGATTCCTTTTATTTCTTTTTCTTCTCTGATTGCTCTGGCTAAAACATCCAAAACTGTGTTGAATAGCAGTGGTTAGATTGGGCAACCTTGTCTTGTTCCTGATCTTAGAGGAAAAGGTTTCAGTGTTTCACCATTGAGAATGATGTTGGCTGTGGGTTTGTCATATATGGCCTTTTTATGTTATGGTAGGTTCCCTCTATGCCTACTTTCTGGAGAGTTTTTATCGTAAGTGTGTGTTGAATTTTGTCAAAAGCTTTTTCTTCATCTATTGAGATGATCATATGGTTTTTATCCTTCAGTTTGTTAAAATGGTGTATCACATTGATTGATTTGCATATATTGAAGAATCCTTGCATTCTGGGATAAACCTAACTTGATCATGGTGTATGATCCTTTTAATGTGCTATTGGATTCTGTTTGCTAGTATTTTGTTGAGGATTTTTGCAACTATGTTCATCAGATATATTGGCCTGTAGTTTTCTTTTTTTGTGACATCTTTGTCTGGTTTTGGTATCAGGGTTACGGTGGCCACGTAGAATGAGTTTGGGAGTGTTCCTCCCTCTGCTATCTTTTGGAAGTGTTCCTCCCTCTGCTTAAGAGTTTGAGAAGGATAGGTGTTAGCTCTTCTCTAAATGTTTGATAAAATTCGCCTGTGAAGCCATCTGGTCCTGGGCTTTAGTTTGTTAAAGATTTTTAATCACAGTTTCGATTTCAGTGTTTGTGATTGGTCTGTTCATATTTTCTATTTCTTCCTGGTTCAGTCTCGGCAGGTTGTGCATTTCTAAGAATTTGTCCATTTCTTCCAGGTTGTCCATTTTATTGCCATATAGTTGCTTGTAGTAATCGCTCATACTCCTCTGTATTTCTGTGGTGTCAGTTGTTACTTCTCCTTTTTCATTTCTAATTCTGTTTATTTGAGTCTTCTCCTTTTTTTCCTGATGAGTCTGGCTAACGGCTTATCAATTTTGTTTATCTTCTCAAAGAACCAGCTTTTAGTTTTATTGATCTTTGCTATTGTTTCCTTCATTTCTTTTTCATTTATTTCTGATCTGATCTTTATGATTTCTTTCCTTCTGCTAACTTTGGGGGTTTTTTTGTTCTTCTTTCTCTAATTGCTTTAGGCGTAAGGTTAGGTCGTTTATTTGCGATGTTTCTTGTTTCTTAAGGTAGTATTGTATTGCTATAAACTTCCCTCTTAGAACTGCTTTTGCTGCATCCCATAGGTTTTGGGCCGTCCTGCTTTCATTGTCATTTGTTTCTAGATATTTTTTGATTTCCTCTCTGATTTCTTCAGTAATCTCTTGGTTATTTAGTAGCGTATTGTTTAGCCTCCATGTGTTTGTATTTTTTACAGTTTTTTTTTTTTTTCCTGTAACTGATATCTAGTCTCATAGCATTGTGGTCAGAAAAGATACTTGATACGACTTCAATTTTCTTAAATTTACCAAGGCTTGATTTGTGACCCAAGATATGACCTGTCCTGGAGAATGTTCCATGAGCACTTGAGAAGAAAATGTATTGTGTTGTTTTTGGATGGAATGTAGTATAAATATCAATTAAGTCCATCTTGTTTAATGTTTCATTTAAAGCTTGTGTTTCCTTATTTATTTTCATTTAGGATGATCTGTCCATTGGTGACTCTCACTTTCAGTCTGTATGTGTCCCTAGGTCTGAAGTGGGTCTCTTGTAGACAGCATATATAGGGGTCTTGGTTTTGTATCCATTCAGCCAGTCTATATCCTTTGGTTAGAGCATTTAATCATTTACATTTAAGGTAATCATCGATACATATGTTCCTATTACCATTTTCTTAATTGTTTTGCGTTTGTTTTTGTAGGTCTTTTCGTTCTCTTGTGTTTCCTACGTAGACAAATTCCTTTAGCATTTGTAAAGCTGGTTTGGTGGTGCTGAATTCTCTTAACTTTTGCTTATCTGTAAAGGTTTTAATTTCTCCATCAGATATGAATGAGATCCCTGTTGGGTAGAGTAATCTTAATTGTAGGTTTTTCCCTTTCATCACTTTAAATATGTCCTGCCACTCCCTTCTGGTTTGTAGCGTTTCTGCTGAAAGATCAGCTATTAACCTTATGCGGATTCCCATATATATTATTTGTTGCTTTTCCCTTGCTGTTTTTAATATTTTTTCTTTGAATTTAACTTTTGATAGTTTGATATGTGTCTCAGCGTGTTTCTCTTTGGGTTTATCCTGTATGGTATTCTCTGTGTTTCCTGGACTGACTGACTATTTCTTTTTCCATGTTGGGCAAGTTTTAGACTATAATCTCTTCAAATATTTTTCTCAGACCCTTTCTTTTTCTCTTCTTCTTCTGGGACCCTATAGTTCGAATGTTGGTGCATTTAATGTTGTCCCAGAGGTCTCTGAGACTGTCCTCAATTCTTTTCATTCTTTTTTCTTCATTCTGCTCCCTGGCAGTTATTTCCACCATTTTATCTTCCAGCTCACCTATCAGTTCTTCTGCCTCAGTTATTCTGTTATTGATTCCTTCTAGAGTATTTTTAATTTCAGTAATTGTGTTGTTCATCACTCTTTCTTTTGCTCTTTACTTCTTCTAGATCCTTGTTAAATGTTTCTTGTATTTTCTCCATTCTGTTTCTGAGATTTGGGATCATCTTTACTATCATTATTCTGAACTCTTTTTCAGGTAGGTTGCCTATTTCATCTTCATTTATTTGGTCTTATAGGTTTTTACCTTGCTCCTTCATCTGTAACACATTCTCTTGTCATTTCATTTTTTTTCTTTGATGGGTGGTGCTGTGTTCCTGTCTTACTGGTTGTTTTGCCTGAGACGTCCAGCACTGGAGTTTGCAGGCAGTTGGATAGAGCTGGCTCTTGGTGCTGAGATGAGGACCTCCAGGATGCCTCATTCTGATTGATATTCCCTGGGTCTGAGGTTCTCTGTCAGTCCAGTGATTTAGACTCGGATCTCCCACAACAGGAGCTCACGCCCGACTGCCAGCCTGAGAACCAAGGTCCTGCAAGCGTCCAGTCACTGGGGGTTCCTCCCATCCCCTTAGGTGTCCGTGGTCCCCCACCAGTGCCTGGTAGGGGCCCTAGTTGTGAGGTGATGCGAATTCCACGTCCTCCTAGTATGCCATCTTGACTCTGCCCCTCGAGAATATTTTTTGAAGCTTAAAAAAATTGGTCCTATAGTTTATTAGAGCTGGCGAACAACACGAATCTTGTGTCAGACCTGATGCTTTTTTCCAGACATTCACAGCAGCGTCACCACCAACCCCTCATGATGGAGAGCCTTTAACTATGTAGGTGACATGGTGATGAATGAAGAATTGTTCAGAGATTCGAGCAGAAAGCTTTTAGCCAGGAGGGCTGATGGACAGAGAGGAAAGAAAAATGACTCTTAGTTTTCTGGCTTTAGCAATTCGGTGGATGCAATTGGGTTAAGGGAGCATCCTGGGCAAGAAGGGAATGAGAGTTCTATTTTGTTCATGGTAAGTTAATGATGCCTCTTCAACATCCAGCTGAAGATGTCAGGAAGCCAGTTGGGATATGACTTTTATTTATTTTATTTTATTTATTTATTTTTTTTGTGGTATGCGGGCCTCCCTCTGCTGTGGCCTCTCCCGTTGCGGAGCACAGGCTCCAGACGCGCAGGCTCAGCGGCCATGGCTCACGGGCCCAGCCGCTCCGCGGCATGTGGGATCCTCCCAGACCGGGGTGCGAACCCGGTTCCCCTGCATCGGCAGGCGGACGCGCAACCACTGCGCCACCAGGGAAGCCCCCTGGGATATGACTTTTAAATTCAGTGGAAGACATGGTTAAAGGTATATGTTTGAGAGTCATTAGTCTATAGATAATATTATTGCAGTTGCCTGATCTTTGCTTTCTTAACCTTTACTGATCTTCAGTATCCATAAATAAGTTGAAAAAGTCAACGTCATATTTAGTACATAGTTTCTCAGAGTCTGGCCCTCCAGTCAAATCAGAATCAAACTTGGTGTTTGCATATAATTCAGCTTTTGATGTCCCAATGCTAGAGACCTTTATTTGACATGGCATACGGTAGGGCCAAGGAATCTGCATTGTGAACAAACTCTCCAGGGATTCAAATGCTCACTAAGGTTGTGAAACACTGCCTGGCATCATTGCCATGGCATCATATGAATAGTCAAAGAGGCAGAGAGAAGCAGGCAATTATGCTGCTTGTGTTGGCAGAGTTTTTGATGATGGCGGTGGGGTGGGGGAGGAATATCGTTGTACCTTTTATTAGTGTCTTAATTTTGTCATTATTATCACTGTTGTTTATTTTAAGCCCCTGCAATGTTATTTGGACTCTATTTTGTTTTACCTTAATGCAGTGTAATACAGTGGCTCTCAAAGTTGGCAGACAGAGGAATCATTGTACATGGACTTAATGATCAATTTGGATTCAACGGTTATGCTCAGAATCTTTATTTTTAACTACCTCACATACTCCCAAAACTTTAATTCCCTAGATAATTCAGCACAAATTCCTGCTCTGAGTTTCCACATGAGGGCTTCCAGTCACTTGATGTGGAAGTCCCTATTATTTGGGTATGTTCATGTATAGTGTTTGATTTACATTACATTACAGCTCCATCTGTTTGTTCTCTTTTTATGTTTCAAGAAAGAGACTAATGAGAGTAAACAGCTGGGTTCTACATTCACTTTTTGAACATTAAAAAAATATCAAATTTTATTTGGTTTCATGGGAACCTTATTATAGTCTCAAGAAAAGAAGCTCTCTTCCTATTAATCTTTAAGTATATTTTCCCAAAATGTGCAGATGTGAAAAAGATCCTCTCAGATGAAGTGTTCAGATGAAAATATTTTTCAGCATTTCACAATAAGCTGCTACTCACTGTTAGCTTTATGGATTGCAACAGTTCTCCAGTTCTAAATATAATAATTCTTAGAGTATGGTAAACCTGAACAGATTATCTAAAGGAAAAAGATAGATGCAAAGCTGAAAATAAACTACTTAATATAAGTGGAAAATTACACTTGACTATTATTATTAATTCATTCTATTTTTAGGCTCTGTGTAATTTTAAAAGCTCATACATATCCATTACTTATTTTTCTTACAGCAGCTCTGTAAAGTAGCTAAGAAGGTAATTATCATTCCTACTTTATAACCAAAGCCCTAAGAAAATAAGTGACTTGCCAGTAAGTGCTGGATACAGGACTTAAACTCAAGCTTTTTTACTCTAAGCCTGGGGTGTCATCCAAAATACGTCGGTGACCTTGTCAAAATAAATGTGACCATTCTTTTCCCTGATATTTTGAATAACAAATTTCCCCTGTTTGCCAGTCGTTTGCGAAGTGCTTGTAAACAGCCTTATAAGAGCCTTCCTGAGTGTATCAACCTCTTTTTCAGTAAAATAGAAAGTATATTTTTCATGACACTTTTGATGCAAGAAACCCACCTCCAACTAGCTTAAGCAGGAAGAGGAGTCTGTGTATATGTATGAGTGTGTATGTCAGGGGAAGGGGGAATTTATTATCTTACATGAATGAAAACTCAAGGAATAGAAAATCTCTAGGTAAAGCTGGATCCAGGATTACAAACAATGCCATCCAGACCAGGTGCCTCTACAGTGCTTGGCTCTGTTCTACTAGATGATGGGGTTCGGATATATCTTTTCATAATGGTCTCTGGGAGCTTCAGGCTTCATCTTCAAATCTCCATGTCAAGGAGAGATGTCTCCTCAGTCCATGGTGTCCCAGCAAAGTTCTAGGTTTACCTTGGGTTGACGGAATCAATGGTCTAGGGAGAGGGACACGTTGCTGTGACAGCTTATGAAGGGCACACCGACCCATGCTTGCTCATCAGCTGGAGGTTGCATCTCAGCACACACACAGGGGGGAAGGAAGGGCTGGATACTGGGAAGGCAACTCACCTAATGTTCACTACATTAAGAACATCAAAGAATATTTAGCTTAATTTTCTTCGAACTCAGCATTTCCTGAGAAATATATGACAATAACTTGTTTTACTGTTTTGAAAAGAATTTAGGAGTTTTAGGACTTCATAGGGTCAGTGGGCTTTTGACTGCCAGTCTTCTATATGGAAGTGGCTGAGCCAAACAATTATAGATTAACTGACTTTTCAATTAGTTTACCTCCATTTAAACAGGCAAAGGGGATGGATTCGCTGGAACATAGAAAGTTTTGCAAATTCCAAAAGCTCTAATGCTTTGACGTTAGACTGTGAGGGGCTATTATAATCAGTCATTGTAATACAGTTATTATACTGCGGTGCTTGAATATGTCCATTGCCAGACAAAGTTCAGATTTATGGGCAAGCATACATTATGTATCAGCTATAAAAAAAAGTGTTATGCTATTGCACTAAATTTCAAGAAAATAAAAACCCTGACAAACAGGATACTACACTAAAAAAAATCTGTAGCTTCTGTTCAACCCCTTGCAATTGCTTCAGTTTCAGCAATCAACTATGTATTTGCGTTTAGATTCTCACAAAGCACATTGAGACATTAACAGTAGTTTTCAGAAGCAAAAGTGGTATCTAGAAGGAAGAAATTATTTAGTTCAGAAGAAATTGAGTCCATTTTTCATTTTAAAGTCATGAAGGTTTTAGTGTTACCAAGCCCTAGAAACACCCTAAGAGAAGAACATCAGTCCTAAGTAAAAGCACATCTTGATATTTTAGTTGGATTGTAGAGAGAAAGTACAAGAATCAGAACAGAATTTTTAAAAAGTATAATAATTATGATTACTAGAGAGTAAAGACTGTCAGATAATACTGGCATAAGCTTTTTAAAAAATACTTATTTTTTAAAAATATTTTAAATAAAAATATTTTTTATTTTTTAAAATTTATTTATTTTTTAGCTGTGTTGGGTCTTCGTTGCTGTGCGCGGGATTCCTCTAGCTGTGGCGAGCAAGGCTACTCTTCATTGCGGTGCACGGGCTTCTCATTGCTGTGGCTTCTCTTGCTGCAGAGCACGGGCCCTAGGCACGCAAGCTTCAGTAGTTGTGGCTCGTGGACTACAGAGCGCAGGCTCAGTAGTTGCGGCGCACTGGCTTAGTAGCTCCGTGGCATGTGGGATCTTCCTGGAACAGGACTCGAACCTGTGTCCCCTGCATTGGCAGGCAGATTCTTAACCACTGCACCACCAGGGAAGTCTCCTGGTATAAGCTTTTAAATATAAGGGATTCTCACCCTTCAGAAAAAGACAGGAAAACTAAGAGCAAGATGAGATTAAAATAATACCTGTCACCACAAATTCCTTGCTGGGTGAGTCATCTTACTTGAAAAGTAAAAACAGTTTAAGACTAGATAAAATATATTGCCCTGGGCTACCAAATAACATGCAGCTGAAATTCAGCAAGCGCTCAAAAGGAATCTCATACGGGTGTTTGCAATAAGTGGGAAATTAATTTTTAAAAGGAAGGGATCAGAATGACTATTTTAAATAATCGTGTTCATAGAGGTTTTCAGTGTGAAAAAGTGTCTGGTATAAATAAATATACATATTTACTTATACATAATGACACATCAGTATTCACTCCCTCTACCTGGTAGAAAAGGTTAAATATTTAGGCAACACAGGCATACCAGGTTTTATTGCCCTTGACTTTATTACACTTTGCAGATACTGCGTTTTTTACAAATTGAAGATCTGTGGCAACCCGGTGTCGAGCAAGTCTACCAGCACCATTTTGGAACAGCATTTGCTCATTTCATGGTCTCTGTCACATAATTGTCACAATATTTCAAACTTTTGCATTTTTACTATGTTTGTTACGGTGATCTGTGATCTTTAATGTTACTACAACTCGCTGAAGTCTCAGATGATAGTCAGAATTTTTTAGCAGTAAAATATTTTAAAATTAAGGTATGTACATTGTTTTCTAAGACATAATGCTATTATTGCACACTTAACAGACTACAGTATAGTGTAAACATAACTTTTATATGCACTGGGAAACCAAAAAATTTGTGTGACTCTCTTTCTTGAAATAGTCACCTTACTGCCATGGTCTGGAACCAAACCCACAATATTTCCTTGGTACACCTGTACAGCAGTTTCCCCTCTTATCTATGGGGGATACTTTCCAAGACCCCCAGTGGATGCCTGAAACCACAGATAGTACTGGACCCTATATATACTGGGGTTTTTTTTCCTATACATACATAACTATAATCACATTTTAATTTATAAATTAGTCACAGTAAGAGATTAACAAAAACTAATAATAAAATAGAACAATTATAACAATATACTGTAATAAAAGTTATGTGAATGTGGTCTCTCTCTAAGTATCTTATTGTACAAATTTAATGCCTTTTCCATCTTAACCAAACACTTACTATATTCTGTGTCCATAACTTTTGCAGTTTGAGGTGAGATACCAAAACTAGCCAGGGTTTCTTTTTCCTTCCTCACAAATTCAGCGATGGAAGATTTGTTTTCACCATAGATTCTGGCAACTTTAGCATATGATTTTAAAAATTTCCTTAATAAGTTGAGAACTTTCACCTTTTCACATAAAGGAAGCACTTTATGACTTCTTTTTGGCATAACCCGAATTGCTAGCATCACTACTCTTTGCCCTTTGGGAGCAAAATATGAGTTACTTGAACACAAGCACTGCAGTACCTGGACATTCCATCTGATAACCCATAGAGCTACTAAGTGACTACTGGGTGGGATATACTGGATCAAAGGGATGCTTGGGATGCTTCCTGTCAGGGTGGGGGGCAGGGGTGGAGCAAGATTTCATCATGTTACTCAGAAGGGAACATGATTTAAAACTTACACTTGTTTATTTCTGGAATTTTCCATTTAATATTTTTGGACCTGGGTTGACCTCAGGTAACTGAAACCACAGAAAGCTAAATGGTGGATAAAGGAGGGGAGGGCTACTGTATCCTCTTTTCTTCCATTCTCTGCATCACTCTTTCCCTCTATCTCCTCATTCTTCCTCCCTTCCTGTCTTCTTTATTTTAAAATTATATTTTATTCATGTATTCAATATTTATTTAACACTGGCTTCAAAAATAATGTATCTTCAAAAAGTAACACAATATATTTTTGCAAAGTATTTTGATAGGATCTGTACATATGGGAAAATATAATAACATTTGACTTAAGAATAAAGTAGCCAGAATATTTGGTTTAGAATACTTTTTAACTTTTCATTTTGAAATAGTTTCATACTTACAGAAAAGTTATAATCTAGTCAAGGAACTCTACTATACTTTTCACCCAGATCCCAAGAATATCAATATATAAATATTTTACCAGATACATTTTCTCTATATTTTTTTCTTTAGTATCTAAGAGTAAGTTGTGGACAGAAATTTAGGACATTTCTCCTAAATTTTCCAGTGCATATTTCTTTGGAACTAGAATATTTCTCATATAACCACATTATAATTGTTAAAAATAGGAAGTTAACATTGAAACATTACTAGTTTCTAATCTATAGGCATTATTCAGATCAAATTTTAAATTCAGATTTCTCAATTATCTCACTAATGCTGTGTATGCATTAGAAATGCAAAAGAAGAAATATATTTTCCTGTCCAGGATCTCATCCAAGAGCTCAAATTGCATTTTGTTGCCATGTTTCTTTAATTTTCTTTAATCTGGAATAGTTCCTCAGGCTTTATCTTTCATGTCTTTAACATTTTTGAAGAATATAAGGTTTTGTTTTGGTTTTGGTTTTGGTTTTGTAGATTGTCCTTCAATTTGGGTCTGGCAGATAGATTCAGGTTATTTATTTATTTTTTTCAGGAATACCTCAAAGAGATGCTGTGTCCTTCTCAGGGCATTAGTTTAGGAAGCACATCACTATTAATGGTGATTTTAACTTTGATCACTTGGCTAAGGAGGTATCTGCCAGGTTTCTCCATTATAAATTTCCTGTTTTCCTCTTTGAATTTAATACATTTCTTTAGGGGAAAAATACTATGTTTATCATCAAACATTTACTCAGTAGTTGTAGTAACAATTGATGATTCTTCCTGAAATGATTTTTACTACAGTTTTTGCCAAATAGTGATTTTCTAATTTCATAGTTACTTCTATATTTATTAGTTTACATTCTATCATATGGAATAATTCTATCTCATTCATTCATTCATCCATTCACTTACATCATTTTGGACTTAGAGATAATTAGTTTATTCCATATAGCATTACTATTACTATTTATCTTAAGGTTCAAATCTTCTGAAAGGTAATCTTCTCACAATACATGTGTAATCAAATCATCACATTGTACCCCTTAAACTTACACAATGTTATTTGTCAATTATATCTCAATAAAGCTGGAAAAAATTTTCTGAGACTTGGCCGGATTTCAAATGAATAACAATTCCACTAAAGGTGATGGGAAAGGGAGTCTGAGAGCCCCCAGAAGAGAATACCTGAGACATCGTTCAGCAATCTCAACAGTTATAGCTCTCACTGTAAACTACTGTATTTGCAGTCTTATTCTATACGTAAGTCTCACATGTTTGATTACTGTGAATCTGCCCCATGATTCTACTGTGATTCTGCCCCATGAAACTACCATGTTCTGCTGGTAAATCAGGTTTCTAGCTACAAGACTATAAACCAGGAAGCTCTGGGGGAGGAAACAAGCCAGCTTTGCTGAAGTAAGCAAACCCCTTTGGATCTCCAAATGAGGCTTGCTATGGTTTTCAAGTGTCTAGAGCCATGAATAAATTATTTCAATAATTTTAATTTATTGAGTACCTACATTGTCCAATCGCTATTTTAGGAGCTTTACCAGTAGAATTAGATTCATCTACCTTACATATCAAAAGTACATAATGTCCAAGTTCACTTTTATATATTGCAACATATAATCAAAATTAAATTTATTTTTAAACTAATACGTAGCCAACGGCAGCATAAGTAGAATTTGGTTAATGAACCTGCTCAATGTAATCTCCTGCCATTCCCTATAGCTTATTTTCTATCTAAGAAGTAAGACTGATAATGATTTTAAGCCAAACACTCTAAAATCCTGGGTATTTTTAAAGAATTACCTTTGATATATATTTGGCTCATACTGCCACTGCCAGAAAGATTTTTTTTTCTTTTGTATGAGCATCTTTAATGCCTTTTGATCGATTAAAAAGAACAGACAACCATTTAATGCAGCAATCTCTCTGCTAAGAACTTACTTCACAAATAGATGTATTTGCAATTATGTGCTTAATATATGAATTGGGATGCTAGGTGCAGCATTATTTCTAAAAGGAAAAATTTGCAGAAAAAAATGTTTATCAATAATAGATTGGTTAAATAAAATGTGGCACAGCTACATAATGAAATACATTGTTTCTAATAAAATGAATAAAGTAGATCTATCATAGCATCATGAAGAGCTTCTGAAATACAGTATTGAATGAAAACAAAATGTAATGGACAAAGTGGTCTATTTACTAACACTATTTACTATTATCATGTAGAGAAAATTTCAATAATAAATATAAGCATATACAATAAATGTATTATCTATATGTATGCAAACAACATATGCACACCCACACACACGTATACCATAGTACGCGTGTGTTTGGTTTATTTTTTTTCAGAGATACACCAAAACTTGATACATTTTTTATCTACCTTGAGGAGGAGAATTGGGAGCGGAAGCCTTTCTTTTCAGCTCTATAATGGAAGCTAAGCCTTGTTAATTGCTGTCTCAATCACCTAGTACACCTAAAACAGAATTTGGCACACAAAAAAAACACTTAATAACAGCTGAATGAATGAAAGTTGAAAAAGTGAACTTTATTCCTTTCACAATGAGTTTTCTAACATGTACATGTATCTTTTAAATTTACAAATGCAGTAGAAATTATATCAGTTGTGTTATATGCCACTTCAGCTTTACCTTTTATAATTAATTGTATTTTAAGACTTTTTTGTGCTATTTACTTTAAGTTATTGCAAAGGTCTCACCTATTCTGCCCCTGCTCGGACCTGCCTCTTTATTTCTACCATGTAAAGCATGAGTATCTCATTGCTCCAGACTCAGACTGGGTGCTCCCACCTGTAGTTTAGTAGTAGATGTGGTGACATCTGCTCTACTCTTGATAGAATCTCCATAGATGGCCAGCCTTTTTGTCTTTTGCTTCATTCACTCTTTTTTCGTTGACCATAGTCAATTTTAAGAGAGCCCTCCAGAATTGCTCATCCAGAGAGGCCCTTATCTCCTTCCCCTGTTAACCCTCCTTCTGTTCTTAGACCACAGAAACAATTATACTGGTATATATAAATGGATATTCCAACCCCCTCCTAGCTCTCTCTTCTCTTTCTGGCCTATAAAGATTCAAAAATCCAAGTCTTGGTCCTCAGCCATTTTATCTTCTTTCCCTACATTTGCTCTTTAAGTGAAGCGACAGTAACCTAGGCTTTAAAAGGCAGAACAGACAATAATTCCAAAAATTTACATATCCAGCCTACTTCAACCTGGAACTCCAGATTTGTGTATTTTAATGCTGTTTTCCATAATGTCCACATCTCCAAATTAATTTCCAGACCAAACCTCTAGGTTATTCTCCATTGCAGAAAATGTCAGTGCTAATCTCGCAGGCACCCTAACCCCAAAATTTAGCACTCCCCTACAGTCATCACTTTCCCTCACACTCCACATAAAATTAATCAGCAAGCTCTGGCAACTTTACCTCCAAATATGTTGAGAATCCTATGACTTCTACCACGAGCACCCTGGCCTAAGCAACAGCCATCTTTCTTCCCAATTACTGCTTAGCTTCCTGCTTCCTTGTTGAGACTCCAGTCCCCCTCATGTATTTGTTATTCACAGAGCAGTGGGTGTACTTCCTAAAAATAGAAACACGCATAGAGTATATCAGGTTTCTCTTAAA
This sequence comes from Physeter macrocephalus, assembly GCF_002837175.3. Taxonomy (NCBI): domain Eukaryota; kingdom Metazoa; phylum Chordata; class Mammalia; order Artiodactyla; family Physeteridae; genus Physeter; species Physeter macrocephalus. The sequence continues at coordinate 19,893,527 of NC_041231.1, forward strand.
AACTCTCTAAGCGTTTCCAATTCTGGCTAGATTGAAATTAAACTTCTTTCAATAACACTTCATTATCCTTCCCTACCACACAACCCCAACCTCCCTGCCTCCAACCAGACAAAGAGGTCGTGCCTTTCTTGAATTCATCAAACATGTTTCTTTTGCATGCAACACTTTTCCTCCAGAATCTTAACATGGCCGGATCCTTTTCATCCTTCAGGTTTCTATTAAAGGTGTGAAAGTCTTGTTTCCCTAGAGAGGTCTTCCCTGACAAACCCAGCTAAAATACGCACCCTTGTGACCATTCACCATTTCCTATACTTTTTTTTTTTTTTTTTTTTGCGGTACGCGGGCCTATCACTGTTGTGGCCTCTCCCGTTGTGGAGCACAGGCTCCGGACGCGCAGGCTCAGCGGCCATGGCTCACGGGCCCAGCCGCTCCGCGGCATGTGGGATCTTCCCGGACCGGGGCACGAACCCGCGTCCCCTGCATCGGCAGGCGGGCCCTCAACCACTGCGCCACCAGGGAAGCCCGACAATGACTTTTAATAAGGAAACAAAATGAGGGTCAGAGACAGAAAGGAGAAAAAAAGAAGAGCTTTTCATAAAGTCTCATTGTATCACCCCACAAATTAGTTCTTAATCACAGAGAAAAATGAACCTTTAAATGAAGAAAACTGACGGTCATTACCTTCATCAAATAATCAAATTAGCAACACCAACGGTGGAAAACAGGACATGATGCAATAATAAATACTTAATATCATCTATGTATTAGACCAAAATCTTTAGCTTAACACAAACTATGAGAAACTGACTAGAAAATTCAGAATGAGAAACATTCCACAAAAAATGGTGACAACAATAACAACAATGGATAAACAAAAATGAGCTTGGACTCTTAAAAAAATGCAATGTCATGAAAAAGGAATAAACAAAACAGCAAGGGGACCATTCTAGGTTAAAAGAGACTAAAAAATATTTAAAAACTCAGACATGACACTTGACTGAGTTTGAAATGAATTTTAAAAAGAAATAGCTATAAACACCACCGGGGACAATTGGGAGAAATGTAAATAACGTCTATCTTATATGATATTTTATTAATGCTAATCTTCCTAGATGTGACAAGGGTCTGGAGGTCATGGAGGAGAATGTCTTTTCCTTAGGATATGTACACCAAATTTTTAGGGTTAAGAATCTTAATTCTTGTAAACTGTATTCTTATGGTTTAGCAGACCAAAAAAGGCATGTATGGGCAGATAGATAGACAAACATGCAGAGGGAGTAGGTTAACAACCATAAATCTAGAGAAAGTGTATGCAGTGTTATACTACTTCAACATTTCAGTAGGTCTGAAAATTTTGAAGCCAAAAGTAGTTGGAAAGACAGATCGATTGTTAAAAAAAACGCTGTGTATGATATAAAAGATTATGTTCTTCGTAGTATTTTGCTTAGTTACAAATTGTTATGTTCAATGAGAAACTTCTAATTAAAATAATAAAGTGGACCAGTGTAAAAAAAAGGGCTGTCATGTATCTTCTGCACAACATAATCCCACAGCTAGTATTTTTACCTGATGTTTACAGTCACCAGGTCATAATTCATCTAGAAGTCTAGAATTTGTTACCTCAGATCCTATATGCTTCTCTATGCTTGAAAAAGCTCATTAAATATGAAATATGTATATTTGCTGACTTAAAATAATAAGAATACACATATTGAAAAAATATTTGTGTGAATAAATGACTAATGCATATGACTAGAATTTTATTAGGGGAATGAAAAACAAGAGGCCAACCTTAAGGAAAATAATTGTTGTCTTATTTAATTTCTGACAATGGCCTAACTCACTCTAGAAAGTCCCGGGCACTTTCTTAGTCTACAACCTTGCGTGAACAATCCTTCTCTTAGGCGAGGGAAAATACTTGTGCAAGTAAGAGCCACAGACACTGGGAGAAAACTCAATGTTCTGGGAAGTCGGACATCTCAGTCCTCAGCAACTCCACACCTGGCTACACAACAGAAATGCCAAAGGAGTTTATTGAATAGACAGAAGAACACTGGGCACCACCCCACACTTGTCTCAGAATGTGTAGGATTCAACCCCAGGAATGTTTACTAGTTTTTAAAAACTTCTTTTAGGTGATTCCAAATCACAGCTAGGTATAGGAATCATTAAGCAATTTACAATCATAGGACTGAAACAGTTTCCTTGGAAAGAGCTGATTTTTGTATGCTTAAACTGTCTCATTAAAATTAAAAATTATTCATAGTTTGACTAATAAAATAGTAAGAATAAATCTTTTGCATTCAAAAACTGAAGAGCTAGTTTTGAATTACATTTTTACAATTTACAATTTATGTAACGTAGGACAGATAATTTTCTTTCTCAGGGCTCCCCTGTGAAAGGGGAATAACCATGTCTGTGAGTCAAGGAGCCAATACTGAGTTATGTCACTGTATTTATGCTTGTGAACATAGTCACTTATGAGACTTTATATTTGGAAAACCTACATCAATAAGCATATTCGTATGCAGAATCAGCAGGCACGATGCTTAGCATAAAAGGAAGCAAAATTTAACTCTGCTTGTAGAATTTGGCACAGATAAATGGAGACTATTTTCATTTGATCTTCTTTCTTCTTGCTTTCATTTGAGGGTAAAAGAATACTCTGGAATTTCTGTATAAAACTGAAGAAAAATCATCTATTAAGCACATTAAAATATGCTCAAATCCACTTCTCTGTGATTTACTTACAGTAAGTCTTCAACGAATATCATCACAAAAATGAATCAGAGGCCACTTTGCCAAATCTGCCTGTTCAAATAGACATCTGTGAGAGCTTGCATTTAACTTTACTATTATACATGATTTAAATTTTCATTTATTTAAAATACAGACATAGAAACAGTTTTAGAATTTAAAGAGATTTTTAGTAGGGAATCAAGGAGGGTTTTTCTTTATAAGGAGATGCTCTTAATCATAGCCTAAGTAACACTGGTTTAAACACTAAAGCCATTTATATTTTGTAACAATTTTGCAAAGTTACAGCCTATGTTACTACCCCAAATTCCTACAGTTTAAGAGATCTAAGATAATTGTCATGCAATTAACTTCCAGGCATACACAAATGTTGAATAAAACAAATCAAATTCCTTACACACTCAATTCATTTATTAAAGAGTCATCAAAATGCTAGGCATTCAAACCTAACTTTGAAGGAAAGCCAGTGCCAGAGGAGAATAAAGTGTATATGAATATAATACTTGCTCTATTTTGTAAACATGCAAACACACCTTGAACAATGAAGTATAAATGATAAAGTCTTAACACACCCCCTTATTAGAATAAATTGCTCATTAAATTAAAAAAAATGAAATATGTGCTTAAAGTCTAAGTGGGAAAGGGAGCTGCTTAATCTTTTAAATGCTGTGTACAACCATGTTGATACAAGTCAATAATTCTCAGCACAATTAAACATAAAAGATGTGAAATTTCCTGTTTTGTGCAATGTTTTCTTTATGCCCCTCTCCACTACAACCTATGGTAAGGCATACACATTCTCACACTTGTGCCTTGTGGTTTATGTATTTCATCTTAACAGATGCTTCACCAATCATAAATTAAAGGAAGACTTTATTGCCTCTCATTTCTCTGACATTATAAGGCTTGTCACAGCACTGGATGCAGCATTTTATGAGACCTACTAAATCCCTCTTCATATTTTGTTACATGTAACTCTATTTCTTGCCATCAATAACTTCTTAAAACACACACACACACACACACACACACACACACACACACACACGAACACCCCTTTACGGTTAGAACAAATATTCCGGGGCCTATAGTTAAAGAGCTAGTTCATAGCATTATACTGAAGTCTGATGAAAAAAAAAAAAAAATCTGAGTATCTTTGATCCTGTTGGAATTGCTAGGTGAATGCCAGTTGTCTCTATGGAAATGCAAATAGTTCAATGATATATATTATCCTCTTTTCCTTAAAGTATAATGAATGTCAGCATTTGTAATTCTTAGAATGTTTTCTCTTCCATTATTAGATTTATTGGAGTCTAAAAAAGAACAGAGAGAATGCGTTTCCTTTTGAAAAGATTAGTGTTCAAAAAATTTGTCTTAATGGTTTCATCAACTAAATGGTTGATGAAAACAGTAACCCATCCTTGTCTTTATTCTAGGGTCTTCCAGCACAGTTACCGTATGATCTGTGTATTGAAAATTCATTAAGACATTCCACAATGCCTTATAGTAGGAGTTGTTCATTCATGATATACTGCTTTACCTGCCACAGGTGCTTCATATTTGTGTGTACATATATTCTCAATTCTCTAAGGTAAATACCAATGATTGGGCTGCTGGGAAGATGCATAGTTTTAAGAAACTGACCAACTGTTTTCCTAAGGGATTGTAAATTTTTACATTCGCAGCAGCAAGATCTGGGAAGTCCAAGGGCTCCACATCCTTCACAACCCTTGGTGTGGTCAGTCTCCTAAATCTTAGTTATGAAAGTGAGTGGGTAGTGACAACTTTTCATGGTTTTTAGCGGGATATAGCTGAAGACTAACAATGTTGAGCATTTTGGCCTGTACTTGTTTACCACTCATACATCTTCTTTTACCTTTTGCCCAATATTTTTATCATGTTGTTTGCCTTCTTGGTATAAAATTGTAATAGTTCTTTATATATCCTAGACACAAGTCTTGTATCAGAAATACGTTTCATAAATATTTTCTGTGTCTGTGGCTTGATTTTTCATTTTGCTAACAATGTCTTTCAAAGAGCAAAAGTTTTAAATTTTGATGAACTCCCAAATTATCAATAGTTTCATTTTGTCGCTAATTGTTTATGTGCCATATCTAAAAATAGATGCCTAACCTATAAAATTTTAAGGGTAAGCTCTTATATTTAGGTCTCCTATGCATTTCTTGTTAATTTTTTGTTAATATGATATGTGATAAGGGTCTAATTTCAATATATATATTAAATATATATATATATTTAATTGTTCCAGCAGCATCTGTGGATAAATTGTCTTCCTCATTGAGTTTCCTTCACAAGTTGATTGAAATCAAATGACAATATATGTGTAGGTCTATTTTTGGATTCTCTATTCTGTTCCATTCATCTTTTCATGCTAATACCACACTGTCCTGATTAATGTAGCTTTCTTTTGTTAAAATTTTGTTTTATCTAAAATTTTACATGGATGGAATTATATAGTATGCATTATGAAGTCTTTTATTCCTGACTTCCTTCATTTGGCGTTATGCTTTCAAGAGTAATCCATGTAGTTGCATATGTCTGTGTTTTGTTTCTTTAAATTTCTGGATATACCACAGATTGTTCAGTAGTTACAGAATTCTCTCTCATCTTCAAACTTCCCCCATGGTAGCTGAAAGAATTAGAAAGTAAATGAAAATGGCAAAACAGATTGCACAATTTCTAGAAATAGTCATGTAGGAAATATACTCAGAAATCAAAGAATAATGAAAAAAGTACTGTTGACAAGCAGTAAAAACCTGGTTGATACTGAACTGCGTGTATCTATAGTGAATTACAAAGCACTGTTGAGTGTTTTCAGTGAAAGTTTCGTTAATGGGTAACAGTAAAATATCTAGACCACGAGGATACCAATATTGGCCTGTCATTTTTGATATTCTTTTTTCCCTTTGTATCAATCGAAGGTTCCACATGGTATCATTTTCCTTCTGCCTGAAAAAAAAATTCATTTAACATTTCAAGGAGTTCAGATATGCTGGTAATGAATCCTCTCAGCTTTTGTTTGAGAATGTATTTATATCCCCTACACTTTTACAACAATGTGAATCAGTTATACATATACATATGTTCCCATATCTCTTCCCTCTTGTGTCTCCCTCCCTCCCACCCTCCCTATCCCACCCCTCTCATGGTCACAAAGCACAGAGGTGATCTCCCTGTGCTATGCAGCAGCTTCCCACTAGCTATCTAATTTACATTTGGTAGTGCATAGGCCTGTCATTTTTGATATTCTTTTTTCCCTTTGTGTCAATCGAAGGTTCCACATAGTATCATTTTCCTTCTGCCTGAAAAAAAAAATTCATTTAACATTTCAAGGAGTTCAGATATGCTGGTAATGAATCCTCTCAGCTTTTGTTTGAGAATGTATTTATATCCCCTACATTTTTGAAACATGTTCTGTTTAAAAAATTCTAGAATAACAGTTTACTCTTTCAATTCTTCAAAAATGCCTATTATTATCTACCTTGCATGGTTCCAGGTAAGAACTCTTCTGTAATCCTTATCTTTGTCTTTTGTAATGTGTCTCTTTTCTCTGGCTGCTTTTAAGAATTTTTTTTCAATCACCTGTTTTCAGCAATTAGATTATTATTCAAGTTAGTGTGGTATTTATATTTTTTCTGCCTGGGTCTATTAAAACTTTTGGATCTGTGGTTTTAGTTTTCATCAGATTTGAAAATATTTTTACCATTATTTTTCCTTATATCTTATTTTTGTCCACCTCCTACTTTGGGGTCTCCAATAACACATGTATTAGACAGATTGATATAAACTCACAGTTCACTAACTTTCTGTACCTTTTTTTGTTCATTGCTTTTTCTCAGTGCTTTATTTTGGATATTTTCTATTACTAGGCCTTCAATTTCTCTGATCTTTTCTCCTGGGTGCCTGTTCTTCTGTTAATCTTTTTTTTTTTTTTTTTTAACATCTTTATTGGAGTATAATTGCTTTACAATGGTGTGTTAGTTTCTGCTTTATAACAAAGTGAATCAGCTATACATATACATATGTTCCCATATCTCTTCACTCTTGCGTCTCCCTCCCTGCCACCCTCTCTATCCCACCCCTCTAGGTGGTCACAAACCACCGAGCTGATCTCCCTGTGCTATGCGGCTGCTTCCCACTAGCTATCTATTTTACGTTTGGTAGTGTACATATGTCCATGCCACTCTCTCACTTTGT
>NC_041231.1:19900949-19902107 GCF_002837175.3 Physeter macrocephalus
ATTCCCGTCCTACCCCTAGGCTCTTCATGACTTTTTTTTTTCTTAGATTCCATATGTATGTGTTAGCATACGGTATTTGTTTTTCTCCTTCTGGCTTACTTCACTCTGTATGACAGACTCTAGGTCCATCCACCTCACTACAAATAACTCAGTTTCATTTCTTTTTATGGCTGAGTAATATTCCATTGTATATATGTGCCACATCTTCTTTATCCATTCATCCGATGATGGACACTTAGGTTGCTTCCATCTCCTGGCTATTGTAAATAGAGCTGCAATGAACATTTTGGTACATGACTCTTTTTGAAGTATGGTTTTCTCAGGGTATATGCCCAGTAGTGGGACTGCTGGGTCATATGGTAGTTCTATTTGTAGTTTTTTGTATTTTGTTTTTTTGTGGTACGTGGGCCTCTCACTGTTGTGGCCTCTGCCACTGTGGAGCACAGGCTCCGGAAGCACAGGCTCAGCGGCGATTGCTCACGGGCCCAGCTGCTCCACGGTATTTGGGATCCTCCCGGACCAGGGCATGAACCCGCGTCCCCTGCATCGGCAGGCAGACTCTCAACCACTACGCCATCAGGGAAGCCCCCTATTTGTAGTTTTTGAAGGAACCTCCATACTGTTCTCCATAGTGGCTGTACCAATTTACATTCCCACCAGCAGTGCAAGACTGTTCCCTTTTCTCCACACCCTCTCCAGCATTTATTGTTTCTAGATTTTTCTGATGATAGCCATTCTGACTGGTGTGAGATGATATCTCATTGTAGTTTTGATTTGCATTTCTCTAATGATTAATGATGTTGAGCATTCTTTCATGTGTTTGTTGGCAATCTGCATGTCGTCTTTGGAGAAAAGTCTATTTAGGTCTTCTGCCCATTGTCGGATTGGGTTGTTTGTTTTTTTGATATTGAGCTGCATGAGCTGCTTGTAAATTTTGGAGATTAATCTTTTGTCAGCGGCTTCATTTGCAAATATTTTCTCCTATTCTGAGGCTTGTCTTCTGGTCTTGTTTAGGGTTTCCTTTGCTGTGCAAAAGCTTTTAAGTTTCATTAGGTCCCATTTGTTTATTTTTGTTTTTATTTCCATTTCTCTAGGAGGTGGGTCAAAAAGGATCTTGCTGTGATTTATGTCATAGAGTGTACTGCCTATGTTTTCCTC
>NC_041231.1:19902525-19903147 GCF_002837175.3 Physeter macrocephalus
TTGTATCTTGCTACTACACCAAATTCATTGATTAGCTCTAGTAGTTTTCTGGTAGCATCTTTAGGATTCTCTATGTATAATATCATGTCATCTGCAAACAGTGACAGCCTTACTTCTTCTTTTATGATTTGGATTCCTTTTATTTCCTTTTCTTCTCTGACTGCTGTGGCTAAACCTTCCAAAACTATGTTGAATAAGAGTGGTGAGAGTGGGCAACCTTGTCTTGTTCCTGATCTTAGCGGAAAAGGTTTCAGTTATTCACCACTGAGGATGATGTTGGCTGTGGGTTTGTCATATATGGCCTTTATTATGTTGAAGAAAGTTCCCTCTATGACTACTTTCTGCAGGGTTTTTATCATAAATGAGTGTTGAATTTTGTCGAAAGCTTTCTCTGCATCTATTGAGATGATCATATGGTTTTTCTCCTTCAATTTGTTAATATGGCGTATCACGTTGATTGATTTGCGTATATTGAAGAATCCTTGCATTCCTGGAATAAACCCCACTTGATCATGGTGTATGATCCTTTTAATGTGCTGTTGGATTCTGTTTGCTAGTATTTTGATGAGGATTTTTGCATCTATGTTCATCAGATATATTGGCCTGTAGTTTTCTTTTTTTG
>NC_041231.1:19904017-19905213 GCF_002837175.3 Physeter macrocephalus
ATGAGTCTGGCTAATGGTTTATCAATTTTGTTTATCTTCTCAAAGAACCAGCTTTTAGTTTTATTGATCTTTGGTATCGTTTCCTTCATTTCTTTTTCATTTATTTCTGATCTGATCTTTATGATTTCTTTCCTTCTGCTAACTTTGGGGGTTTTTTGTTCTTCTTTATCTAATTGCTTTAGGTGCAAGCTTAGGTTGTTTATTCGAGATGTTTCCTGTTTCTTAAGGTAGGATTGTATTGCTATAAACTTCCCTCTTAGAACTGCTTTTGCTGCAACCCATAGGTTTTGGGTCGTCGTGTCTCCATTGTCATTTCTTTCTAGGTATTTTTTGATTTCCTCAGTGATCACTTCGTTATTAAGTACTGTATTGTTTAGCCTCCATGTGTTTGCATTTTTTACAGAGCTCTTCCTGTAACTGATATCCAGTCTCATAGCATTGTGGTCGGAAAAGATACTTGATACAATTTCAATTTTCTTAAATTTACCAAGGCTTGATTTGTGACCCAAGATATGATCTATCCTGGAGAATGTTCCATGAGCACTTGAGAAAAATGTGTATTCTGTTGTTTTTGGATGGAATGTCCTATAAATTTCAATTAACTCCATCTTGTTTAATGTTTCATTTAAAGCTTGTGTTTCCTTATTTATTTTCATTTAGGATGATCTGTCCATTGGTGAAAGTGCAGTGTTAAAGTCCCCTTCTATGAATGTGTTACTGTCAATTTCCCTTTTATGGCTGTTAGTATTTGCCTTATGTGTTGACGTGCTCCTATGTTGGGTACATAAATATTTACAATTGTTATATCTTCTTCTTGGATCGATCCCTTGATCATTATGTAGTGTCCTTTTTGTCTCTTGTAATAGTCTTTATTTTAAAGTCTCTTTGTCTGATATGACTTTTGGTGTGAGCATTTAATCCATTTACATTTAAGGTAATTATCAATATGTATGTTCCTATTCGCATTTTCTTAATTGTTTTGGGTATTATTGTAGGTCTTTTCCTTCTCTTGTGTTTCTTGCCTAGAGCAGTTCCTTTAGCCTGTCTATGTCTTTTGGTGGGAACATTTAATCCATTTACATTTAAGGTAGTAATCAATATGTATGTTCCTATTAACATTTTCTTAATTGTTTTGGGTTTGTTATTGTAGGCCTTTTCCTTCTCTTGTGTTTCCTGCCTAGAGATGTTCCTTTAGC
>NC_041231.1:19906531-19914586 GCF_002837175.3 Physeter macrocephalus
GAAATAATATATCTTGCTCTCAAAGTCCACCTCCTCAATTTGGGATGACTCGTTGTCTATTCAGGCATTCCACAGATGCAGGGTACATCAGGTTGATTGTGGAGATTTAATCCGCTGCTCCTGAGGCTGCTGGGAGAGATTTCCCTTTCTCTTCTTTGTTCGCACAGCTCCTGGGTTTCAGCTTTGGATTTGCACCCCCACCCCCACCCCACCCCCCCACCCCCCGTGCATGTAGGTCGCCAGAGGGCGTCTGTTCTTTGCTCAGACAGCACGGGGTTAAAGGGGCAGCTGATTCGGGGGCTCTGGCTCACTCAGGCCAGGGCGAGGGAGGGGTACCGCTGCTCCTGAGGCTGCTGGGAGAGATTTCCCTTTCTCTTCTTTGTTCGCACACCTCCTGGGTTTCAGCTTTGGATTTGCCCCCCCCCCCCCCACCCCCGTGCATGTAGGTCGCCAGAGGGCGTCTGTTCTTTGCTCAGACAGCACGGGGTTAAAGGAGCAGCTGATTCGGCGGCTCTGCCTCACTCAGGCCGGGGGGAGGGAGGGGCACGGAGTGCGGGGCGATCCTGCAGCAGCAGAGGCCAGCAGGACTTTGCACCAGCCTGAGGTGCGCCGTGCGTTCTCCCGGGGAAACTGTCCCTGGATCCCGGGACCCCGGCAGTGGCGGGCTGCACAGGCTCCCGGGAGGGGAGGTGTGGATAGTGACCTGTGCTCGCACACAGGCTTCTTGGTGGCTGCAGCAGCGGCCTTAGTGTCTCATGCCAGTCTCTGATGTCCACGCTGATAGCCGCGGCTCGCGCCCGTCTCTGGAGCTCCTTTAAGTGGCGCTCTTAATCCCCTCTCCTCGTGCACCAGGAAATGAAGAGGGAAGCAAAAGTCTATTGCCTCTTCGGCAGCTCCAGACTTCTCCCGGACTCCCTCCTGGCTACCCGTCGTGCACTAACGCCTTCAGGCTGTGTTCACGCAGCCAACCCCAGTCCTCTCCCAGCTTCTGACGAAGCCCGAGCCTCAGCTCCCAGCCCCCACCCGCCCCGGCTGATGAGCAGACAAGCCTCTCGGGCTGGTAAGTGCTGGTCGGCACCGATCATCTGTGCGGGAATCTCTCTGCTTTGCCCTCCGCACCCTGTTGCTGCGCTCTCCTCTGCGGCTTCGAAGCTACCCGCTCCGCCACCCGCAGTCTCCGCCCACGAAGGGGCTTCTGGTGTGTGGATACCTTTCCTCCTTCACAGCTCCCTCCCACTGGTGCAGGTCCTGTCCCTATTCTTTTGTCTCTGTTTATTCTTTTTTCTTTTGCCCTACCCAGGTACGCGGGGAGTTTCTTGCCTTTTGGCAGGTCTGAGGTCTTCTGGCAGCGTTCAGTAGGTGCTCTGTAGGAGTTGTTCCACGTGTAGATGTATTTCTGATGTATTTTTGGGGAGGAAGGTGACCTCCGCGTCTTACTCTTCCGCCATCTTCCGCAACCCTCCCTGTTAATCTTATCCAATGTAATTTTTATATTTCTAATAATCAGTTGTTCATCTCTAGAAGTTCATTCAGACCTTTCTGATGTTTTCTATTTCTCTTTTAATATAGATATATTATTTCTCACATCTTTGGACATATTTTAGGGTTATAATAACTATTTCAAAGTTCTTGTTTATATTTGGGTCTAATTCTATAGAAAAGTCTGGTTTTATTTAATGCTAAGCATTGTTAATTTTATATTGTTGGGTGGTGGATTTTGTTTTATTGCTTCAAAGTGTGTTCGATTTTGTTTTTCCATAGAGGTAGCTACTTGTGGATCCATTTTATCTTTTTGAGGCTTTCTTTTAAGCCTCATTATGACAGGTCCAGTGTAGATTTTGATTTAGGGCTAATTTAGCCCTGCTACTAAGGTGTGCCCCTTCAGAAAACTTTAGCAATTCTTGTATTACAAGACATTTCCATTTAGACTAGTGGAAATGCAAATATTTCTAGTCCTGTGTGAGTACTGAATTGTTCAGTCTAATGTTTTTTATTGTTTTTTTTCTTGGTCTTGGAAAATTTTCGCCCACTAGTGTGTAGATCGGTTCTCACCCAAAGACTCAAAGGGACCCTGTGTACAAATCTCTAGAACTCTCTCTTTCTGGAGCTCTCTCCTATCCAAACTCAGCTTTTTTATTTTCTTGATTCAATATGATTTCTAGGCTTTGTTCTCCTCCCTGCACTGTGGCCTGAGAACTGCCTTTAGGCAATAAACTATGTCAGTCGTAGAAATCATCTCATTTGATTTCCTTCTCCTAGTCATCATAGTCATGCACTGGCTATTGTCCAGTGCCTGAAAACCATTGTTTAATTAATTAATTTTCCCCCACTCTTCGAGTCTTTTATTGAGCTCCTGGAATATATGGAAAAACATTAAAACTACAACAAATACACGTTTGGCCAAATACTGAAAAGTCAAAAAACAAAATAAGTTTGAACCAAGGCTAATGTCAAAAACAGATATCACCATAATAAAAGGAAGTTCTGGGATACAAAATGAAATCTAAGTTTCATAAAGAAATGTAATTATTAAAATAATGTATTCATAAATATTTGGCAGTTTAATTTTAATATTGTGGTGTTGGATGACAGAAACAATTATTCTTCAGCACTGGGATCACTCCTCTACCCATCTGTAATATTAAATAGTAGGTCACTTGCACCTGAGATTGTTGGAGGCCTATATATTATTTGGCTAGCTCTGCTGGCATTACATACTGCTGATATTGATATTTTCACCTAATTATTCAAACTTCCTTCATCTAAATAAAATGGACTTAATATAGTAGATGAACACCTAAACTTTCCTCCTCTTCTCCACTTTCATTCCTGCATTTGAAGATTTGCTCTGTGGTAAAACTGAAATCTCACTGAAGCCATCCCGCAAACTAAACATTTTTGTACTGCTTGAAGAAAATACTTTTGGCACATTTTCAGAAGCTGATTCAAAGTTGTTTTCTTCACTTTTGGGGGGGGGACTAATATTTCAAGTACTTGCTGCTTCTCATAATCTCTTGGGATAACTTTTCCTTATACCTTTAACCTAGAAATTTGGCAAAGTAGCAACACTGGCTGTCTAGGAAACAAGATCATCTAAGTTTCCACATTGCTTACACACCAATTTTACCATCTTTCCAGGAGCACAATGACATGAAGCTCTTTAGAGTAGATGGCATATAAAAGTACTAGCCATAGTATCTTTGTCACTTCTCAGTAAGCATCAGAAGATTTTTGCCAGTGCGCAAGTTCAAAGATGACAGAAATGATATTAAAGTCGGCAACTGGGCTTCCAAAGACTGAGGCAAAAGTCCAACCTCAACAGGTGCTTTAAGCTGTTAATACATGCTTTGTGACCACCTAGAGGGGTGGGATAGGGAGGGTGGGAGGGAGGGAGACGCAAGAGGGAAGAGATATGGGAACATATGTATATGTATAACTGATTCACTGTGTTACAAAGCAGAAAGTAACACACCACTGTAAAGCAATTATACTTCAATAAAGATGTTTAAAAAAAAAGAAAAGCTGTTAATACAAGGCAAATCTTGATCTTGGCTGCAATTTCTTGAGACTTCTGGAAAATACCTGATGGTCGTCAAGTTCTGCGATTGTTAGGCCTCCCACATTAAAGCACTCTCTTGTGTACTTATTCTAGACTCCACTTGAAAAGACAGTACTCAGAATTCTCAAGTGTATTCATAGGGTTTGTCCAAATTCTCTAGGCTGGTAGCCTAGAAAATTTTCTGTTTATCTCAGAACTTCATCATCTTCTCTCCAATGTTTTTTTCCATTTCCCTTTCTATGTCTCAAATACGTAGTTTATATTTCTCACTACTCAATATTTTTCATTCCTTTCTAATTTGTTTCAATCCTTGCCAATCTGCTGAAAGAGCCGCTCAACAATTTCTAAATTCCTTTGAATGACTTTTCTTTAATGTCAGTCTTGGAGGTGGGGCAGAGAAGTAGTTACTATGTCACTACATCATTGTTGCTTAATAGAATATTTATGACAATTTCATGCACAGCACCATAGTGCGAGGATACCTTTTCTTTCTTTTTTTAAAAATAGGTTTGATCTCTTTTGATTAATAGCCCGACATCAATTAGCACACAATTCTTACATTCATGAAAATTACAAAAGTTGAAGAGAAAACATTATCTGAACTAAGAAGTTACCCATTTTCTTATCTTTTGAAAATTTCAAGTAAAAATATAACATTTAATTTAGAAAAAACAATAAAAATGATATCAAAATTAAAATCTTAATAGAGTTGGAAAACAAATTACTTTACATAATAGAGGTATAAAAATTAATTTAAATGTCAGTTTTGACCCCTCTCACTCTGCGGAGACACTGGCAAGAGAACACAACATATGCATGAAGGTTCTTTATGGTACATATTTATGCTCACTGAAAGCTGTTAAGGAAGAATTACCCATCTCTGGTGAACTCCGCATAGAATTCCCTGCAGCAGCGACTCCAAGCTTGTCAGTACAAAGCATGGGAATTACACTGTGGAGGGAAGATGCTAACCCATGGAATTCAATGCATTTTAGTTCCATAGGTGGAGTTCCAGCTAGAATTGCACAGGCAAGTTATGTATAGAAAACAACAAAAAAGAGAGGGAGAAGCCACAAATTCCTGATAATTTGGGGACAGCAACTTGCTCCCCCCTGGGGCACTAAGGAGTGGTACTCAAGCACAGTTTCACTGAGGCTATAAGAAAGGGACATGCCCAACTTAGTACATTAGTGGTTACTGGCATGGCCCAGGGGTATTTGGGCTCCTTCAGGTAAATGAGGAAAAGGTATTCTCTTCAGAAGTTTGTGGTGGTCTGATGCGCTGGTTTCTCCATGCAAGGTGATGTAACAGAGCTGAAATGTGTACTACAGGATCCCACTTTGGTGCTCGACACGGTGGCTTCTATAAATTTCTATTAACCTCTGTTTTTTTCAGAGACTCCAGCGCTTCACACTAGAATTGCTAGTGAAAGTCTGATTTCCAACTAGAGCTTGCAGTTTCTTACTCTTTCATGTAAGCATTATAACAATTAGCTTTTGCTCTAAAACAAAGCAGTCCAAAATTTAGTAGATTAAAACAATACCATTTTATTTAGCTCACAAGTCTTTGGGGGCAGCTAAGTGATTCACTGGTCTGGGCCAGCTTGGCTGGTCACTGTTAGGTCTCCTCATGTTATCTTTGGTCAGATCCCAGATTGGCTGGAAGTTGGATGATCTTGGCTGACCTCGCTTACATGTTTCACACTTAGAAGGCTCTCTACCAGGGTGCCTAATTTCTTTTCCACATGGCTTATCATCCTGCAGCAGAACAGCCTGGGCTTCTTCACAAGGCAGTTAAAGGATTACAAACAACAGCAAGAGAGAGACAGGAAGTTCCTTTGTTCAGGAACTCTTCAAATATCTGCTTGCATCACATCTGATACTGTACCAATAGCCAAAGCAAGTCACATGGCCAAACCCAGTCTCACTATGAAAGAGTACATCCAAAGGCATGAATGAAGAGGAGAAGAATTTGTGGCTATTTTTATAATTGGCTTAATTATTGATTCTCATATTAATATCTTATTCTCATAATATTTGTAGTGACTCTATTTTCTTTTTTGAACCTAGACTTTTGAAGAATTAATAGTTGAATCAAGGCAGATGAACTCAAGAGCTGAAACAAGTGTTAACCATAATACTGTATTACTACCACAGAGAAGTAATACCAGACAGTATACAGCATAGAAGCATACACATTGTGATCATTCTAAGAGACAGGATAAAATTAAAGATAATTACATGTACTAGGCTATGTCGCGTAAACCCAGAGAAAGCAAGAATAATTTTGATGGAGAGGTGAACTGGTTAAAAATACATAATGAAAAAAACAGTGATCTATTTCCCAGCCTTCAAATTCACCTTCTGTCAGGGTGCCTGTTAGAAAGTTCCATATGGATTTGTGCATGATATTTCATACACATGTTCAAAATAAAATTAATTATCTTCCCTCACTCAAATATTCTTCCCACAAGTCTCTTATTTTGATTCACTCATTGATTCATTTAGCAAATATTTATCTAGTGGTTACTAGGTGCTACTTAATTTTCTAAGTGTGGTGATAGTGTAAACAAAAAGAGTTTCTTCCCTAAAGGATCTTACATTCTAATGAGTGCATAGAAAAATTTAAAAAGTAGGAAGTCATATAATAGAATATTGAATCAGGATAAATACAAAGAGAAAAATGTAAGTAAGCAGTATCTGTCAGTAGGGAGTAAAAATTTAGCCACCTTGGAAAAGTGTTGTGTTGCTTTTTAATTTGAACATTGCTATAACCTGTGGCCCTGAAATTCTATTTTCAAGTATATGACAAGAGAAATTCTTTCATATGTACCAAGACACGTATACAAAATTGTTAAAAGCATCATTTGTCCATAAGAGCAAAAATCTAGGGAAAAAACAACAAATGTGTATTAATATATGATAGAGTATTAGTAGATAAATTCTAAGAAGAAAAATAAAACTGTGTTTGCTGGTAAGATGTATAAGTTTTAACAGCCACTTTGGAAAACAGCTTGACATTATGTTTTAAGTGGAATAGTCACGTATCTTAAAACTTAGTGATTCTACTCCTAAGTTTTTACCCTGGAGAAATTATTTCATATGTCTACCAAAACATATATAAAAGCATTCATGTTGTCTTTGTTTATATTAGCGAAAGGTTAAAAATGTCTAAGAATAGAAGAATGGATAAATTAAATATACTCACACAACAGAATGTTATATGCCAGTGAAAATAAATCTTGGTATATCTTAGAGAATGTAAAAAATAAAAGTCATATGACTTCCCTTTCAGCTATAATAAATTAGCTTGTAAAAGGCTAGAAAATCTATCTAAAATAAAACAAAATATTTTGAAGCACTGGTGAGCCACTGAAGTTGCTGGCATTTGAGGGGTCAACATTCTGGATACAAGAGAAGTTTACTGAGGTGAGCACATGCTGATTTCCCCCAAAGAACACTTGATGATTTTTGGAGGACAAGAGGCTAAAAAAGTGGGGGGATCCAAGATTCTATGAGTCAGAAAAACCAAGAGACCCTTCAGTATCCTCAAATAAAATAAAATATTTTGAAGCACTGGTGAACCAATGAAGTTGCTGGCATTTGAGGGGTCAACATTCTGGATACAAGAGAAGTTTACTGAGGTGAGCACATGCTGTTTTCCCCCAAAGAACATTTGATGATTTTTGGAGGACAAGAGGCTAAAAAAGTGGGAGGATCCAAGATTCTATGAGTCAGAAAAACCAAGAGACCCTTCAGTATCCTCAATGTTCTTGAAAGGCAAACATGGGCATTCTGGTCTGCAAAGACAGTCAGCAAGAGGGGCTAAGGTTCTGGAGAAAAACAAGGTACATATAAGTGAGACTGCCATCACAATGGTTTCCCTCTTGGGGTATTTCTTGAATGTTAGATAAACAGTGTGAAAGTCTAAGAAGCTAAGCAGAAATTATCTGAAAAGCAAAGCTCTTTTCAGAAGTTTCACATTGCTAGGGAGACCAAAACTAGTTTATGATATGCCAAAAAGAACAAATCCTAGTACAAACACAAAGCTCTCATTTGGAATCCTGAAGAGCTTCACTCCAGAAGTAGGAATATATCAATGATAGAACTTAAAAAGAAAAACAAACTATAATTCAGCCTAAGATTAGTTCAGTCCTTGATTAGATTCAGATGATCTGCCCCTACTCTTATTGCATGTCAGAGGATAGAGTAAATTCTTCTATGGAGGGAAATCCCATCATCCTGGGTCTCTGCAATAGTTCATATTCAATGTATGGCATTCAACTGAAAAATGTACGCATACAAAATATATCAGTCAGCTATATCTACAATTATGCTACATAACAAGCAACTATAATATCTCAGCAGCATGAAACAATGAGCACCTTCCTTCCTCCCTCCCCCTTCCTTCCTTCCTTCCTCCCTCCCTTTCTTTCTTTCTTCCTTCCTTCCTTCCTCCCTTCTTTCCTTCCTTCCTTCCTTCCTTTCTTTCTCTCT
>NC_041231.1:19915952-19957267 GCF_002837175.3 Physeter macrocephalus
CTTTCTTCCTTCCTTCCTTCCTTCCTCCCTTCTTTCCTTCCTTCCTTCCTACCTTCCTTCCTTCCTTTCTTTCTCTCTCCCTCTCTTTCTTTCTTTCTTTTCTTTCTTTCTTTCTCTCTCTCTTTCTTTCTTTCTTTCTTTCTCATCTACAAGGTGGCTGGTAGTGGTTTTGCCTGAGGCTGTGGGTCTGCAGGTCAGCTGAGGAGGTTCTGTTCTTGGTTGCATGTCTAGACATCACCAGGGATAGTTCTGCTCTGCCTGTTCTATTCTGCAGTCCACACTGAATGGGTGACAGTTACCCAGAAGCATAAGTGAGCATAGTCAACCATGCAAGCACATTTCAAACTTCTTTGATATCACTTCTACTAAGCACCCATTCACCAAAGCTACCTGGCAAAGTTCAAAGTGGAGGAGTTGGCAAGTACTTTCCATCATCAATGGGGCCATGGAAACTATGTGGAAAATTAATACTAATGGGGGCAGGAGATGAAGAGAAGGGTAAATAGTGCTGGGACTCACTTGCAGTTTACTCTCTTGGTCGAAATTATTTGTGTCATTCCTACACACAAAATATCCTTATATTCATGTGAAGATTCAGAAAATCTCATCCATCTATGGCATCAAGTATACCTAGATATGATTATTCTAGGAATCCAAGATTTTATACCATTTTTAAAGATCAATAGTTCTCATTTATCACATTAATAGAATAAAGGAGAAAAAGAATATGATCTTCTCAAAAGATATTATAAACCGATTGATGAGATTTAATACAATCTATGATAAAAAAAAAAACCTCTTATTGAACTAGGAATAGAAGGGAATTTCCTTAATCTGACAAAAGATAGGTACAAAAATCCTGTAGTGAACAGCATACTTAATGGTTAAATTTTAAAATCTTCTCCCTGGAGACCACGACTAAGATAAAGATGTTCATTCTCACTACTTTTATTCCTCATTGTCTTAGTGATCCAAGCCAGTGGAATAAATCAAGGGGAAAAACTATATGAGGATAGAAAAGAAAGACATAAAAATGTCATCATTCACATATGACACAACCATGCACAAAAAAATCCATAAGAATCTGCAATCAAACTACTAGATTTGATGGATGAACTTAGCAAGTTTGTTGAATATTTAGTCAATATGAAATAAGCAGATTTCTATAGAGCAAGTACATAAACATAATCAAATGAAAATATGTCCTATAAATAATATAAATACCTCAGATATCCAGAGGCAAAAGATATATAAAATCTCTACACAGCAATTATTGAGAGAAATTAAAGAGAAAAATAAATGAAGACATACTGAGTTTATAGATGATTCAGTATTGTTAAGATGTCAATTCTCTTCAAGTAGATCTACAGATTTAATATTATCCTATTTAGATTATAAACAATGTGTGTGTGTGAATTGACACACTGATTTTTAAATTATATGAACATTTAAAGAGTCAAAAATAATCAACTCAATCTTAAAAAGAAAAAAGCTGGAAGACGTACCATCAGTATTAAGAGAGATTCACTGACATAGGATCCCACATACACTGCACATTTGACTAAAGTGACCCACTTTATAGCAAAGGAGGCACAGCAGTGTGCACCTGACTACTGTATCTCTTTGTTCTAACCACACTGCACCACTCAGAAATCACCTGCCCTCTGAATGATGAAATAACTCTTCAACGTGCAGCTAGGCTAAAAGCCGGAAGAGCATTCCCTGTGAGGACAGGGTGCCGTCTTCCATGATTAAGTATATGCCCTAAATCAACTAAAATGATATGGTTCTATATCCCCAGTAGGTAAACGAGCTGGGTCCAGTTTCCATAGGGTAAAAGTACAGCAGATCTCACTTAACATCATTCCAAGTTGGCCTTTGGGAACTTGTGCTTCTTGCTTCAGCAACTCTAGGTTCTGTGGTTTGAAGGGGCAGAGTACACGTCTCATTGAACTTAGTCATGGCTGCTATTTGTTCACTTTGTGCTCCTCATGTCAAGAGGTGCAGAGATAAGGAAAGGAATCAACAAACTGGCAAGAGTAATAGGCTCTGATCATGGGAAGGAGATAGGGCTGCTGTTACATAAAGGGGCAGCGGAGAGTAGGTTGGCACTTGGTGATTCGAAGGGGAGACGCTAGGTACTCCATGCTGAATTTGACTGAAAAATGCACAAGTGCAGCAGCTATGGCCTGAGAAGGGCATGGTGACCAGAAACTCAGCTGCAAGCTCCAGACCAGGAGCAGTCCGATAAGCTGCAGCTCATTCTAGTAAGTCTCACCAGGAAAGGAGACCAACCAGAATCCCAGAGAAGCTGTTCACAGATAGGATGAACATACTGTACAAAGTAATTGGATTCAAGCTAACAAGGGGTGACCTTGTTATACTATATAGAACTACCACCAGATGTGGCCTTCTGAACAAGCTACTCATGCCACCAGTTGCAGAGAATATTACTGATGGCTTACAGCTGTGTCCTTCTCAGGACTTTGTCCTCATGAGGGGAGCTACCTCATCCACGGTTCAGGCTCCTCTCTGGGACATCAGCCCTTGCTTCAATTTGAAACAATTCTGAAGGTCATTCCCATTCTAGCCTGTGAGTTGGGCTATGGCCTCAATTCCATTTTACCCAATCCTACTTTCTTCATTCCCATATAGGATTTGTTCCCAAACACACTATCCAATAAACACCTTCTTCATACAAATTCCCGCTTGAGTCTGGTTCTAGGGAACATGTCCTAAGACACTGTTCCTATTTGGTTTAAAGCATACACAGCTACAGCGAGACTGCCAGCACCTTGAAGGCAAGGAGTCTCTTTTCCTATCGTAATTCTGGCTGCAAGTGTGGAGCCTGGCACATTGCTGGTGCTCAGTGGTATAACTGATGACTAAATCAAGAACGTCCTTCCCACAAGATTATAAACTTCGTGAGAGCAAGACTACATCAAATTTTTTTTTACATTTTTACATATTCTATAATAACCGTTCAGCAGGAGCCTTAAATAAATTTCCCTTACTCTTTCAAAAGAGTGATCAACTCTTAGGGCGTTGTTACATAACAAAAAAGAAGTTAATCTACTCACTTATATTGAAAAGCACTTTCTTTGTCAGCCTATAGCATCTGCTTGTCCTTTTCTCTTCAGAAAATTCAGATCAGCACCTTTGATCTACTAACTGCTGTGGATGGGTGAAAGCAACTGATATGCTTTGCCATTCTGCTATTTTAAAAATTATGTTGACATTGACGCAAAGAAAGTGCCAGACTTGGGTTCAGAGATACTAAACGCTAAACCAATACATTTTCAGAGGAGATAATGATACATAATGATGGAAATGAGCTCTTACCAGAGTCATCACTGGGCTTGAGCTCTCCAGCATCAGACATTCCAAATTGTTTGAGTGCTTCTATAGTGATGCGAACAAGGACAGTTTGAGGGAAACATAGGGGAGCCCTGATTCTATTAACTGTAATGACTGTAGTGTTTCTGCTCACCGGTACAACACATTTTCCAAGTAGCAATAAATGCTGAGGCACATTTCGTTAATTCGTGATTTCCCCTAAATAGCAATGTGTTTAGTTGCAGATCAGTGTGTGACTTTATCACAGAAATGGAAGCAAGGGAAGTACAAGGAAGCAAACCACTGAACCATCTTCTGGGAAAGCTGCTCTTTGCTGTGGGTGCTTTGGACCAGGTCTGCTGCAATCAGCCCAGTCAGGGGCCTGCTCCCCTGAGGGTCCTGGATTCCCCAGGGAAATCTTTCAGGAACTTGAGGTTAAACCAGACCCTGCTGCATTCAGCCAAGGTTGCTAGTCAGCTGCAGTTTCTCTCTGGAGGCCTGTGCAGCCAATCCGTCTAAGCTTAAGTCAGGAACTTGTAATTCTAATCACCGCGCTGACAGCGGTTTGCAATATGACTTTTGTGCAGGTCACTTACTTCTGGTGATCCAGCAGTTTCTCAGCTGGAGCTTTAGAGAAGGGACAGAAGCACCTAAATATGAGTCTTCAGAGAATTAATATTGGAATAACACTTGTACGTCTGTTGATGAACAGTAAGGTAGCCTTGTAGAAACTCAATGGAGTGGAACATTTTCATTTGTAGTTATCAGTGGAACAAACACAGTTCTCCTTACAGTTATTATGTGTAAAGGAATTAGTCCAAGACCGAGAAAGATGATATGAACTGTATTTGGCATGGAATCGCAATTTTATTATTATTGGCTACTCACATTCCAGTGTTATACGCTCATTCAGAAGTTAGAAGCATGTATTTCGATGTTCCTGTTCAGTGCTTGCATGCATGAGGGGCTACCATCAAATATAAGGAAATTACAGGCGGTCTGAAGATCTTAGGAGATTCATCATTCTATGAAAATGAGTGACTCTTTGCCGGATAATTCCTATTTGCTCCTCAAGAACACCTACCCTTCCACACCTCTGTCCTATGAGGCTGTCCTGTACAGATATGGCAGATTATGACAAAGGACTCCTTTTCCTCTGGCTTCCTCTCAGTTCAGGCAATGGGGAGCCCACAAAGAAGGGAAGAGAATGAGTCAGGGTATTTATTCCCCACGCGCCCTTCCTCTCTGTAGGGTCTCCCTTGGCCTAGTGGTGAGCCTTAACTGGAGGTAACCGCTCTTAACAACTGACCCTCCCTACATGGCTCCCTTTTCCTTCCAGGTTCTAGTTCTAGCTCCTTCCCTTCCATCCTTCAGACTTAAGTGCAGATGGTCCCCCACTCACCATAGTGTGACTTATGATTTTGTAACTTTACAATGGTGGGAAAACCTTACACATTCAGCAGAAACCATACTTTGCATTTTGATCTTTTCCGGAGTTAGGATTATGCAGTACCATACTCTCTCTTGCTGCTGGGCAGTGGCAGTAAGCACAGCTCCCAGTCAGCCAGGGATCACGAGGGTAAACATCTAACACACTTACAATCATTCAGTACCCAGACAACCATTCTGGTTTTCACTTTCAGTACATTATCCAATAAATTCCATGAGATATTCAATACTTTATTATAAAATAGGCTTTGGTGTTGGATGATTTTCCCCAAATACAGACTAACGTAAGTGTACTGAGAACATTTTAGGTAGGTGAGGCTAAACTCTGATGTTCCTTAGGTTAGTTGTATTAAATGCATTTTTGACTTGCAATATTTTTGACTTACACTGGGTCTCTCAGGCCATGACCCTGTTGTAAGTCAAGGAAGATATGTATACTGAAAATCCCCTTATGATATCTCTACCTTCTGCCCACAATTTTGTAAATAATCCCTTTAGTAAACATCCTTATATTACCTTGCTTTGATATGCCTGCCGTCTGCTTACCCCTCCAAACTGACTGACATACCTCCATCTCTTCCTCTTCTTCTTTTATCAAGTTCTGCTTTTTTTGACTTTCCATATGATCTGGTTGCTATTACATGATGTACCTGGATCTCCGCCATCAGAGAATTCAGGTGGAATCTCACAGGTTTCAAGCCAGTGCTGTCCAATAGAAATATAACACAAACCACATATGTAATTTTGAATTTTCTAGCAGCTACACATAAGAAAGTGTTTAAAAAGGTTAAATTAGTCTTAATGATCTATTTCATTTTACCCAATATATCCGATACTATGCTAAACACTTAACAAACGTTATTTTATGTTTTTCTTCTTTACATTAACCATTTGTGGGTTACCCTGACATATTCCATGGTTGAGAGTGGCTCATTCCTTTATTCATTTACTCATCAATAAATATTTTAAATGCTACTGTGTACCAGGAACTATTCTAGGCTCTGTAATACTCGACGAGCAAAGATATGCATTCACGGTGCTCCTATTCCAGTGGGGGCAGGACAGACAGTAACAACTAAAATATATATGTGTTAGCCAAAAATAAAGCAAGAAAAGAGATAAGACGAATATGGCAGGAATTGAAATTTTATACAGGTTAATCAGGCAAATCACTGTGAGAGAGATCTTTGAGTCATGACCTGAAAATACCAGCCATGTAGATAACTAGAGGAAAAATAATTCAAGTAGACTTTAAAGCAGCAAGTGCAAAGGCCCTGAGGAAGGCACGTAATCGAGGTGTTCAAGGGATAGCAAGAACTATAGTGTGACTCGAATAAGTAGAGTCAGCATGGGGCAGTGTAGCAGAGGGCAAGATCAGAGAAATATCAAGGGAGTGGGGCTCATATGTGTACATCATGTAGGTTTCTTAGGTCAGTGAGAGGATTTTACGTTTTACACTGAATGAATTGGGATGCCAATAGCAGACTTCGAGCAGAAGCATGCATCATTTGACTTAGGTGTTTACAAAATCATCCTGATGGCAGGAGAATTGATGGAAAGAAGCAAAGGAAAAGGCCACGGGATGGATAGGAGGTACTGCAACAATTCAGGCAAGTGCTGGGGGTGGAGGGCGGCAGGGGTAATTTGGCCTGCGGTGGGCAGGGGGGGTGGCCTTGGAGGGATGACAAGGGATTGGATTATGAATTTATTTACAGGATGTTGGAAAATAGGAAAACTTGAAGATGACTCTAAGTTTAAGAAAATCGTTTAGTTTCACACTGCTAATAAACAAGAGAGCAGAGATTTATTCCAGATCTGCCTGACTCCAAAGTCCAGGCTCTTAATTTTGCTTAATAAGGCCTTGGTTTTCTTCTCATCTGCAGATGTCTGGGTGCTCCCATAGGATGGAATATACATTTAGACTGGTGGGCAACTTGTATATGATGTCCCCTTTTTGTGAATTTTGTGGTCACTGTCTCAGTGCAGTCATTGTTGGGAAAGTGCTCTCTTTCTCTCTTTTCCTGTCCCCTGTCCCTCTTCCCCCTCTCCCTTCCCCTTCCTCCTCCTCTTCTCTTGCTCTGTAACTCTCTCACAAACACCTATACACATGCATTCATTACCACGAAGACTTTTAACGAGATATCTTACATTTTATATTCATTCTGGAACCAAGGTCTTTTAAACCAGATTTTCACATCGTCCACTAAATGCATGGTTGGTGTCTGATTGCTTTACTCAACATATTCAACTTTTTTCATTCCAAATATGTTCTATGACTTTTTAAAAGTTACTTTGTGGTAATAAAGAGAATAAACTTAACTCAGTCGCAAGCTTCTTGCACAAACTTAGTTCTTTATACTCCTCCTAACAAGAATTTCCCTAGGTCCAGGTAATACTCTCTGTTTTATGCTCTGTATTTTTGCACCTTTTGTGTATCTCATATGGCTCCCTGTGTTTAGTTGGCTCTTCTTCTTTATCTAATCTTCCACCAATTACCACCTCCCTTTACCATAGTGAGTAAGATATATTCTCTCTCCCTGAGTACATCCCCAAATTGGTCTTCATATTGGTTATCCACATTGGTTTCCTTTGGAAATCATTTTCACAGTACAGGAAGATTACTCATGAAGTCTGTAATTTTTTTTTTTTTTTTTTTGCGGTACGCGGGCCTCTTACTGTTGTGGCCTCTCCCGCTGCGGAGCACAGGCTCCGGACGCACAGGCTCAGCGGCCATGGCTCACGGGCCCAGCCGCTCCGCGGCATGTGGGATCTTCCCGGACCGGGGCACGAACCCGGTTCCCCTGCATCGGCAGGCGTGGCCTCTCCCGCTGCGGAGCACAGGCTCCGGACGCACAGGCTCAGCGGCCATGGCTCACGGGCCCAGCCGCTCCGCGGCATGTGGGATCTTCCAGGACCGGGGCACAAACCCGTGTTCCCTGCATCGGCAGGCGGACTCCCAACCACTGCGTCACCAGGGAAGCCCATGAAGTCTGTAATTTAAGCTGGCATATTTTTAATTCTTATGTCATTCTTAGTGCCTTAAAATATTAACAATCATAATAAACTTGTTATTAAATACATGAGAAATGTTCTGCTATTTGGAGGCTGCTATAAATTAGAGACCTGAAAAATAAACTTCAGTATGCTCTGATGACAATTATGAAAGTTCTACAAATGATAGAGCCTAAATTCTAAAAACAGATTTTGTACTTCAGCTTTAAAGTACCTATCCATGATGGATATGGTAGTTAACTCAATGCGGGGGGGACTCCTTTCACGATATATATGCATACCAAATCATGACACTGTACACTTTAAATATCTTACAATTTAGTTGTCAATTCTACCTCAATAAAGTTGAAAAAAATTCTATCCAAGTATTTAGGCAAGTTTCTGGTAAAAGCATAGAATCAGAAGTCATAAGATCTGCCATTTCGTCCTAGCTACAGCTGTATGACTTCCTTAGCCAACCCTTCTAGGCTTTTTTCCTACTTAAACATCCTCACTTCTATATTATGGATAAATATATTTTATTAAGTGTACGATTTTTTTCAGTTTCTTTTTTTGAAATCAGGATGTGTTTTATAATCTAAACATCAAAAGAATTGAGTGAACTATCATTTAACCAAAAAGAAATGCTATTACGTCAATTATGTGTCTAATAATAGATGGTCTATCTCAAGGCATCTTATCAAATAAATAATGTGACCATCAGACTATTAGAAGGACCTGAAGATATAACATAATGAAACACTATCTAGCTCAACTGTAAATGCCTTTAGGGCAGGGAAAATGTAAGTGAGAGAAAACCAAAAGTCCTGGATTACTCTGTCTCCAAAAGATGGTGGTGGGGCAGCAAGTGGGGGAACACCGCTAAGCTCTAAATGATAGCTGCCTGGCAGGGTAAAGGGTGAGTTTGCACGATAGCCTGCTTTTTTTAAGAGAAGCTAGAGATCAGAGTGACAGCACCAAGATGGCTACATAGGTCATTCCTGACTTCGCTGCCCCTCACAAGAAGGACAACTAACATCTCTTCAAGAACAAGACACCACTGAGAGAATCCTAGAATGAGGGAATGAGACTGGAGCACCCCCTGTACCTCAAAGACCAAAACAGACTTCATTAGATGGTAAAAGAGGTGACTACACGTTGATTACACTGCCCCTCCTCCAGGTCCGCACATCACCAGGGAGGTAGGTCTTCCTTGAGCCTCTGGTCTCCACTGGAAAAAGAGCACTCAGTGGGGACAACCAGCTTCCCCAGCATTATGGGTCACTTTGTGG
This sequence comes from Physeter macrocephalus, assembly GCF_002837175.3. Taxonomy (NCBI): domain Eukaryota; kingdom Metazoa; phylum Chordata; class Mammalia; order Artiodactyla; family Physeteridae; genus Physeter; species Physeter macrocephalus. The sequence goes on from NC_041231.1 coordinate 19,925,021, forward strand.
AAGCCCCTACTCTGATCTTGCACCACGAGGATTGCAGGGAAATCTACAGGACCAGCTATTGGGAATCTGACTGTGAGACAGAGAAAGGGAGGGGTTTCCAACGGCCAGCACATGGATCTTAGCCTGAGTTCATAGTTGCAGCACCCAAGTAGTAATCCCAACCAGCAGCTCTGCTCATCTGCAGAACCAAGTTGGGGGCACTTTCAGACCAGGAAACTCAGAAGGGTGCAGACCTGCCTGATTTGGATCCTCAAATGAGGAGTTTTGCAGGCCCTAAAATTCAGTCTGCCCATGCCCAGGCAAGGTGCTGAGTCACGGCCCCACCCACAGTGGAGAATGTCTTTTGGCCCCTTCTGACCAGAAGTGCACCCAGCACCACTGGAACTGAGAGGCAGCTACGCAGAACTGATCTCCCTCAGAGCAAAGAAAGCCAGTACTGGGCATGGAGGCTTCCCATGCTATACAGAGGCAGGGGGGTCAATTCATAGCCAAGGATGAGGGTAGCTCCCTGCCCCTCCTAACCGGGGAGCCGACTTGAGAAACTGAAAGTAACCTGAAGCAGCCCCTGTCCCTCCCTCCCAGGCAAGGGGGCTCAGACATAGCCCCATCCACTGTGGAGAGTGTCTTCAGGCCCCATCTGACCAGAAGGGCTGGCAAAACACCTGAAAGCTGTGCAGCCCAGCAGGGCTCGAGCCAAGAGATGGGCAGACAGAGCCAATACTTTGCAGAGTAAAGCCAGTGGCCCTGTTTGGACAGGGAACTTGGGGAGCAGTTCTGCTTGAATTAAGAAAACGAAGAGCTTTACCAGTTTTAGAAAGGTTTCTCCTGCTGTGGCTGGGCAGGGAATCTAATTCGTAGTCCCACTCATCTCTAAATAAAGCCTTCAGCCAGTCTGACCAGAGAACCTAACCAGAGCACGTGGGTAGCTACACGGCCCATTCAATAGCCCTATGAACAGTGGCACTTGAACACCGAGCATAGCCAGTAACACCGCCCCCCCCCCATCTGCTGAGCAAAGCTGGTAGCCTCATCTGACCAGGTGCACAGTCAGGCCTGATTTGAGCCACCGAACAATGAGTTGTACAGGCAATGGGCCCTGGCCTGCTACCCTATCAGGGCAGGGAAACTAATTCACAGCCCCATCTACTACTGAATATAGTATCCAGTCCTGACCATCTAGTAAGCCTGACCACAGAACTCAGGCAACGGCAGAGCCCATCTTACAACTTACTTGTGCAGGGAATCAAGCCAGCCGTCATATCCATCTGTTTTCAGTCAGTGGCACACACTTTTATACCCCATCCCCATCCTCAGAGCTCAAACAGTTGCCTCACCCAAAATAGACCATAATAGCAGACCCTACCTGCACAAGGACATTACCAGCAGAATATCCAGAACCCAAACTGAGCTGACTGGTGAAGAACTGTCTCTGCTAAAGTGAATTTGTGAAGTCTGGAGGAAGAGCCCCATTACTCAAATGTGTATAAACCAGTGTAAAAAAAAATCAAGGGTCACAAACCAGCAGGTAAATATGACATCACCCGAGGAAAATTTTAAAGTTTTATTAACTGACCCTGAAGAAATGGAGATCTATGAACTGTCAGACAAAGAATTCAGAATAGTCCTTTTAAGGAATTTTAGTAAACAACACGGCTAACCAAGATACATTATAATTAAATTGTCAAAAATCAAAAACAAAGAAAGAATTTTAAGACCATCAAGAGAAAAGAGAGAAGCAAGGGAAGAAATTGAGCCCAAACTTAGCAGAAGAAAGGAAATGATACAGTTTAGAGCAGAAGGAAATGAAACAGGGAACAGAAAAACAATAGGAAACACTAACCAAACTAAGAGTTGGTTCTTTGAAAAGATAAACAAAATTGACAAGCCCTTAGCTAGGCTAATCAAGGAAAAAAGAGAAAGGACCTAAATCAACAAAATTAAAAATAAAATAGGAGACATTATAAATAATAACACAAAAATTCAAAGGATCATAAGAGGTTACTATGAACAACTATACACCAACAAACTAGAAAACCTAGAAGAAATGGAAAATTTCTTAGAAACATACAATTTACCAAGACTGAATCAGGAAGAAAAAGAAAATCTGAGTAGACCAACTGCTGGTAAGGAGATTGAATCAATAATCAAAAATCTCCCAGTAAAGAAAAGTCCAGGACCAGATGGCCTCAATAGTGAATTCTGCCAAACATTTAAAGAATTAACACCAATTCTTCTCAAACTCTTCCAAAAAATCAAAGAGGAGGGAATACTCACAAACATATTTTATGAGGCCAACATTATCCTGATACCCAAACCAGAAAAGGACACTACTAGAAAACAAAACTCCAGGCCAACATCTCTGATAAATATAGATACAAAAATTCTCAATAAAATACTAGTAAACAGTATTCGGTAGCACACGAATGATCATTCTCCCCAATCAAGTGGCATTTATCCCTGGGATGCAAGGATGGCTCAATATATGCAAATCAATCAATGTATAACACCACATTAATAGAATAAAAGAAAATAAATCATATGATCCTCTCAATAGATGCAGAAAAAGCATTCAACAAAATTCAACATCCATTCATGATAAAAACTCTTAAAAAATCAGGCCTAGAAGGAACATATCTCAACATAATAAAGCCCATATATGACAAGCCTACAGCTAACATCATACTCATTGATGATCTTTTCCTCCAAGAGCAGGAATAAGATAAGGGCACCCACTCTCACCACTCCTATTCAACATAGTACTGGAAGACCTAGCTAGAGCAATCAGTGAAGGAAAAGAATTAAAAGTTATCAAAATTAAAAATATCTCTGCTTGCAGATGACATGATTTTATATGTAGGAAGTCCTAAGGACTCAACAAAAACACGGTTAGATGAATCAATGGATTCAGTAAAGTTGCAGGATACACAATTAAAATACAAAGATCAGTAACATTTCTAAACACTAAACATATTTCTGAAAAAGAAAAAAGGAAATTCATCCCATTTACAATAGCATCAAAAACAATAAAACACTTAGGAATAAATTTAACTGAGGAGGTAAACAATCTCTGCCCTGAAAATTACAAGACATTAATGAGAGAAATTAAAGATACAAATAGATGGAAAGATATCCTGTGTTCATAGATTGGAAGAATTAATAGTGTTAAAATGTCAATACTACTGAAACCCATCTACAGATTCAATGCAATCCCTATAAAAATCTGAATGCCATTTTTTGAATGTAGAAGTAGAAAAAAGAACACCCCAAAATTTACATGGTACCCCAAATAGCCAAAGAAATTCTGAGAAGGAAGAACAAAGCAGTAGGTATCACACTTCCTGATTTCAAGCTATAGTATAAAGCTATAGTCCTCAAAACAGTACGGTACTGGCAAAAAAAAAAAAAAAAAGAAAAAAGACCAATGGAACAGAATTGAGAGCCCAGAAATAAACCCATGCATATTCAGTCAATTGATATTTGACAAGGGAGCGAAGACTACTCAATGGAGGAAAAACACTCTCTTCAATAAATGGTGCTGGGATAACTGTATATTCACATGTAAAATAATGAAACTGGACCTATACCTTACACCACTCACAAAAATGAACTAAAAATGGATTAAAGACTTAAGTATAAGACCTGAAACCATGAAATACTAGAAGACAACATAGGAACAAACTTGACATGAGTCTTGGTAATGATTTTTTTTGAAATCATACCTAAAGCAAAGTAACAATATCAAAAATAAACAAGTGGGATTACTTCAAACTAAAAAAGCTTCTGCACAAAGAAACCATCAACAAAGTAAAAAGACACCCTACAGAATGGGAAAAAAATATTTGCAAACTATATATCTAATAAGGGGTTAATAATCAAGACATATAAACAAACTTATACAACTCAATAGCAAAAAAAACACCAAATAATCCAATTAAAAAATAAGTAACGGACCTGAATAAACATTTCTTCAATGAAGATATACAAAAGGCCAACAGCTACGTGAAAAGATGCTCAGCATCACTGGTCATTAAGGAAATGCAAATTAAATCCACAAGGAGATGTCACCTTATACCTGTTAGAATGGCCATCATCAAAAAGTCGAGAGAAAACAAACAGGGGCTTGGATGGGGAGAAAAGGGAACCCTTTTGCACTGTTTGTGAGACTTTAAACAGGTACAGCCACTAGGGCAAACAGTATGGAGGATCTTCCAAAAATAAAAACAAACAAACAAAAAACAAAAAAGTTATCATATGATAGAGCGATTCCACTTCTGGGACTATTTCCAAAAATAACAAAAACCCTAATTCGAGAAGATATCTACACCCCTTGCCTGCCCAAGTTCATAGCAGCACTCTTCACCCCCATGTTCATAGCTAACACATGGAAATAACTTAACTGTCCATTGATGGATAAATGAATAAAGAAGCTGTGGTATATACGTATATAATGGAATGTAATTCACTCATGGAAAAAAAGGAAATCCAACCATTTGTGACAACATGGATGGACCTTGAAGGCATTATGATAAATGAAATAAATCAGAGAGAAAGACAAATACTGTATGATCTCACCTATAAGTGGAATCTAAAAAACAAAACAAAAACAAACAAACAAACTCATAGACAGGGAGATCAGACTTGTGGTTACCAGAAGCAGAGGTGGGGAGGAGAAGGAATTGGAGGAAGGTGGTAAAAAGGTACAGACTTCCAGTTATAAGATAACTATGTGGAAGGGACATAATATACAACATGATGACTACAGCTAACAGTGCTGTATGATATATAGGAAAGTTCTTAAGACAGTAAAATCCTAAGAATTCTAATCACAAGGAGAATTTTTTCATTTATTCTTTTCTACTTTCTTTTCTCTTTATTGTGCCTATATGAGAAGATGGATGTTAGCTGACCTACTGTGATAATCATTTCACAATATATGTAAATCAGACCATCATGCTGTACACCTTAAACTCAGTGATGTATGTAATCATTTCTCAATAAAACCTGAAAAAAAGCAACTAGAAATCTGTATGAGTATGTGTTTATGTATGTATTTGTGTGGGAGGGCATGTGAAAACTTCTAACTCTTACGTTTGGGCAACAATTCGATTCTTTTTTTGTTTTTAACAGTTTACAAGCCAGCACTGTATGGTTGCCAGCTTCTAACCTCAAATATAAGAAAATTAGAGTCTCAAGAAGTGACCTTAAAGTCCCTTAGCAATTTCATCCTAAATAGATAAACTTAAAATTTGTATAATGCATTCTTGAGTAATTGAAATGGAGGGAGCTTGGTGTAAACACAATATTGGTGTAAACACAATTGCTATCATGAAGAAAAGTGGATATTTTACAGATATATGTGACATTTTGAATAGTATGCACACAGAATATTTTGGCTTAGTGTAAATGATAAGCCAGTTCCTATAAGCATTAGACACTGTTAACTTTAAAGATATTTCAATTGTAAATGTGCAATCACTGTAGATAAGCAGTGGTATGGCTATTACTAACTGAGATAATGGTTTCAGAAACACACTAATGCATTAATGTAATATCAAATTTTTATAGGTGTTATTATGAAAATTTTGTTCACTGAGGTGTTTGTAGTGATGGTGAGAATACATAAATATGCATTTTACATTTGGACAATTATGAACAGACTTTAAAACATAAGTAGCCTAGGGCTTCCCTGGTGGCGCAGTGGTTGAGAGTCCGCCTGCCGATGCAGGGGACACGGGTTCGTGCCCCGGTCCGGGAAGATCCCACATGCCGCGGAGCGGCTGGGCCCGTGAGCCATGGCCGCTGGGCCTGCGCGTCCTGAGCCTGTGCTCCGCAACGGGAGAGGCCACAGCAGTGAGAGGCCCGCATACCACAAAAAAACAAACAAAAACATAAGTAGCCTTGTCAGCATGAGGCTTTGTCATGCATAGGACAGTTGATTTTCTTTTAATTTTATAGAGTTGTATGTTCATATAGGAAGGTATCTGTCAAAAATTTTTGCACAATACTTTAAAATAATCAACTCAGATCCAATTTCTCATATTGGATAGCCACTTTAACTATATGACAGTTGAACTAGTCCCTCAAATCCAAAAAGTCTATTAATATTTGACAGCAAACAATGGAAGTGTCCTGGATTGGTGCAAGAGCAAAAGAGCACTTTCAAATTTTAATGAATGGGTGGTCTATGATCTATCATCGATATGACAGTAATGGCCTGGGGAAAGGAAATGTGGATACTCAGGGCATGACTAGAAAGAGCAAAAATAATCCCTACCGTTGATATATAGTAGACCACTTACAGGAGAGAGTCAGTGCCAGAAGCACCCAAGCAAAGGAATTATTTTACAGAGATAGCTTTATTTTTTAAAGAAGATTTCTTCCCCAGCCACAGTGTAGTCATAACTGAAGAATAATTTCCAATATTGCACAATGTAGTTTTTGATATCCTGTAATGTAGACTCAAAGGGTGGATAAAAATGGAGGATGATAGTAATTTCAAGGAAGTCTCACTGATGAAACCTAAATACTGACAGTTTTTAGTCATTTATACTTATATTTTAAAATAAACATATTTATTTATTTATTTATTTTTGGCTGCATTTGGTCTTCGTTGCTGCACGCGGGCTTTCTTTAGTTTCGTAGACCGGGGGCTACTCTTCGTTGCGGTGCGCGGGCTTCTCAATGTGGTAGCTTCTCTTGTTGTGGAGAATGGGCTCTGAGCACGTGGGCTTCAATAGTTGTGGCACGCGGGCTCAGTAGTTGTGGCTCTCGGGCTCTAGAGCGCAGGCTCAGTAGTTGTGGCACACAGGCGTAGTTGCTCCGCGGCATGTGGGATTTTCCCGGACCAGGGCTGGAGCCCGTATCCCCTGCGTTGGCAGGTGGATTCTTAACCACTGCGCCACCAGGGAAGTCCCAGTCATTTATATTTTAACAGGTAAGAACTCCTTTAAAGCATCAAATTAATATTGTGTGATTATATATTATACATTTAACTTGTTAATACATTTAAAACAAGTAGACATAAAGCAGATTCATCTTAAGGAAGTGGTGGCTGTTTTTATTTTTTTCCAAATATTGTTTTCTTTTGGAGTAAGATATCAATGTTTATAAGAGACATGTAAATTCAATAACATTCTGCTGTATATCCACTGGCATGAATAAAAACAAAAAAACTGACAATATTTAGTGTCAGAGAGGATATGAACAAGCAGAACACTCACGGCTGATGGCACGATAAATAGGTAAAACTTTGGAAAATAGTTTGGCAGAATGAAATGTGGTTAAATGTGTACACTCTGCGAACCCCACATAAATGCGGACAAGAATGTTCATAACATCTTTGTTCATAATAGTCCCCAATAAGGAAAAAAAAAAAAGCAGACATACGTCAACAGTAGAATGGATAAATGAATTGTGGTATATTCATATGACAGAAAACCACACAGCGATGAAATACAATAAACCACTCCTATATACATTTATGTGAAGGACTCTCATAAACTGAATATTGACTGAAAGAAGCTAGATACAAAAGATCCATTCAGTATGATTTTACTTATATAAAGTACAACCACAGGCAAGCGCAAACTATGGTGATAGAGGATAGAGAGATGCTGTTTCTTAAGGGGTTGTAAATTGGGAGGGAACACAGGAATCCTTCTGGGTTACAGTACATTGTCTATATCTTGGATCTGGGAGATGGTTACACAGGGATGTAATTCTGTATAAATTCATCATTTGGTTCATTTAATATCTCAACACTTTCCTGTATGTAAGATACCTCAAGAAAACAAACAAACAAAAATCACTGAAAAAAAACAACCACACCCTTTGTAAAAAGGGTGTTTAGTAGCATTGGTCTGGAATGGCTTAGGTTTTGCCAATTCTGGTAAAACAGCCTCTATAATGGTTTATAGTTTCAAGGCATGTCAGAGAATCCATCATAAATGTATAGAGTTGGAAGGGAATTTGGAAAACGATCAAATTTGTCTCCTTCATGTCACAGAAGAGGAAACAGAGACTGAGAGATGAAGTCCTTGCAGGATGCCACCCAGCTAGATGATACCTGAGTTAGGACCCAAACATGTGATTTCTTTAAGTCAGAATTTCTCCTACCACCTGCTGCTTCGATGTTGGTTTGAAGTAGGTTCAACAGGTTCTGACGACCATTCAGCATATAACCACTCAGCTATCAGGGCAGCCTCCAGGTCTGCAGGACATCAGGTGGTTCTCAGTCAGTCCAAGGCACTCACCCTTATCTCCCTTTCAGCTTGCCTCCAGAAATCCAGTTTTTCCCTGCCCTTCTTCAAAGCAGCAGCCACCTGTGCCATTTCCTCCATTTCTCCTCTTACCTAGGACCACCTCCAGAGCGGCAGTCTGCTCAGTGGCTTCTTTCCTTGGCTCTTTAAATCATGCATGGGTCCTTCATATATCAATGTTTTATCGCGTATTGGGGGTGGAGGTAAAAGAGGATGGGGGAAAAATACATAAGAGGAAGCAAATCAGGTTTTTGAATCTCATGAAATATTTTCTGATGGAGCCCTGGCTGCTCTTCTCAAAGTATGTGCAAAAGCAAAACACACAATCCACAGGAGTGAAAAGGAATAAATCATATCAAAGTAATTATCAATATATTAAAGGAAATACAAATTTGTGAGATAATACATAAGCTTCTTTTTTAAGGCCAAGATCTAGTGGCAAGTATAATAACTATAATTACATAGTGTCTAAATAATATTTGATATATCTGCCACAATTATAATACGGTATGAAAATATCTATGATTTCTGTTGTTGATAACATCATAGATACTGCTAATATTATGATGTGTGGGATATTTTTTTGACTTATATTCTTAACGGAAGAAAATGCTAACCTTCTGTGATAGCATGGATTTTTTTTTATTCAAGGTCACTGATCTAAGTAAAGCAATCTATTCTGATCATTGGTCCTGGAAGTTAGTTCCTATTTATAAACAAAATTGCCTGAAATGGGAGCATTCAAAGGAGAGAGTTAAACGCTATCAACATCAGCAATAATAATAAATGTTCAGGTCTGAGGCAAGCGCTGAATGTTTATCCCAGACCCTTAGCCATGCACTCTAGAGTCCTGGTAACAGCGGACCCCGCCCGTTCTGGCACCAGGGACCGGTTTCATGGGAGACAATTTGTCCACGGTGGGGGAGGGGGGGTATGGTTCAAGCGGTAATGCCAGCGATGGGGAAGCAGCAGATGAAGCTTCGCTTGCTTGCCCGCTGCTCACCTCCTGCTGTGCAGCCCGGTTCCCAACAGGCGCGGATGGATACAGGGCCGCGGCCCGGAGTTGGGGGACCCCTGCCTTATAACACTGCCTTTGCAAGAAGTCATAGTGGGGGAGGGGTTGCAAATAAGCAAGTACAGAAATTCGGTGGTATAGAAGCGGGGGAGCAATATATTAGTAGGGAGGTGTAAGAAGGTAAGAAGATGCCTTCCTTATTTTCAAAGATCTTGCAGTTGGGAGGGAAAAAAAGATTCACCATCCAGAGGTAAGTACTAAACAATTAAGCACTAAGCCACATAAATTATACTACATCATGAAATCATTTGAAATGTGCATTTTAATAATGGGTTGAAATAAGAGTACATCAGATTTAATAACATTTCTACAGATTTAAAAAATTTGCCAGGCTCTATTTTCTCTTTTTAGTTTTCAAGCATAACTTGGGAAGCTCAAAATTCTTTGTAGGACATCTTTGCCTTGGGCACCCGCATCATCTTGTGATTTGTTGTCTCTTCTCCAAGACACTCTCAACTTCCTAAGGGCAGGGCAATGACTTATTTATTTGAGTTTTCATAATTACTCAGGCTACTAATTTTAATATGCCAAATATTATCTTGGGAAACCTTGGGTCAAGGGTGTGATTGAAGGGAGCTTTGATTGATTGGTCGTTTCCCATTTTGCAAAATTTTCCGTGTTGCAATTCAGTTAAACTTTGATTAGAGATAATAACAAATGAGAGCTTTATATATGGATTATATTTTAATTAATTTTAAGTAGGATTTTAGTGAGACCAAAAATAACGTGGATAAAAATACCTGCTTGTCAATTTTTAACCGACATTTATATTTTGGTTTTGTGGTACTTGAAAGGAAAAATGCAGTTGGCTTTTGAGTATATGCATTCAGATTTAAAATTTCAATTAGTTTTTTTTCTTTAAGAGTGATCATCTACGCTCTATCCTGTATCCTATCCTGGTAAGGTGTACTTTATGTAAAAAAGAAAGTATCGTTGCAGAAACACAAGTGATTTTTAAAGCAACTTTTATCTTTTGCTGACCCATTATCAGATATGAACAGAAATGCCCACTAGAGGTCTCTCCACCCTGAATTATTTCTGATTCCTGAAATGAGATAGCATTTATTTGTTTTCAATTCCTTGCCTGCTCATGCTACCTAGTGAAATTTTGCTGCATTTGACATGATAGCTAGCCATGACCCTAACAGAGGAGAGTGGCACCAACAACCAAACTGCTACGCCTGTGAGTCTACCTTAGTTACATACAAGAATGTGAGTTTCACTGCTCTGCTCTATAGAGTTCATCTGACAGTTTTCATGCTTCTGAGGGAGGATGGAAAACATGAATGCCCTTTAAAGATAGTGACCACACGCTGTCATGTTCTTTGCAGCTTGCAGAAAACTGTGGTAGGGGCTTCCCTGGTGGCGCAGTGATTAAGAATCCGCCTACCAGTGCAGGGCACACGGGTTCGAGCCCTGGTCCGGGAAGATCCCACATGCCGTGGAGCGACTAAGCCCGTGCGCCACAACTACGAAGCCTGTGCTCTAGAGCCTGCGAGCCACACCTACTGAGCCCGTGTGCCACAGCTACTGAAGCCTGCACGCCTAAAGCCCGTGCTCCGCAACAAGAGAAGCCACCGCAATGAGAAGCCCGCGCACCGCAACAAAGAGTAGTCCCCGCTCACGGCAACTAGAGAAAGCCCGCGCGCAGCAACAAAGACCCAACGCAGCCAAAAATAAATAAATAAATTTATTTTTTTAAAAAAGAAAGAAAACTGTGGTAGCCTATCAACTGGAAATAATTATTATGATAGGCAATTTTTAGCCCTACTCTTATCGAGTCACAGAAAATAGAGATTTTAATTCAAAGGAACAACTGTCATAGGTAAACTCTAGAGAAAACTTCTGATCTTCTGATACATTTACCTTATTCATTATGTCAAATTTTAGGGGGCTTGTCTTATGTGCAGACTGCATACAGAACTTGTTACAGTGTATAATTTTAACAATGTTTTGTGTGTGTGACTCTGTGTGTGTGTGTGGTGTGTGTCTGTGTGTCTAGATAAAGCAATTCTGAGATCACTTCTAGCAAACATTTATAAACTGTCCTCTACTAGATGAGTCTTAAAACATGGAAATAAAATGACAACAACCCTCTCCATGGCCTTTAATCCCACACCCTGGTTCCAGAGAAGATAGAGTTAGTGGCCAATGGATAGGGTGTTCTCTTGAGAAAAGTCAGTATTTAGGATGAGCTGTGGTCACTGCCCCCACAACAGATGGAGGTCACCCAGTTTGTGAACTAATCCTCGAAAGTTAGATTAATTCTCTGATGTGGCCCAAAGAAACCTGCAAGCCAAATAAAGAAAAAAAGGATCATCAACGAAGTGCAGTGATCCATAAGACTGAATTGAAAATGTGGCTAAGGGAAGAGAAAATTCCAGGTAAACCTATTTATTGCTTTTCAAATAATAATTATTTTTCTTTTCAAAACCAGAGCCTACAAAACACAGAGACAAAAGCAGAACTACATGTAAGAAGCCAATACAGCATCTACCCTAACAAAATACAGTAGCAAGCAATGTAAAGAGCCTACTTTATTCTTGAATCAGCTTGTATTAATGATTGACATGAGGACAAAATAATCTCAAGATACCAGCTGTCTGGGCTGGAGGAATCCTAATCCCCTGGTGCTCTGCTGCAAGATTGCTGTACCAATAAACATCAGCCCAGAGGAGAGTTAGACTTAGATCCCAAACCACCTTAAGCAGAAATATGATGTCTTGGAAACTGTTGCCTCTTTAGTATGATCAAAGCGAATGGAAGACTCTTTCCACAGGATGAGATTGGAGTGGGAATAAACATTGAAACTGGGGTGAGCCCCTCCAAGGCAAAGGATACCACCTTTTCACAAAGCAGAGAGCAATAACCTAAGAGAACATGCTTTCTTAAGTGATACCACACTGTCTGGGGCAGGTTTACAACATTCACAGGTTATGGAAATACTTTGTGCTACATTATTCTACTGAAATAGCTGGAAGCCTATGCAAAGAAGCTCATGACAGTGTTGTGTCTTAGTAATGAAAAATTAGAACCAATCTATTGTCCAACATATGGGATTAGTTAGTGAAACATTTGGGTAGAATTTAAAATGATTATGTGTAACAATATTTGTTAAAAAGGAAGAGCTTTCATAATTTTAAATTAATAAGTGGAAAAGCAGTGGTTTTCAAGTATTTTAACTGACAATTAGAAAATCATTATGCTTTACAATCCCAGATACATTTACAAACACACACACACACACACACACAAACACACACACACTCTCTATCTCTCTCTCTCACACACAAGTGAAACCATATTCAGCTTGATTCTGCACTGTTTAGTCTGTTTCTTTATATTCTATTTAAATTAATTACTTTAATGCTGGTCATTACCCACTAAGTACATTTTCTGACCCACTAACTGGTCATAACTCACAGTTTGGAAATACTTGAGGTTGAGAATAACATATTGTATGAATCTATTTTTGTAAACATATATTTTCACGGGAAAACTCATGAAGACATATACTGAAATATGAACTGTAGTTCTCTCTTAGTGATGGAGTTTCTTTTTTCTTTCCTTCTTTCTTACCTTTATTAGCACACTTTCCTTCAGGAAATTAGACTTTTCGGTAATTGAAAATCATCCAAGAAATGTTTTAGGTGCTTTCAAATCATTTCAATGTCTGACTGTATCCTCCTCTATCATTAGGTTTATCTGATGTGTTTTCTTCCAGCAACCATAATGATATCCCTATTCTCTTATCTTCTAATTCAAAGTACCTAAAAAGGGAGAGAGAAAAGTAGGTAGGAAGGAAGGATTGAAGGATTGAAGAAAACAAAGATGAGAGGGAAAGAGAGAGGAGTGATTTTCCTATAGCTACTCCAAGATTTTTTAATTTATTTACCCAAGGTACTTGCGCATGCGTGCGCGCATGCGCAAGTGCGTACAGGCGTGTGTGCCTGTGTGTATGAACGTATGTGTGTAGATTTTGTGCCCAGAGCTTATTTTTGTTTGCCTAGAGACTGAGACTAAGTAACAAAAATTCCGTTTGAGCCATCCAGTTCATTAGTGCTTTCAATTTGAGAAATTCACATCCTGCTTTTCTGTGCCTCAGTTTCCATATTTGTAAAACAAAGATGCTGTGCTAAGATTTCACTTCTAGATATACTGGCTAAGGAGGAATCACCTGGATAGCTGATTCTTCACTTACAGGTTTACATTTTTGGATTATTGATAACTCAAAATCCATACTTCTTGCCATATGCTGAATTCCCACATAGAGGGAACACTGCAAACTTTCTGCCTTTATTAAGTATTAAATTTAGCTCAGTGGTTAAATCAGATCAAATGCCCCTTTTTATAACAAATATTAATAACATTTTTCACTATCTTCCATTATTTGACTACTTGAACTTATAACTTCGCAGAATTGAAGGAAAACCTACTGACACGTGGATGGCAATGCTACTCTGCTGACATGGGTATATATTTATTTAAACAGTCTATGTCTCCTATAGCTATTGGTTTACCTAATTTTTAGTGTTAAACACCATGAGTTGTAGTTAATAGGTCATGTAATTGTAAAGAGCTTTGATAAGCTTTATTCATAGTTTTGGGAATACTCAAGATCCTTCCAGAGACCCAACTTCAATTTAAAGATGTCACTACTGAGAGTGAAAGTAAGTCTTCAAGGCAAAGATTCTCTCTGGGAACAGATTACAGGGACTTTTGTACGTGTATGATTCATAGACATTTCTGAGTTCACAGGCCAGTGGTTGAGAAATGGCAGCATATGGGCCAAATCTATCTCCAAGGATTTTTTTTGGGGGGGAGGGGAGTGTCTTTGGATGTTAAAATAATTTTTAAAAATTAGTTACAAATACTAAAATTGAGAGATTCCCTGTAATAGACCAGAATTGTGTTTCAGCTTCTCCCCCAAAATTCTAACATCTCCACCCTGGACCCAAATTCCGGCAAAGCACCTCCCCGGACCTGAGTCACCATTGCACTTTATCACTGGTGCACTGCACAGTCTAACCTGCATACTTTGGTTCATGCAGGTTGTCTGCTTAACCTTGCTGGGTCTTTGAACTTGAGACCCCCTATTGTAAGCAAACATATTATTAAGTCACCATGAGTTTAAAAGTTATATATTTGATATAATTAATTAGAAAATAAATACAACAAGTAGCAGGGATTAACTAAAAACAAACCATAGTTATTTCAAGCAACCTCCTCCTCTAAACACACTCATTTCCTATCTTATTTTCAAGCCTCATGTTGTTACACTTACATTACCCCTCTCCATACTTGCTTCTGCTTTTGGGAACTATTTTTGTAACATGCCTATAATAATGCCTGCTCAGCCCACCTTTCTGGGTTATTGTGAAGATCCAAATGTGAAAGTGCTATATAAATGCAGAGTATTATTGTATACATTATTATTCACGCTCAGGCACTGGTGGGTTCTTACAGGCCCCGCTGCTCTGGCTGGCTTGAAGTTGACGTCTCAGCACTAACATATAAAGTTAGTTATACGCCTTTAAATCCACTTACTGCTGCACCTGACTCTTTCATACTGGTGTTGAGGCAGTAGGATCTTTTTGTCTGTCAGCTCAGTACTCATTCTAACCGAAAAAAAAAAAATAAAAATTCTCCTCAGTTCCCATGACAAGAACCGAGGATGAAAACCTACCTGTGCTTTGTCTCTCCTAACTGTGGCTTTGTTCAACTTCAATATGGCTCCACCACAGGCAGGCACAAAGGGAACAGCATCTCCGGGAGATCTGCAACAGCCCATTTCTCCAGAAAACAGTCCACACTCAAGTTGCATTTTGTTTGAATGGCACACACCATTTTGTAAAACATTCATATAGTTTGACAACAAAAAATAAATGCAAAGCAATCTGTTAACAAGAGGACCTGTAAATCTATTCATATCCGCATGGCCTATCCTCTCTGAGCTTCAGACTCTGTACCTCAACAACCATCTGACATCCCACAAGGGCAGAGTGTTTTATCTGTATTTGTTTAACTGATAATTCCCAGTGCTCAGAACGGTGACTGACCTATAGTAAGTCCCCAATACTTTTTGGTTTTGTTATTAAGTCAGTGAATGATACCATCCAATAAGTATCTACAACTTAACTTTGCCAGAATAAAACTGTGGATTCCCATCTCCCAAATCCAAATCTGCTCCTCTCTTTACTCTTTCCATCTTCATAAATGGCACCACTACCCTCCCAGCCACTGAGCTGCTTTGATTCTTCTCTTTCCCTTACTACCAACTTCCAATCCATCAGAGAGTCCTTCTGGCTCTACTTCTGTGATGTGGCTTGACTCTGTGTACTTCTCACCAACATCAATGCTACCCCAATACAAGTGACTCCCAGCTCTTTGCCAGACAACTCCAACAGCAGCCTCCTCCTCCTATAGTCCATTCTCCTCACAACAGCCAAAGGGAACTTTTAAAAATATAAATATGGTCATATTACCTGCTACTATGAATTCTCCAGTGGCTTCTCATTGTGCTTAGACTAAGACGCAAATCCCTGGTCTATAAGAGCAAACATTTGTGGTTTGCAAAACCTGGTAGCACAACAGAATCACCTGGAAAGATTTAAAATATGTAGAGCTTGAGCCCACATATTTGACTGACTGAATCAATATCTCTGGGGGGAGAGTCTTGGTAGATTGTAATCTACCAAGCGTACCTAGAACATTATACCCCATTTTTCATCTTCTCTTATACCTTGCATCACTCTCCTCTTCCTCTTAAACTCTTCAGATACCTTGGGCTTCTTTTCTCTCTCCAAAAATCAAGCTCCTGCCAGCCTCAGGACTTTTGCTTTCGTTGTACTTCCTCTCTGGAATGTCCCTCCTATTTTCACAGCTGCCTCTCCTCCTCCTTCAGGGATCTTACCCTCCTTAGTGGGTCTTACTCTGACCTTTTCACTAACCTAGCAACAATCCCTGTCCCTAAGCATTTTCTGTGCCATAACTGTGCTATATTTTCTTTCTAGCACTTACCACCATCTAAATTATTCTTATCTATTCATGAGTTAATATGTCTTTCCCAACAGAAAGTAAATCCACTAAGGCAGGGACACTGCCTGTCTTCTTTACTGCTACATCTCCATGATGCTAAAAAGAAAAACTTCAGTCTTTTCGGGCTCTGTCCTAACTATTCACTTCTGCCATTATAGTTGCAAAAGTAGCCAAGAATAGGATGTGACAAATGGCCATGGCTGTGTTCTAATAAAACTTTGTGTATGGAATGAAATCTGAATTTAATTTAATTTTCATATGTAGCAAAATATTACTCCTCTTTTGATTTTTTTTACCACTTAACATTGTAAATGCCATTACTAGCTCATGGGCCCGTACAGAAAAAAAATGTGGCAGGATGCATTTGGCCCATGGGCTGTAATTTGCCAAGCTCTGATTAAGAGCATTTGCATTTGTCTTTTAATTTGAAAGGCCAGAATTTCTTTGAGAAGTACAAAGAGGCTTCCTAAAACACTATTAGCAGTGTTATTACACTATTTCCACCTAGGGATGTCTGCAGGTCTCGAAACAATTCAGAAAACATTTGCCAAGTATATATTACGTTAAACAGAACTAGATTAAGTAGAAGGCCAGGGGGCAGCTACCCAAGGTAAAATCTATAACTGAAGCTAAAATATCACCATAATAAATCTGAAACTGCACACTTCTGAACTCAGTTTTCCATGAGTCTTTTTTCATAAATGACAATATACAAATTCCTGAAAATGAAGACCACCACCCTGAATGAATAGTAATTTAAAACAAAATCATAACTTGTACCTACCCTCATCCTCATTAAATAAATATTGAGAAAATATTTAAATAATTTTAGCATTTAAATATTTAAACATTTTAGAGATTGCAGATTATTTTTCTGCTTCTGGATTTCACATAACTTCAACTGACCCTAAGCGGAAGACATTGCAAAAAACTCCAAAGAATACAAAGAATAAATAACTCCTTCTCAAGGAGCTTATCCTGGCTGTCCTCAACTTTCACCTGGTTAAATACTAATTATACATTTTACTTCAGCCCAGAGGTCACTAGTTCTGGGAAGATTTTTGATCTTGCCAACAAAGATCCATCAGTTGCCCTCAGTTCCCTGTATTTCCCCTTCTTTGCATGTATTTACATATTTGTTTTAAAATAAAGTATACTTGTTATTTATATATTTATTTAAAAATGCAAATATTTATTTATGTACTTGAGTATTTAATTGATGCCTCTTTCTCTCAGGAGTCTGCCAAGCACTTAAGGCATGCTGTATGGGCCAGGATGAATGTTCTGCCTGGCATGCAGTTGGCACTCAATAAATAATTATTCAATCAAGGAATAAGGAACTGAATAAAGGAATATGATGAACTTCAATGGAAGGCAAATTTTTTTGCCTTAACAGCTATGATGACATTCCCTTCCACTTTATCTATAACTTTTTATAATTCATTGTGTACACATTTGTTATGAATATAATAATCATTTCTGAGATTCAAACAGTCCACCATTGGGTGAATGGAGAATAAAAACAGGGAGGAGATGAAGGCACCTCCGGAGTGAAAATTCGTTAGACACAGAGGTAGACTTTCCAACCACAGCATTCATTTTAAAGCTCACATGCTTGTTACCGGAGAAGAAGAAAAATCAACTGCATGTATTTAAAAGCACAGGGAAACATAAGGCAAAGCCTTGTTTCAAAACCATAGGAAGCTTGTTTTCAATCCTGATTCTAAAAGATGAACAGCCAACTCTCCCCTTCATTATAATCCTCATTGCTTCCCATACAATTAGGTCCTAGAATGCGCGCTCGTGCTCAGGCACAAAATCAAAAGCTATAGCACAAACGTATTTCCAGATACACTGCATATGTCTTCAGTTTCTCTGGCAAGGGGCAGATTGAAGTGGGACCTCCCACTCAGCTAACTCTTCCCAATTAGGATGCCCCGCTTTCCATGTGACTGATATTTCTGCAAGAGCAATACTACTGATAAACTTCTACATTAAGAAGACTATTTAGACACTGAAAATGTATGAACCAGATGATAATATATTTCCTACCAAAAGATATGTAGCCCCAAAAGTGTTTATAACCCATGTGATCAATAGAATCCAGATCACTAATTCTAGTGTCCTTTGAGTTGTAAAATTGTGATGATGGTGATGAATAACACAAGTGTAATATACTAATAAGAAGAGATCTATATTCTGGAGGAAGAACATAAGTTTGGAGCATAGCAAGTGAATGACACTCTCCAGCAAAAACATAATATAAAGTCAAGAGTTATAGTCCTTTCAGCAATATCTAAATTCACAATTTCCTGAAACAAATTTTTAAAAAATCAAGTGGTTGTGTTTATCTGAGGATTCAATATGGGTATATCCACAGTTATGAGGTTGTGAAATGAACACTGCTACAAAATAAGATGCTTACTCTCTAACTAATTATATAAAATTAATCTCCATTAAAATATTCTCACCACTTAACACTGGCTTATATCTCTGCTGAATCTCCTATCCAAACTAAATACAGTACAATGAAAAGTTTAAGGTGAAATTGCAAATCTTGCAACAAATGCAGGATTTCATGAAGTTAACAAAGTGATATTGTAGGATTTCTTTAAACCTCAAGCCATTTATAAATAGCATTTTAACGCAAGTAGAGTAATTAATGATTAAATATGTAATCGCTGTCAGGGATGATGACAGAATTATCATTTGAAAAGAAAATGACTTAAATGTAAAAAGAATCAGAGAAGTCCTTGGGAAAGCTCAAGAAGTCCTTGAATATTTTTGCAAATATGATGTTCTGTATCATTTGCTGTGAAAATAAAAAGTGAAGACTATTCTTTCACACCACGAGAAAATTTTCTCACAAAAATGTTCTAGGAAAAAATAAATATAACTCAGATCCTGCTTATTTTAGGTATCAGCTTTCAGTTGCCATTCCCATCAACATTTTATAAAATAAAATATAAAATGAAAAATTGTAAATATTATAAAATAAACATTCATATATAAAATAAAATACAAATATATATAAATAGAATCAATATAAGATAAAACATAATATAAAAGAAAATAAACGTTTTCATAATATTACCTTCAGTTTTCAAGGTAACATGCCAATAAACAATTTTTTAGAATTTCTATGACATACTCATCTCCACTTTAAGTAGATTCACTTTAAGGAAACTTTTCCTGGAACCAGCTTTCCTTGGCTCTGAAGAGTTAGTAAAGTTTTGCTTCCTACTTCTCTGAAAGCTTTTCTCCAACTACTTCATGATCTCCTCCTACTAGTTTTAACACCCATTAGTTAAAAGTGGGGTTTCTTGGATTTCCTTGGTGGTGCGGTTATTAAGAATCCACCTGCCAATGCAGGGGACATGGGTTCGAGTCCTGGTCCAGGAAGATCCCACATGCTGTGAAGCAACAAAGCCCGCGAGCCACAACTACTGAGCCTGCGCTCTAGAGCCCACGAACCACAACTACTGAAGCCCGAGTGCCACAACTACCGAAGCCCACACGCCTAGAGCCTGTGCTCCACAACAAGAGAAGCCACCTCAATGAGAAGCCCGCGCACAGCAACAAAGAGTAGCCCCCTCTCACCGCAACTAGAGAAAGCCCGCGCGTGCAGCACTAAAGACCCAACACGACCAAAAATAAATAAATATATATATATTTTTTAAAAAGTGGGGCTTCTCCAGGTTTCACTGATTTGTACCAGTTAATACAGTTTATTGTCCAATGGGGATACTTTTGAATGTGAAAGGAGAAGCCAAAAATAAACAGCCATTGAGTGATTCACAACAGTTGTAACTGCTGAACTTCCATTTTTTTGGTCTAACTCACTTTGCATGCTCTTCTTGTGTGAGCCAGTCCATTCCCAACAAGCAAACATGCAATCTCCCTACACCATTGACCTCCTTCTGTATTCCCAATCTCAGATTCCATTTAGTGACCCTAACTCAAAATCTTGACATAAACAAGACTTCCCTTCTTCACTCTCTTTCAACCCATTCAATCAGCCACCTTTAAAGTGGTTTCACTGTTTTATGTGTGAATCCATCTCATACGAATAAGACCCTGATACTTTCATTTGGACATCCTGCACCAAATCCCTATCAGGTCCTCTACCTCCTCTCTTTCCCTTCCCAACTGCATCTCATATCCTGCCATACACAGACAAAGAATAGTCTTACTACATCAGTGTTTCTTTAAGTCTTACAGAAGGGACCAATCTCCTTAGCTGTACGTGGGCAATGCTGTACAATCTCTTATCTTTTCCTACATCATACTTTATGATAAAGTAGTATCTCGTGAGCAGGGATACAGCCACTTCCTTGACAATATAAGACATATGATC
This sequence comes from Physeter macrocephalus, assembly GCF_002837175.3. Taxonomy (NCBI): domain Eukaryota; kingdom Metazoa; phylum Chordata; class Mammalia; order Artiodactyla; family Physeteridae; genus Physeter; species Physeter macrocephalus. The sequence continues at coordinate 19,945,749 of NC_041231.1, forward strand.
TATGTGCCTTGTGAACAATTTTTATAGAGAAATGATGAAATAATGCCACAACGACAAAATAGTTAAGAACCATGAGCCCTGGGAACAGTGAACGTGTATTTTCAGTGGAGACAACTATGACCTTGTGTATTCTCTACTGCTCACTGATCTACTCACTGTGACCTTGGCCAAGTTAATTAACTTTCTAAGCATGTTTCCTCATAATTAAAAACAGGAATAATAATTTTTGCCTTTCACTGTTTATTATGAGTAAGAAATGGAACAGTTTTTGTAGAATGCTGATGTAGACTTTCAATCAATGGTAATGACAATGATGAAGGAAATGATGATGGTAATATATCAAGCAGTTTCTCACTGTTATTCTTTTGTTTCTGTTTTCCTCATACTTAAAAATTTTGTATTCTCTCATTTTACCTGGTAAAATTTTCATTAGTCTTTAAGGTACAGCTCAGATTTTACCTGCTTTAAGAGGCTTTTCCTTACAATACCCCAGACTGAGCTGTGCTCCACATTTTTATCTCTGCATACCTCTCTGCAAGAGAGAGTAACAATTCATAAATATGTTTCCCCAGACAGACTATACATTCTTTCAAAGTCAAAGACTGTGTCACATTACCTTTTCATCTTAGTGCCTTGCACAGTAGTTAGCACATAGTTGTAGGGAGTTCAATGGATTTGGGCTTGAACAAGGAAAGAATATGACTAGGAGAAGTGATATGGGTGATATGACCCAAGCTCTATTGGGTGGCACTAAACTAGGATTGCATTAGAGCAGAGGTACCTCACAGCATAAGACCTTCCAGAGGCTACCATTTGGAAGGTGGGGGAGGGTAAGAGAATTCCTGGGGGAGGGGTGGGAGAAGAGGGTGCTTTCAGGTGATAACTCTCAGCAGCAAGGCTGGGAGTCTCTGGGTCAGAGAGCACCAAAGGATGGTATCAGCTTGGGGCCTTATCTCTCAAGGCTCTACCTTATCAATGGGTAACATCTGCGGAGCAAAATTTTCCTGAGGTATGCAAAGCAGGCATCTCTAAGCGGCTCAAAAATCAATTTGTTTGGGTTATTTTAAAAAATAATTCGATGTGTAAAAATTTGAGTTTGATACCAACAGGCTTTTGAGCTAAAGGGTCTCAGCCTGAAGTAAAGAAATGAATAACCTAGAGGTCAATACACAGAGGCTATCTTTGGCTCAGTTATATAACATTAGTAGGTTCTCAGTAATTATTGAACTTATGTATAAAGTTACTAACTACAATTTTGCTGTATACTCAGAATTTCCCAAGGGAACATCATATTTTAATTGAGGTCAAATTCAGACTCCAGAGGTAGAGGACTTGGCCCATTTGTTTTCTTAAATATGTCCATTAATCTATTCAGTTTTGGAATTCAAGACATTTAAAAGAGCTCTCTGGGAAATGGATATATCATGACTTCCCTTTATAGCTCTACAGCAAGTGTAATACCTTTGGTATCAAGTATACTCAATAAATATTTGTTATTTAAAATGAATTAATGATCCCAAATTTCACAAAGCATATATTCTTGAAATAAGATCTTTATAACAGAAAGCCTTTCTTTAGGCTTTAAAAAATATATAGTCTTGAAAAGAAAACTCAGCCCCAACCCTAGAAATATTTAATTGTATTTGTTGAATTAAGATATGTGGGCATTCTTTAGTTGAAAAATATTGAATAAAAACTTTATACATGAGAAATGCTACCTAATGCAGGCAAGTTGAGATTATCAGAAGACAATGTAATGAATCATCTTCTTCATAAAAATGCCTATTCTACCTCTCCAAATCCACAAATGGTGAGGATGAGGAGGAGATGAATGGATGGATGGATAGATGGATGGATGCAAGGAGGGAGGGTTGAGGGGTGGATGGAGGGAGAGAGAGATAAAATTTACTTCACATTTGCTATGTCCGATGTTTACTACCTCACAGTTTACTCACGTTAACTCATTTAATGCTCATAACAACTAGCCAGGGAAGAGGTTATTATTATCCTATTTAAAATCTGAGGCTGAGAGAGATTAAGTTACTTACGAAAGACAACAGAGCTAGTAAGTTATACTTGAATGCAAGTTCTCTGACTCAGAGTGCTTTTGCTCAATCACTAAATGAGTGCCCATACATGAAAAAGGAGAATTTCAGCTTGCACAGATTCTGTTCCATAAAAGAGAGTTGCAACCATTTTCCATGTTGGTCTTTCAGCTGGCCTGCTAAAAATACCTTTTTATATTGAAAAGTAATTTCAAACACACTGAAAACACAATAAAATCAATGTGGAATTGTAATTAAGTTCGAGATCAACATATTCTAGAGAAAAACAAAAGAAAGCAGCTGGAATTCTTTTATTTTGTGCACTAATTGAATTATACAGCACCCACTTACTGTTCAATTAGTTTAATTATGGTCTACATCAGTCTCTGTTGTTAAGATAACAGAAGAATATAATTCTGCCACTTTTTTTGGAACTAGTGCTGTCAGACTGATATTAAATAGATTTTGTGCATAATGGCTTATTTTCAGCCACTCGGCAGTACTACTATATAAATCAAATGATTCAAAATAAAATATTTTTTGAAAAAATCTCTTTGGAATCTTTATTTCTTGCAGTTATTTCTCTATATACTCCATTGTTGTTTGAATCTTGTATGATTTTATAATAGTCATATATCTTCATTCAACAGAAATAAAGTCAAGGCATCCTTACTGTTCTAGAATGAACTCATCAACTAAAAACATGAACATGCACCACTTAAAGTAACAGGGATAAATAAGCTGACAATGAAAAAATCTTGAAAATTACTTAAGTAGCTCATTAAATGAAATGTCTAATTTAAGCTCCATATTAAGTAGAATTTAAACAACAGGTGTATGTGTGTGTGTGTGTGTGTGTGTGTGTGTGTGTGTATATATATATATATATATATATATATATATATATATACATAGTTCCAGTGCAGTCTGAAAACTCACCATTAGAAGTTGTAAAACCCAGGTAATTAACTATTAGATAGCAATAAGATATTGACTTCAAACATTTCAAGTACTGGCACAAGAGCAAACAATTTAAATTTCTACTACTCACCCAAGCATTTGTTGTTTACATATTTAGAGAGGCTAGGCCCATAAATTAAACTGGAGAATAAGCTAACACTTTGTAACCAAACACTAGGAGTTAAACACAGAACCAAGAAAATAAGATACAGATTTAGGAAGATGTTATTTAGGAATAACATCCTGATCGTGCTATTCCAGTTCAGAGGAAATCCCCCAAAGCATGACAATGGAGCAAATCCACTGAACACTCTTGTCCAACAGAGCGTCTATGAAAATAATAAATTGGGAGCTCCCAGATACAACTAGTTCCAGAAATATTTCCCTTGGTCTGCACCAAGGAAAATATTTGGTCTACCGATTGTTTGGGTACTTTTGGAATTGGTTGACAGTGTTTAAAGAAATCAAGGTAGGGCTTCCCTGGTGGCGCAGTGGTTGCGCGTCCGCCTGCCGATGCAGGGGAACCGTGTTCGCGCCCCGGTCCGGGAGGATCCCACATGCCGCGGAGCGGCTGGGCCCGTGAGCCATGGCCGCTGGGCCTGCGCGTCCGGAGCCTGTGCTCCGCAACGGGAGAGGCCACAGCAGAGGGAGGCCCGCATACCACAAAAAAAAAAAAAAAAGAAATCAAGGTATTTCAAATAAAGTTCTGTAATTCTAGTTTTTCATGAAAACTTCAATGTATCAGCACTAAGCACATGGTTCCGCAAGGCAATGATGCCCTCGATCTGAGGGACTACTGTTACTTCAGAAGGATCATCTGCTTTTCTGAGGCCAGGGTCCCTGCCACACCCTATGATGTGGCATGAGATCTATTTCAGTCATTCAGCTTATCTGCGTGATCCTGGTAGAAACAGAAATGGGAGTCTGAGACCCTTGGACCAAGGGAAGAAGAAAATAGGGAAAACTTGACCACTCCACACAAACCTGAACTTAAATTTCCTGAACAGAGACAGAAAATGTGGTTGATAATTTTCTTTCCCTAGAATCCAGCAAAGCATCTGGCATGTCAATTGATATTTGCTGAGCAGACAGTGATTTGTCCAAAGGTCATCAGTAAATGTTGAGTTGAACCGGGAATAAAATCTTCTGGGATTCAAACAAAGCAATTGGATTTTGAGGTCTATATACATTGTCCCAAATTAATCATTCAATTAACACCTCACTAAATTAACTTGTTGCTCAATTAAATCAATCAAATCAACCCCATAATTTGGTATATCAAAGATAAAGACCTAGTATTTTCTTTCTCCAAGACAATAGCTATAATCTATATAAATTACTTCCCCCGCCAAATATTTCTTGAACTAGGAACTACTTACCAAACTTCTCTAAAATCAAACAATAATATAAAGAAAAGAAACAATTCCTCAAAAGACAAAAGAATGACTCTGGAAAATAAAGAATGTAGAATGGGAATAATTTTTCTCAAGGATTATATTACTTCGAGTGTGTGAAACTAAGCATATATTTTTATAATCTGTGAAAGTGTTTTCTATAAACTGGGCAATTAATTTGTCACCACTTTATCCTAGTAAAAGGTAAAATCCTGAAAAAAACTAGAAAAAAAATCTACCTCAATGTCTTAACTTTAGACTTATAAACAAAAGAACTGCTTTAGATTGTCAAAAAATATGTGGGCAGATATATGATTTTTTGTTTGTTTTTGGAGAAGCAACATGTTTGTGCCAAGTTGGACCATGATTACCAAGAAAATTTGTGAAAATACATGTATAATAATATAAATTACATTACATTGCCTACTAAAGAATAAAAACATTCACTCACTACACTTTCTCTAGAAAAAAACAGTAATTCTGATCAACACGAAAAATGAGAAAAAAATATGTGGACAGATATATGATTTTTTGTTTGTTTTTGGAGAAGCAACATGTTTGTGCCAAGTTGGACCATGATTACCAAGAAAATTTGTGAAAATACATGTATAATAATATAAATTACATTACATTGCCTACTAAAGAATAAAAACATTCACTCACTACACTTTCTCTAGAAAAAAACAGTAATTCTGATCAACACGCATTCCACTGAATGTCGACACACTCAGCTCCTGACCCCTATTAAGCTGTTGTTGATCTTGTCTACCTAACTATCAAAATTAAAAAGGAATTAAGATGAAATGTAAGTTTCTTTTTTGACTGATGCCAATAAGACATTGGGAAATGCTTTACTGATTAAGCTTTATGATTTTTTTTTTTTGCGGGGGGCGCTACTCTAGGGTATCCTGTAAAAGCAATCTACAGGAATCAAAAGAGCAAATGATTTCTTTGGAGAAATGAGCTGTCCATTACCAGAGAAGCTGAAATGCTCTGAATGACCACCATCTTCATTCATTCAACAAGTGTTATTTGAAGGTCCATTATTTCAGGTCTGGCCTAAAATGCTAGACGTGAGAAATAAAATTGCAAACAGAAAGGTATAAAAGAAGATGCTCTAGAACTAATTGGATGAATGAGCTACACAAACTACCTAAGTCTTTCTGAACCCTGAAATAAAATACCAATCTGCTGAACATATATATATATATATGTTTTTTTTCAGTACGCGGGCCTCTCACTGTTGTGGTCTCTCCCGTTGCGGACCACAGGCTCCGGACTCACAGGATCAGTGGCCATGGCTCACGGGCCTAGCCGCTCCGCGGCATGTGGGATCTTCCCGGACCGGGGCACGAACCCATGTGCCCTGCATCGGCAGGTGGACTCTCAACCACTGCGCCACCAGGGAAGCCCTGTTCAACATATATTTAAAAAAATACTCCTGGTCTAAGTTGTTTTCAACCTGACATACCCCCAAAAGGATTGTAGTCACTACTAATGATTTTATGTGTAAAATATCTTTTTTTAAAAAATATTTATTTATTTATTTGGCTGCGCCTGGTCTTAGTTGCTGCACACAGGATCTTCGTTGCGGCATGAGGGATCTTTAGCTGCGGCATGCGTGATCTAGTTCCCTGACCAGCGAGTGAACCCAGTCCCCCTGCACTGGGAGCGCAGAGTCTTAAACAATGGACTACGAGGGAAGTACCTGTAAAATTTCTTAAAGTACTATACTGGGAAGAAGAAAAATTCAGAGACAATAAAACCTCATTGCAGTGACTACAATCCACGGGGTTGGATGTTGCAGATGATGTTACAGGTAAGAACCTCAATATTAAAAGATGTAGGAAGCATCAAGGAAGAACACTGCCTTTGCCTTTCACTATATTTACAGCATTTCACGCTCTAGGGAAGGCATTTTGTTGGAAAGAGCTCATTAGCTATAAAGCTCTTGGAACAGGACCTGGCACAGTTAATTGCTACGTAATTATTCAAAGTTGCTGCTGTATTTGTATTATTATTGCCATAGGCTTTCTGGGTCAAATTAAACAGAAGCAAAGAGAGTTAATAAGGTATACATGAAATATAAGTTGTAAACCAATGAAAAATATAAAATAAAATTCCTCCCACATAAGAAAAAATATATCCTCTAATATTTGACTACCTTTATTTGAATAAAGTAACTACTGTTTATGAGAAACTTCTAGATTAGCTAACATCTTCTCTTATATTCATTTACTCCAGACACTAATAAGAATAAATATACACAACAAATGGAAAGAAATATATCTCTGTCACAGTAATTTTGGCCAGTGTGATTTTATTGAAGGACATTCCACTGTCTCAGGTTTCTTATCTAAACCATATAAATTTGAAAAATTATTAAAATGGGACTGATTCATAAAACAAACCCTAAGCTTCATTTATCACTTTCAGGATACTCTCCCATGCTTTTCTGATTAATACTTTTATTAGAGGCATTCAATACAGATAATACAAAATTAAATGGATTTTGCCAGAATACATTATAGCCATTAAAATAAATCAGACTATTAAATGGAGGGAAAAAGTAAAATCTGAAAAAGAAATATAATTCCATATAACTTATGACAAGAGTCAATTAATCACATAACTACACTTTGAGACCTTTCCTACAGAAAGAAAGGAATAAAGGTCCATTTGATACTTCATCATTATTGTCACATTCTCTAAAGAAAAGACCATGAGCCAAGCACCCGTCTGTACTGGACATGAAGACAAAATTTTCTTTGTTTTTTCTGACTACCCTTGACTCAGCTACCCCCTGCAGCACTTGTTAGAGACAATATGAAATAAGTAAGAACCAACCCAAATTTCTATCTTTCAAAAACTGAAAGATAAGCCATTCGGGAATAGCTCTTGTCTTTTGTCATTCTGTCTTCATTTCCACTTTCTACTTCTGAAAACTTTTCTCTAGTGTTCCATTTCACAAAATTGCCTCCAATTTCCAATTACCTTAATAACAAGATAGAACATTTACTTGACTTTAATTATTAAACTTCACAAGTTTTTTGGCCTTTAAGATTTCCTCTTAAATAATAAAAAAGGTGACAAGATGAACACTTTTTTACAAGTACAATCGTGCATCCAATATGAATTCATAGAATTATAATTAAGTTCATTTTTACCAAATACCAAATGTCTGCTATGAAGCCTTTTTAATATTGTCTGTGCTTTATGCCATTTCTGAAATTTATTATTTATTGATTTAATAGATTTTTAGGTGTCAGTTATAGTTTAGTGAATTTAAGTGATAAATTTTTCGGTGATATTGCTTGATGACAAGTTTAATCAATCAAAAGTTCTACTTCTATGTGATTACAGCTATTAAGTCTTAAGTGGGACATGGAAAGTAAAAAATTCATTCTTGCCCTCACAGAACTTACAGGATAGTTAGAAAGACAAGAGTAACATATAAGAGATGTTTGGAAACATCTAAAATATTCTTAGACTCCTGATGCAACAGGAATTAAGCAGGATGAAGAGGAAGAAGGAGGAGGAGGAGACGGAGGGGAGTTGGATTTTGATAAAGAAGGTGCAGGAGGAGACATTTAGGGCAGTTTCAAGATTCCAAGAAGATAAAACTTGATGCCTAGAACAAATATGGAAGGCAAGAGGTATGGTCAGGAAGGAGGATGACTCCCTTAGGTCGTGAGCAGTAATGTGCACTGAGATAGACATAGGCAGACTAAATGGGAATATTCAGGTGTTTGTTCCTAAATAGATATAGCCTGCCTTTTAGTGTAAATTACATCATGCAGACATAACCTTCTGGAAGCAGCACACTACAATGCTTAAAAAGATGGGCATTATTTTTAGAAATTTGAATTCCCCATGCGACTCTGTCACTTATCATATGCGTTAAATTGGGCAAGTGACAAATCCTTTAAGAATTAGCCCTTGAAGAATTGATACCTGTCTCCATATCTCACCCTTTACTCTTGTATAATCTAGTGATCTCAACATTTTCATCGATGAGATTTTCAATGCATTAGTCTATCTAAAGTCTCTCTTCTTAGACTTCAGCTGCTTCAAAATCCTATCCTCCACACTTCTGCCACCTACTTCTGTGATTATACCTCTGATCTTACAATTAACAATAAACATATCCATGCCTTAATCTGTATTTCAAACACTGTCCTCTCTAAAACCTCCCTCCTCGCTTTCCATTTCAGGCTCTCTAGTATCCTGCCTCCAGAAATTCTTCCTTCTCACTGTGACTTCCAATTTATTGGCCTTTCCACCTTTCCACTTCCCATCACCCCCATTATGTCCTCACTTTTGCTCTTACCCAGCTCAATTACATGGTCAATCACTGTAATCACTCCCTTGCAAATACTCTCAACTCACGTGGTCTCTATCCTTCCATCATCTCACCTGGCAAGGTACCAAATCTGGCTAAATCCAAGCCTTTGACTACTCAGGGCCTATGTCTAAGCAGCTGAATATTCCTGGAGAAAAATGTGCAGCCAAGCTGACAGACGTTGCGTTAAATTCTTGACAGAAATCTCGAGTGGGCTCTTAGTGCTTGCCTAGCACTAAGTACATTTCCCTAGTCAATTCACTTTCTCATTCTACATGGCTCCTATTAGGAAACTTTTACTCTCTGCTCAGATTTTCCATAACTTCCATCTACTTGCTTCTCTCAGCTAAAGGTGCTGCTTAAACTTTTCCATAAGAAAATATAAGATCAGAATAAGATGTCCATGTACTTCCACTACCAACCTACCAATTAACCTGCATCTGTATCCATATACTCTGCCTTCTCCTTCTCTGTTATCAAGACAGAAGCACCTATCTAAGGCCAACCTTCCACTTGTTCTATTGTTTATTGTTCTCATCCCATGAAAGGATTGGCTGCTGAAATCTTCCTCCCTCTTCTTGCAGCCTCAAATTTTGTCTTGTAGAGGTCAGCAAACTATGGCTCATGGGGCCAAACCTGGCTGGACATCTAAGTTAAAAATGATTCTAACATTTTTAAATGGTTGAAAAAAATCAAATAATATTTCATGACACATGCGAAATTATATGAATTTCAAAGGTCAATGTCCATAAAGAAAGTTTTATGGGAACACAGTCTTGCTCACTGGTATATAACCTACAGCTGCTTCCACACTACAATAGCAGTGTTGAATAGTTGCAACAGATGTCTGGCTGGCAAAGCTAAGAACATTTAATAACTGGCCCCTTACAGCAAACGTTTTCTGACCTCAGTTCGACAAAATTATCCTCAATAACATTTAAACACGCTGCAATCACTTGCCAAAAAAACAAAAACTATCTCTTGACTCCATGTCTCCCTCCAGCTACACCACCATGTCAATGCTTTCCTTTTGCAGCAATAATCATCACGACAATGATCAGCTCCTAGAGTTTTCACTCCATTTCTCCTGTCTGCTTTGAGTTCACTCCAGTAAGTTTACGTACCTAACACTGAATTGAAATTACTTTTATGCTGCAAGGGGGGAACCAATGGTTACTTTATCTTATTGACACTCGACCTCTTAGCAGCATTTGAAAGGAATCACTTTCTCCTTCACTTGCATTGGGGTCCCATCCTCTCTTGATTAATTCTCTTCTCATCTGGCTGATTCTTCTGTTTCTTTTGCTGAATATTCTCATTTTCCCAACATCTAAAATCTGGAGAGCTCTCAGGCTTAGTCTTGTGACTTCTTTTATTCCTTAGTCTTGTGACTTCTTTTATTCCTCTGCTTGCTGGGTGATCTCATCTAGCACCATGGTTTTAGGTGACATTAATAAACTGATCCTCCTAAATGTATATGTCTGTCCCGGACCAATCCCTTTATTTCCAGATTTATATACACAAGATCATAATTGACATAGCAAACTTTATATGCCTAAAAACACACTCGATTTTCCCCTCAAACCTGCATCTTCTTTTCTGTCTTTCCCATTTCAGTAAAAGGCAACCTCTGTTCCTCCAAATGCTTAAACCAAAATCTTTGTTGTCATCTTTGATTTTTCTCAACTTCTCATATTCAAATCCTATTGGCTCTTTGATATACTTTTAACCGTAATACACTCAAATACTATTAGCTTTACCTTTAAAATGAACCAAAAAATTCAACCACTTTTCACTGCCTCCATTCCTGTGACCCTAACCCTAGTTCAAATCGTCATTTTATGTCTTGACTACAGTAGTAGCCTTCTGTTTGATCTCCCTACTTCTACCCTTTTCCCCTCAAAGGATACTTTTCAAATGAATACAAATTGGGAAACTTCCTTTTACATGGCTCCTCACTGCAAAATAATTGAAATCAAAACATTTAACCATGACCTGTGTGGCCCCAGATTATCTTGCCTCTATTCTGCAACTTCATCGCATTCTACACCCTACCTCTCTACTATGCTTCATCATGTTGGTCTGATTTCTGTTGCATACAACCTCTATGCTCACTTCCTGCCTGCTGTTCACTTTGTTTAAATGCTTTCCTTCTCCCTGCTCATCACATGCTGTCACATAACCTTCAGATTCCAGATCAAATATCTCCCTCCCAGAGAGGCTTTTCCTGGCCACCTTGGCCATCTTCATGTCCTATCTCATCCACCTACCCTTTAAAGCTCCTACTCATTTCCTTTATTTCTGTCACAGCCCTTATCTCCATCAGATATTATACTATTATGTATTTTTTTTACCACACTAGAATATTAACTCCATAAGGGAACGTCCCTTACCCTGTCTTAGTTGCCACTGTATCCAAGAGTGTGAAAGGGTTGCTACTCATGAACATCTGTTGATATACTAAATGAATTAATAAATAAATTTTTTAAATCCATGTAAAATGTTTAATCTATTCCCTGGCAAAATAAAATGCCAAATAAATGGAGGCTACTAATAAAAAAAAACAATAAATATACATAGAAGAAAAATTAAAAAATAAAATGGAAACAGAAAAATAAATAAATACTATTTAAAAACAGCAAGGTAGAAGAGTGATACATAAAACATTATAAATGTCAATGCTACCATACACAAAAATAAACTCAAAATGGGTTAAAGACTTAAATGTAAGACCGGACACTATCAAACTCTTAGAGGAAAACATAGGCAGAACACTCT
>NC_041231.1:19958102-19969040 GCF_002837175.3 Physeter macrocephalus
GAACATATGTATATGTATAACTGATTCACTTTGTTGTAAAGCAGAAACTAACACACCATTGTAAAGCAATTATACTCCAATAAAGATGTTAAAAAAAATGTCAATGCTACAGCATAAACCTATAAAAATACTTAAACTTCAGATAATTCTATAATGGGTTTGCAGTACTGACACAATATTTTATTTTCTGAGGCAGTATTATATCTTTATTCAAAATTTTCCAGCACACACACATAAAATGATGGGATATGCTACTGAAGTCAGCACTGACAGCCATGGAGAAAGAGAACTGAGCTTTCTTTTTCTTGAAGAAAGGGAATGAAGTTGCTGCTCTGCCATGCTTCTTTAAGCTCAAGTTTCAATTTGTGTTAAGTCTGATCTCTTCCAAGTTCTGAATAGAACATTAAATTAAGTACTGCACAGTCAGTGTAACATATTCTTTTCTCATTCTTCTAGACCTTTGACTCTGCCCTAGGTAACATCCTTTACAAAGCTGACTTTGATCTCTTTCCTTGGTTCAGGTGGTATATGGGATATTTTCAACAAAATTTAAGTGTGTGGTTGCAAGTGTTGAATTTATATTCAAGCTGCATAAGCTTCTTACTGGAAAAAAAATAGTTGAAAAAATAGTTATATGTGAACACTGAATATCCACTTCCTTTGAAATGGTAAAGTTTCTGCAATTTGATTGAGTTTATTTTGTTTGTTTCACTTCAAGGCAATTCATTGAACAGGGCTGGGTGTCTATAATGTTGAAAGCAATGTGTTTGGCCGCTTTAGAAGATAACAAATGAGCCAGGTGTGGAAAATGTGTTCTATCTACTGGTCCACTCCAGCTGAATGATTATAGTAGCCTGAGGGGCTATCTTAAGAAGTACTGTGAGGCTATGAATGGAATTATGGGAAACAGTGATATGATCCATGCATGTTATCTGACTAAACTATTTAGGCAAAAGGGGAATCACTGCACAAACAATGAGTGTTTGCTATGTTGGAATTTGATAGTCATTGCTCTTAAATAGTTATAGTCCTAAAGAACAAAAGATTAAACCACATGGTTGTATGGCAGGAAGTCATGATAACAGTTTAAAGCAGAAGAACTCTGTTGTTGCTTCTTTACTGGAACAGAATTAGCAACAGAAAAAAAAATAAGTGTACTTTTTTATTTCCTTTACTCATAGGAAAGATAACCAGGTTCCACTACCTTTGTGAATGTGGGAATCCTTGGGCCCTGGGAGAAAGGTGCCTTTTGTTTCTTTCTTTCTTAGTTATGTAGGGTTAGGCTGCTCTGAGTAATCATCCTCCCAATGACAGATCCTTTTTGTTTGTTTATTAATTCATTTAAAATAATAGTAATAAACTACATGTTAACAAATACTTTTAGTAAAAATAACTGCATTTTTCAAAGCATAGAGTGACTTTGTTTACATCTTTGTAAATCTCATTAATATCTGGCTACATGGAACTCAGCTGTACTCTCACATCTGCTTTGCACTCAGCCTTTTGCAACATCACATGTCAATGACAGATTTTTTTTAAGTTTTCTTTTATTTATTTATTTTTTTATACAGCAGGTTCTTATTAGTTATCTATTTTTATACATATTAGAGTATATATGTCAATCCCAATACCACCCTGAACACGCCCGATCTCGTCTGATCTCAGACAGATCTTTAACTAGAACATTCAAGCAAGATTATCCAAGAAGAATATAGGGATGGAAAGTGATAACTGAGAGGTAAAATGGATTGACCAAATGTTTAGATTTTGTGATCCCGAGCACACAGAGGAGTGAGGAATTCTGCAGAGGCCAGGATCTTCAATCTGCTCCTAAAATTTGCCTCTGTGGTACACATAATTCTAAAGCACGTGTGTATGGGGAGGGTGTAAAACTATGGAAAATTACCCACATTGAGTGTTGTATTGAAAAGGGTCAGTGGTACCTGAGAGTTAAACACAATCGTATTTTGAAAAATAAAGATGTGTGGCATATTTTGCACATGAAATACAATGTGGTAGAATAAGATTCAAGAAAATGGAATTCAAGAAAAGTAGAAATTTTTTAAAATCTCATTTCTTAGAGACTTTTATGTTGAATAATAGCTAGAGCAGGTTGTGTTACGCTGATTCATTTTGCATAAAGATATTTTCATGGCCTTGATCAAATGACACATTTAAAGACTTCTAAAACCCTTTAAGGAACTGATTAAGGACTTTAGAAAACCACCTTCTATTTAGATCTTGGAGTATCTAGTTATTACAAGTATAGAAATGAATCAGGCCAACAGTTATAAGCCTCTGCCCATATCCTACCATTCTTGCCTCCAATATGAGGTTACAATAAGATCACAATATATTTCCCTGGATTGGAACACCCAAATACACTTCCAGGCCATCACCATGACAGTACTTGGCAATGAGCCACAGTTGGTTCAAATCCGGAAACAACTCTGTAATTTTGGGGCTCTGTCTAGGGAGTTATCTGTCTTCCTCCCCTGTGTTTTTGGGGGAGGAAGATTTGTCAGATTTAGGAATACATTATGTTTTGACATTATGTATTCCTAATAACATTCCTAACATTTGACAATGTTACATTATGTTTTGACCTCTGTTTCTATGCTACTTCACCTTGAAGATTTTATAACTTAGTTCACTTCTTTGACTATTTCATCTGGCCCAACATAATCCAACGTTCTCAATTATTTGGTTCCAACATGCCTCCACATACCCTAGATCAACTAAGGAGGTTCATATATTGAATCAAAGAATTTGGTTCTCCAGCAAATACTTCTTCATTTGTCCACCATGTAATACATTTATTTAGGTTTTGTTAAATGTAAGCTTCTATGCTAGACATGTTATCTCAGACTATTCAACAACCAGGGACTGGTATCAATTCCTGAGATGCAACAACTTGTAAATAGCACATGGTTACATATGAGAAGGTATATTTCACCTGCAGAAGAGAAAATATGTTTGTTTCTTATCTTTACATGGGATAAATTATTCATGGAGCCCTAAATTTAGAGCATCAGATGATGGTGGTATAAAGAAAAGAGACAATGAATCTGAGAATAATATTTAAAATAGAACAAGTGAATTGGACTTTCTTATCCACTTAGTAAATGATTTTTAGTAGAGACCAGAAGGCACTTTTGGTGGCTCAGGTCATTTTGCTCTAGGTGTGTGTGTTTGGGACGGAGGAGGAAACCCGGTATCCACTGTTGCAAAGAGTTCAGAATACTGTCTTTGGATTCAGTGAGGCAAAGAAATTGATTCAAATCACAGAGGTAGGGGTTACAGACTGTATGATCTTATGTGTATTGTTCAACCATTCTGAGGCTCAAACCCTTCACCTGCTTAATAGAGATATTAATGTCCAGCTCATCCAATGACTGTGAAGAATAAATAAAATGCTACTTGTAAAGGGATTATAAAAATGGTATTTTCTGTATGATAAATGATAGCCCCTGCTTTCATATGAATATAGTATTAGTAATAATAATTTTAGGAGTATTGGTTGTATTGATTAGTAAATAATAGTAGTGGTGATAGTAGGTAGTAATCAGCCTCACTGTGAGTTTCCAAATGCTAAGAAAATGTTTGTGTGGCTTTTTTAAAGATTAAACTCCTTCTCAAGAGAAATGGTCATTTTATTTATACATTGCTTATGAGAGCATTCATTGACACAATCTTATTGGAAAGTAATCTGGGAAAATATATTAAAGTTAAAATATAAAGACTCTCAAACCTAGAATCTTTCTTTCAAAAATAAAAGTAATAGAATATAAAGATCTGTGTATATAAGGAAGTTTATTAGAGAATTTTTGTGTGTCCCCCAAAATCTTGAACCAATCTAAATGCCAATCAATAGGAAAATAATTGAATAAATACTGGTGAAATGTTACGCAGCTAAAAAAAAGAACAGGATATATAATTATATATAATATATATTATATATATATTGAACAGGAGGAATTTGGCTATATTTTAAAAGTCATATATATTTATATAAATATACATATATTACATTTATATTAAAAAAATATATATTTATGATTACGAGGTAAAACAACTAATATTGGTTACCTTGCGGGGAAGACCAGGAGTAGGGTTCGGAGAGGAAGATCATTCACTTAAAGTCTTTTTGTTTTGTGTTTTTTTTTTTTTTTTTTTTGCGGTACGCGGGCCTCTCACTGCTGCGGCCTGTCCCATCGCGGAGCACAGGCTCCGGACGCGCAGGCTCAGCGGCCATGGCCCACGGGCCCAGCCGCTCCGCGGCACGCGGGATCCTCCCGGACCGGGGCACGAACCCGCGTCCCCTGCATCGGCAGGCGGACTCCCAACCACTGCGCCACCAGGGAAGCCCCTGAAGTCTTTTTGAATTAGATTTATATACAAACTTTCACTGCATTTATAATTTTTAAAAGTTAGATGATGTGAAAAAACCTTCAAATTTCAGGACTCACTCTGTTTATCTGCAGAAACATGAGTACTGTATAAAGGCCACATACCTTCTGTAGACTTCACTTTATTTAGAAAACATCTAAGAGGGTGGGGAATGGAAAAGACTTGAAAGAAGAAATGTTGGAAAATAGGGGGTTATCCTGTGCATTGTTTCAGAAAATTATGGAGACAGTGGCAAATAGCCTTTTTTCAATTGTCGTTGGTTTAATTTACCTTTATAAAGAAAAATTTGAAATCCTATGATTTTTCCCAAATTGAGGGGAGACATTTTACTGACTTATGATTCCCAAAGCATGATAATTCTTTTTAAACTGGACTATTCCTTAGGCTGTTTTGGGTAGGTGGATAGTGAATTAGGGTGCAGTAATTGGTAATTCAACATATTGGCATCTTTACCCAGGTTTATAATCAAAATCTAATCATAACCTCGTGATGGGAAGTCCTTTTAAATTATAACTTTGAGTTTTAACAGGGATTTTGAAGAGAAGCCTATTGTAATCGTAGACAATCTAAATGGAAGGTTTAGATTTGGTATGTATTTTACAAAGACACCAATCATTAAGGAGGCTATGGTTTATTATAACACTTACTTTGTTTTAAAAAAAACCCAACACCGGATATCAGAGTATTAATTATGGAAGTTATGGAAAACAATGCAAATCCTGATAAAACAAAACTACAACATACAGGGAAACTATATATCTTAAATATGTAGTCTCCCAACTTGTAGTTATATCATGAAAGGAAAGATAGATCTGTTTGTTGTTATTTCTCAGGTTCCTGCCCAAGCCCACTTCTCTACATATTCACTTTACTTGATCTCACCTTTTCCTATGGCTTCTACCACCATCTTCTTGTTGATGATTTCTAAAAAGTTATTCAATCAGATGACCTATCTGAGCTTAGGACTCATGTTAACCTCTCTTGTGGTCATCCCCATTTCAATATCTCATAGGCACCTCTAATTCATATTTACCTAAACTTATCATATCCTTACCTCCTACCCTGCCCCTTGCACAAGTTTTCTAACACTGTATTTTCTATTCGCTAGCATACCACCACTATCCAACCTTTCAAGGCATATACTAAAGAGAAAAACATTCTTCATTGCCAATATTCAACTAAAGTGATCAACCATACTGGTTGATCATCTTGACTGAGGGTTTCCTGAGATATGAGAGTTTCCCTTAAACCCTGGAACCTCCTGGGACTAACTTGAGAAGTTGGTCATCCTACATTCAAACAGTTCCAGTCTTGGGGGTCTCTTCTCTCCATCCTCACTCTCCTTCCCTTAGTTCAAGCCTAGATCTCTAGAACAGCATCATCATGGGTTTTCAAATCATTTTCCACTTTGCTCTTAGGGTAATATTTCTAAAATGCAAATATCCTTTGGACTACACTTTTTTTAAGTATCAACTCTGTTTCGTCTACACTCACATTCAGCTAACAGTGTAGTGCATTAAAATTTCACAATTCTACACATCTCTCAAGTGTCAGGACTATGTATTATTTGTCAGCATATATCCAGCACCTATCACAGTGACTTGTGTAAAGCACATGCTTAATAACTATTTTTTGGATGAATAAGCAAGTGAAAAATAAATGTCACTTCTGTTTAAAATCCTTCAGGGATTCACTGTAATCCTCCGGAAAGGGTGCAAAGGTCTACCCGAGGCATGTAAAGGCCTCCATACTCCAGATGTCATGTCTCTCCTCACCTCTTGCTATTCCCAATTCACATTCATCTCTCATTTACTGCCTGAATTTTGTGAATAATGTTTTTGATTAGATGTCTTTCTACTTTGATCTCTTCATCTGAATTACTCCCATTTGTCCTTCCTGATTAATCGAAGTGTCATGTCTTCCAAGAAACTGCCCCTGACATCCCCATTCACACATGCTTCTCCTCTCTTGTCCTATATCACACTTTACTTGCTATTATCAGAGCATTTTATCACACTCATTGCGACCTTCCATTTATTTTTCCATCTTCCCCATAAAATTATGAGCTCTGCAAGAACAAGGATTTTGTATTATTTTACTCTTGGTCACCAGCACCTAATGTAGTTACTAAATACTGGGTAGATATTAAATAAACCTGTTGAATGAGAATGGACAGTAAAAATAGAAATTAAAACTTCAATAAGTAATCTCAGTGAGTAAAATAATATAAAGAATGTTACTTAAGTTGTGCTTTAATATCCAATTTCTCCTTAAAATATATTTTTCATTTTATTGCCCTTGCATATAAAATCAAGAAAACCTTCAAATTTGGACTATTTCTGCTCTTGAGATTAATAGTCTTTTGATGTACTGCATTTAAAACTTTTGATTCACTCATTCATTCCTCCATTCATTCATTCAATTCATATACCGAAAAATATGATGAATATGTTTTATGTGTCAGGCATCCTTAGAGGTGCTCAGAATACAGCAGTGAGCTAGATGGGCCAAAGTCCCTGCTTTCAAGAAGTGTAATTACATTCTACAGGGGAGGACAGACTATAAAAAGCACCAGATATATGAAACAGGATAATTTCAAATTGTAACAAGTGCTCCTAAGAAAATAACTTAGAGGGAATTCCCTGGCAGCGCAGTAGTTAGGACTCTGTGCTTTCACTAATGAGGGCAGTGAAATCCCTAATACCTAGTTGGGGAACTAAGATTCTTCAAGTTACACAGTGTGGCCAGAAAAAAAAAAAAAAAAAAAAAAAGAAAGAAAAGAGAAAAACTTAGAGTGACTGTAAACATAATTTATTGAGCGCAAAGAAAAATACCAAATTGTTACAAGAATGCTGACATCAAACAAGTATTTTTTTTGTTTTTGTTTTTACTGAGCATGTAAAAGAAATTGTGGATTTTTTTTCTCTTTCGAACACACTTCTTTTGTGATAAAGTCATTTTTACCATAGTTCCGAAAATCTATGATTTATTTAATAGTTTAGTGCATTACCAAAATTTAGCCCCAAATATGGCTGATTTTAAAATGATTTTTTAAGGTGAATGAACATGTAAAAAATAGAACAGACGTTTCATCCATTCCACCAGCCATCAACCCTGATTTTGGCTGTCTGCCCTATGCTGCTTTCTAAACATAGGCAGCCGGTGCATTCTAAGAGAACGAGAAATGATAAATGGGGTAGAGACTGCTTAAGGTCTTTGTAAAGTTTAATGAAAGATTTATCTCTTGAGGGTAATGTTCCTCTTTCTTTTACTGAAATGAGAGTTTGATAACCTCTCATTGTGCTTTTGATAAATTATACCTCATAGTCATAACTAAAATGACTAAGTGGAAAAAGTTTAAAAATAGCTAAGCAAGGTCTAGTTATCATCGAATGGCTTAATACTTAGTATCTACAAAACTAAGTTTGGTATTTGAAATACTTTTAATTATCAAGCTGAGAAAACCTATGATTCAGTAATTTAACAACAATTACTGAAAGACCCTTTAATGTTTCTCTATGCCAATTATAGCCATAGGGATGGGAGATTATGACTTAAAATTTATAGTTAAGTTAGGGCATTCTCATATACAATCACAAAGGATGTTTTCTTGTCAGAGTTTGCCATTACTCTTGTTTAAGCCATTCATATTTAATTTCAAATTTAACAGGTTCGAATGGATTTATATCCTTACATACTCAAATGTAGGAAAACTGAAAAGACAATTATCCAGCTCTATAAAACTAAAAGAAAAACAAAACACCTCAGATATTTTATTTAACTCAAAGAAAGCTGAATATTTTTCCAAGATCCTGAAAATTTCCCACACACATAAGAAAGGTAAATTTAATTTTTAAGACTCAATATATCCAAGAGGGTCTGGAAGTACAGTTAGAAAAAGGAGATAATTCTCAAGATGCCTACAGAGGTTAAAAAATATGTAGTTAAGTACTTAACACATTTCTCAAACCATGGATTAGGGATGGAGCTGTCTGCTAGACACAGAGGGCATTTCTCTGGGTTTTACATGAAGGTGGGCAAATGCCTCTTCTCATTTTTCCAGCTGCTATTCCAGAGATGGTTAGATTTAGGTGGGAGTGCCTTTCCTCCTAGGAATTCTGTTGAGAACAGCACATGCACAGCTACTGCTGTTCATATTTTTAAACCTTTTAAGTGATTTTTATTATGAAGTAAATCATAATAACCATATTTGAGGTTAAATCAAGTAACATATAAACATATAAAGTGAAGAAGGAAGTGCCTCCGGGCCTCCCCACTACATCCCATCCCCACTTGTTTCCCAAAGCTCAGCCCCTCCACACTCAGACAGACATACCTCCACTCCTCTTCCTCCAGAACAACCAACTGCAGCATAAACTGCACACAGAAACTCTATCTGTAGTATGCCTATAAGACATTAAAATGTAAATATAAATACTTATAATTAAACATATGTTCATTCCAATGATAACATTGTCAAATATATACTTAGTATAATTATATAATTAAATCTACATAAGTATATTTGTATATAGTATATAAAATATAAATAATTTGTAATAAAATTATACTATATATGTGTTTGAATTATAATTTATAAAATCATAATTATACAGTTACTCATTAAATTTTTACTTGAGTATATATAGTATACTATATATACTATAAATTTTTACAGAATACATATAAATACAGGATCCCATCAAATACACTCAACTTCATCCTGTTGTATGTATTCATTATCTTTATTTTTCTTATCAGTTCCTTCCTGGAACTCTTCCACTCCACCTCACTGTGTTTCCTCACCCTAGCTTGTCTTCAGCTTTGCACTGTTGAACATTTATGCTACAACTAATTGTTCACCGTTTCTTATGCCTTCCGTCCAAGCTGTTGTTCAGGTGTGTGCACACATGTCAGGGAAGATACTGTATGTAACCTTTGGCTGCTAGTGAGTGATTTTTCTGCTTCCAGTGTTTATAAGGTTCTATGGGAGGTAATAATCTTAGGGGTAGGTTGAAAGCAATCTTTTCCTTTTATGAGTGTTCCCAGCTGAAGGGAAAAGCAGTCTGATTATACGACCTTGGACAAACAGCACGCCTAACAAAAGAGATAAATATCTGTGAAATGATCTAAAAATTCTACCCAACTGTTCATTCTTTTTACATGGAATCTCACCTTCTATCATTCAAACCAACTCAATATAAATGAGACATTTTAGTGAAAATAAGTTTCAAGTGTCTTATTGAAAGCAAGTTCTTTATTTACTCTGAGTCAAGAATGATCCACAGATGGAGTTACTCTCAGAGGCTATCTGATTATTCCTTATGAAGCATTTAAGAACAATTTTAAAAGATAAATGCAATCTTTTGTGGCAGAATCATTGACTCCTTTCACAGCCTGGCTAATCGGGACAATTTTGCAATTAGTGAAGGCTCTCTTCTTTCATGAGAAGCCAAGGTGTTCTGCGCTTAGAGAGAGAAGAAAAGGGAAACCCCTACCCTCCACAGCTGTTAAAACAACACAGCTGAGAGTGAACTGCTGACGTGGACTATTCATTTCTTCTGATTCTCTATAAGAATTAAACCAGGCCAGCTGGCTTGATTGATGATAAAACAGCAAACTTCAAAACGAATTATGTTTTCTGCCAAACAGTAGCTACTTGGTATTGGTTCTGGTGTAATAAGTGAGATAGTTGGGCTCATTATTTATTATCCTCTCCCTGAAATAAAGTGGACAAAGAAATATACAAAATAATCATTTTCTTGCTTATAATATTGCTGATGGACTCTTTTTAAAGGTCAAAATTCTGTCTCATTGTATCCACAGTGAAGAACACTGGCTTGATTTAATGCCTTTTCCTGAGCATCATATGAAATGGATTTGTAAGTGACTTGTACTGAAAGATTTAAGTATTGAAGGATTCTCAGAGGCTATGTCAGATGACTAAAGCCACTAAGGTGGAAGGGTTTAATCCTTCATGTGTAAATAATGCACACTCACACGCATTACAACTGGGCTGAAATAAGAATAATAAGGAGTCATTCCTCCAGGGAATTCAAACTAGGTAACGTGCCCACACTAGCTCTTTTTTTTTTTAAATCATCTTTATTGGAGTATAACTGTTTTACAATGATGTGTTAGTTTCTGCTTTACAACAAAGTGAATCAGTTATACATATACATATGTTCCCATATCTCTTCCCTCTTGCGTCTGCCTCCCAGTATACAATCTTATACTCTGCTTTTTTTCCACCCTCCCACCCTCCCTCCCACCCACCCTATCCCACCCCTCTAGGTGGTCACAAAGCACGGAGTTGATGTCCCTGTGCTGTGCGTCTGCTTCCCACTAGCTATCTGTTTTACATTTGGTAGTGTATATATGTCCATGCCACTCTCTCACAGCTTACCCTTACCCTTACCTCTCACAGCTTACAGCTTACCCTTCCCCCTCCCCATATCCTCAAGTCCATGCTCTAGTAGGTCTGTGTTTTATTCCCGTCCTACCCCTAGTCTCTTCATGACATTTTTT
>NC_041231.1:19970053-19983265 GCF_002837175.3 Physeter macrocephalus
TTCCATACAAATTGTGAAATTTTTTGTTCTAGTTCTGTAAAAAATGCCAGTGGTAGTTTGATAGGGATTGCATTGAATCTGTAGAATGCTTTGGGTAGTGGAGTCATTTTCACAATGTTGATTCTTCCAATCCAAGAACATGGTATATCTCTCCATCTATTTGTATCATCTTTAATTTCTTTCATCAGTATCTTATAGTTTTCTGCAAACAGGTCTTTTGTCTCCTTAGGTAGGTTTATTCCTAGATATTTTATTCTTTTTGTTGCAGTGGTAAATGGGAGTGTTTTCTTAATTTCACCGTCAGATTTTTCCTCATTAGTTCTTTAGCAAGCAATCTCATATGGCCGAGGTTGCCAAGAGGGAATGTAAATAAATGCTTGACTTAAAAGAGCCCTTTCTTTCTGTGCTTCTGGGAAACTAGACATATTGGAATACTGCCTGGAAGGCAAAGGATGGAAAAGAATGGAAAGTCACCATTTTGGGTAAGGACTTTCAACTCATACTCATCTTTTAACCAATATTTAACAATTTTATTGATTGCATAGTTTATCCTTAGAAGTATCCACTGTGTTCGGACAATAATGTGTAGAGTTATTAAAGACCTAGTCCCTCCCCTCTCTTTTTCTCTTTCTCTCTCACTCCATCACACCTCCTCTCTTCCTCTCTCTCCATCTCATTTATCTGGGCTCAACATTGAGTAGATTCCCAGTGTTAGATAACTATACCTTTCTAACTGTAAAATTAAACAGCAATTGTTATTTCTTACAATTACAATTACAATTATTTCTCACAATAGAAATTAGAATACTGTCTCATAGATCAGGAATGGGCAAACTAATGCCCACAGGCCAAACCCAGGCTACCACTTGCTTTCTATGGCCTGAAAGATAAGAATAATTTTTATCTTTTTTTAAATGTTAGAAGGAAATCAAAAAGTGAATAAGTTTTCATGACATGTGAAAATTATGTGAAATTCAATCTTCAGTATCCATAGATAAAGTTCTATTGGAACAGGCTGTACCCATTATATACGATCTATGGTTGCTTTGGCAGAGCTGACTAGTTGTGACAGAGGCCATATGGCCCACAAACCCTAAAATGTTTACTCTCTTCCATTTTAGATAAAGGAAGGGTTTGCTGAACTCAGACAGTGTTCAATAAATGGTGGTTATTGCTAGAGTATCAAAAGGGCTTAGTAAAGCCTGAAACATATAATCTTCAGCATGGATAGATAAACAGAGAGAACATCTGGAAGCAACTAGCAATTTTCAATAAACTATAGGTCCCAAACACAGACATCTCTAAGGCTCAGGCAGAGAATGCGCATGAGTGGAGTGAATCAGGTCAGGGAGATAATGGGGGGATCCTAGGGTGTGGTTACCTGCCTCAATATCTACCTGTGGCACCTGATACTCAACTGTTGCAAACACAGCCTCAGGATTGCCCAAGAAGAGGGGCTGGAAATTAAATTTTTATGTGAAATTTGTTGGCAACCAATTAAATTTTTTTTAAATTGCTATTCAACAAAGTGTGGAAAAACCAAAATATGTCTATGTGCCAAATGCAAGCTAATAGGAAAAACAAAAATTGCAAGGTTTTATATGAAGAATAAGCAACAGCCCCAAATTGACAAGAATATAATTTCTCTTTAAAATACTTTCTGATGTCAATATAACTTTGGTCATGTGATGAGACTTAGATCATCTCTTTCCTTTTTTCTTATCCTGGAGAGGCATTTTTGCTTCAGAAATATACAAGCACAGATGGGACCGTGCATTTTTTTTCTTTTTCAGCTTTTTGAAATTCCTGCTATCTTCCTCTCATTTCTTTCCATGATACTGCAAGCTCTCTAAGCATAGGTATATTGTTTGCTGAATTTCACGATACCTAAATTAAGTGCTCAGCACTTGAAACGATTATAGATGTCTGTCTAGCAAAATTTAAATGAATAATAGTAACTAATGCCCACTCCATTTATCAAAGTCTCCAATATACATAAATCAACCAAAAGTGTCAGGGCTGATATACAAAAACAGTGACCATTATACCGAACAGTTCTGATGCAAATAGGCATTTTTTGGATAACCACAGCAAGACGTAGTATTAATATGTCACTTCTCTTTATAAACAGAATAGAGAATATATGTGCAATATCTACTGGGTATATTTTTCCCTAGTGTCTAGACTTGTAGAGTACCTATGTACTGTAGATATTTAAGTGTCAAACACCGAGAAACAGCATGGTTCATGGAAGCATTAGTAAGAGATATGTTTTTGTACTTCAACTTTTTATTGTAATTCACTATACAACACTACACAACACAGTTCTACAAATTGCCAGGGAAAAAGTTATATTTTTCTCTAGAAATAGGAAATGATACATTTGTAATCATCTGTGTACATAAAGCTACTTATTCACCATAGGCATAAAATATATGTGTACTCGTGCTTATTAAGATTTCAAAGCCTACAGAAATCATTATGAAGGCTATTAGCATACAAGGGAGCAATGCGACTTAGGGCAGGGTTATGGAATCATTACCATTCTCCACTGCTTTCTTTCCTTTCCCACAGTCTTTGATATTGGATAAGGTTTTTCTGTCTCTGGTTAGATTTCTCTCAAGTGCTTCAAGAAATAAATATTTGCTAGACTATTCCCATATATTATTAAATTAGACTATCGCCTTTGCTTTTAAATGCGTAAAGCATTTTGAATTTTACAGATATGTATTAATAAATACTACATATAGAGAGGAATAAATAGAAATAAAAATATATTTAGAGGCATATGGAAATAAATTTACTCCAAGAAGTAGGAATTTGACGTGTTCCAAAATTTCTGAACACTACTGTTGAATGAATCACTATTAAATAAAGGGTACATGTGAAGCTATTTCTAAATGAATTACATGCCTAAAAAGTTGTAATACTACCCATTGTCAGAAACAAATATTGAATGGCATTTATGTTAATGTCTTAATTTACACCATAACTATATTCCTTTAAAATGTATTTAGTATACGTTGCAATGCTTTATAAATACTAACATTTGCAGGGCAGCTTTCTGTGGGTATTAGAGTCTCTGCAGTGTAATTTCTCAGAGCTCAGCAAGAAGCTAGAACTGTGTCTTCATAATGATATTGTGCATCTGCATAGGACCTTTGCTTAAGGATCTCAGAGAGCTTTACTTAATATTAAGTGATTAAATCATACAGTACCCTTGAGTGACAAGTTAATTATACCCATTTCCAGAAAGACAGCACACTAAAAAACTATTAATCTACAAACCCAAGGTTATCCAGATAATCAAGACCAGAAGGTCATTTTGCTGGGCTAGCCATGCCTCCCCCAGTGGGTAGCTCCCATATGGAAGTGAATTGTCAGACTTGGGGTTTTGCCAGTTTCTTCAGGACACGTACAAAACTGAATGTCACCATTAGTTCAGGCATCACATCCTGGGAAGATTATTAATGGCTCTTATCACCTGCAGTTCAACAACTCTTGCATGGTTTGTTACATAGGTTTTTTTTTTAGAAAAAAATAATACCAAGATAATACTGTTTTTAAAAAAAAACACTAAAAATCATGAAAACCTTGTGTAAATTTGAGAAAATAAAGTTTAATTATACCTCTATATGCACATTAATTTTTATAACAAAATACATATACACATTCACAAACACAAACTCATGGACATACTGTTCCTTGAACTAGTCCTGTTAGTTTTACCCTCCAAAACTAAGACTCTCACCTAGATTTTCGCCCCTGCTTTTTACTTTCTCTTTCACTCCCTGACATGAGAAGATGTTGCTTGTAGGCATGGGAATCTTCTAATCATAAGTGGACAGGTATGAGAATCAAGAGCCAATACACAAAAGAATGGGGAAGCTGAAACTTAGCAATGGCCTGAATCTTAATGATATTACTGAGCTACCATCCCATCCCTGGGACCAATTACCTTCCAACTATAAACATTCTCATGGTTTAGTTGTCTTTTTAGGTAACCTGCAGCCAAACACTTTCCCAACCAATAACATTTTATCCTATTGATCTCATTCATTACCTTCATAACATTTCTCCCCATATGAGAGTATCTTATTTATAAATCTACTCACTGGTTTTACTGTCTCTCTCTCCCCGTACTGAAAGAGTAGTTGCACAAAAGAAGAAATTATTTCTGTCTATTCATGTCTGTATCCATACAATGTATGTTCTTGAACACACTGAAAGTCATAAAAGTTTTAAAGAATGAATACATCCATGAGTGAATGAACATGTTAAATGTGTTACACACATGTTTAATTACTGAAACATCAAAAACTTCCTTCAGTTTGCATAACTGGCTATCAGATTTCTACAAATTTAAGTCACTTTCTTAATAGTCTATAAGGGAAAGTTATTTATTTAATTTCTCCATAAAAAATTGACATGGAGCAGCCTCACTGCCTCTGCCTTAATTTCAGTTTTCATCAGGATGAGCCTGGTTCTGAGAGCAATGACAAAAACTACAGACTAAGCAGCTGCTTCTGCCAGGGAAAGGGGCCACTGCTGAGATAATAGCACTGTAAGGAACTAGGCAGGAAGTAACAGGCCCCTTTTAACCTCCCCCTGCCTTCAGTTTCCCTTTCGCTACTGGAAACCTAACAGGGAATCAGCTGGAAAAGGAGAAGTATGATATTCCGCATCCCATCCATAGCATCGCAAAGAAGAGTATAGAGGTATCAGTTTGTGGCTGAGAGAAATTAGGCTAGCATGTAGAAAAACAAACAAACAAACTGTGTGTCATGGAATCATGTCTTGTACGTTTATAATTCATTCCAGGGTGATTTTTTTTCTAAAACACAGGTCTGAGCAGGTCAGTCCTCTGCTTTCTTTCAGAGGCTTTCCATCTCCTGCGAATAGCTTTCAGGCTACTTAGTATCATAGACATGACCCTTTATGATTTGCCTCCTGGCTTCTCCTCTACACTTATCTCCTAGTATCCTCCTAGGCTCTGAACTTAAGAAGAGTTTGCATGAGTTCTCCTAAGTGGTAAGTTTTCTTGAACATTTGTGTCTTTGCATAGTCCTTTCAAAAATCTGTTCTCCATTCCTCTTTCTCCAGTTGGCTACTTCTTGCCCATGTTCAGTCAAGTCTTTGCACTTCTTTAAGTCTCGCTTTCTATATTTGCTAAATGGGAATGTTAACAGATTCCATTATATAAGACTGTTAATAAATCAAATAATACACGTAAACCATTAGTTCCAACCAATACCTAGCTCACAATGAATGGCTATTTGTTCTCAGTATTAGCATTGCCTTTCATAACTCTACCAAAATACACCTTCCTCTCACAAACCCTCTCTAATACGCATGTGTTCATTTTCTTTGTGATCCCATAGCACCCCTACCATAAAAATAGGATCTATCACAGTATTAGATTCCCTGGTTTATTCTCCTGCCTTTCTTAGTAAACTATAAAATTACTGAAGGTAAGGGCAATACCTTTTATATCTTTAGCTTCTGTGCTTACACTGTGCACAGCAGATAGTAAGTTTCCTATGACTATCAGTTCAATGAAAAAAATGTTCTTTTATACAAATTTGATTAAATACTAGTTTTACTGATTATTTTGCATAAAGAAAATGTTCACACACACACACAAGGTAGATTAATTGCTATTTAGACAACTGCCATAGCAGCTTATTTCACCACAAAAATTCTAGCCATTCTCCAGAATTACTAACTATAAATTATCTATTAAATTTGTCAAAGCAAAGTCCTCATATTTAAAATATTTAGGAGAAAGTGAAAATTATTCATATGAGCTGTGGAGCTGTGTCTTAGCCTAAGTTCCATCATCACATCCCTCAAAGCGGAACCAGAGACGGGCTTGTGTAAAGGGTGCTTGTGTAGGGAAGTGACTCTAAGGAACAAGAGTGGGAGATGGAAAAAGTGATGCTGGGGAAGTGTGAAGGCCAACAGAGAATGGCAGACCTGAGCTGTTGTGGACAACTGGGGCTCATTCCTATCGGGGACCCCAGAGGAGTCATGTAAAATGTACCCCAGAATTCTTCACCTAAAGGTCAAAAGAAGATAGTATTTATCCACTAGCTTTCATCCCCCATTGGTCAAGGGCAGACTCAGGGACCACTAATGACCTCACACTGCCTGATTTTGAATATTTCAGAATGGCGAAGTGGCTTTCTACAGACATCTCAGTAAGAAGCAACAGGAAACTCCTGGGCTGGAAAGCTAGAGAGATTCTAGGTACAGCCAGGAGTGGTGTTGTCAGTGCACCTGACTAGCTGGTTGCCACAGCAACTGCTAGATTAAACAAAAAAAAAAGTCTGAGAGAACATCACTTGTGTCTTAATCAAGGTGGAATACATGTCTCTTAAAAAATTTGCTACCTTCACAAACTGCTTAAAATATACCATTTAAAGAACTTATAAATAACTGCTTCTCATGCAGAAATCTAGAAACATTTGATTATTTAATCTTCTTATTTCTAACTGGATGGTATCCTAACAATGTAAGGAGAAGTACAAAAGCATTTTGAGGAATTGTTGATATATGGAAAACCTTCATGTGGGAATCTGAAGCATTATCCTAATTGATGTTCTGTTTTTAACTGAGAATTTAAATTTCTCAGACTTCTTTTAAAAACAAGCGACTCCTTGTGGCAGAAGTTCAGTTGAATGTTCTGTAAGTGCCATTACTGAAGAAATGAAAAACTGAGGGGAGGCAAAGAGATGGGGATCAGGGCCGGGTATAAAAGTACTTTCAAATATATAATGTTCTGGCTCTTCAGCTGTGTGATGGGTTTAGAGGTATTAACTTTTGTTTCATAACATAATTATATTATATACAGTTTGCATTTGAATAAAATGTTACGTAGTAAATTTTAAAATAAAGATGCCCATATTAGATTTGAAGAAAATATTCCAACCATAAGCCTTTACAAGAGGCACATCTTAAATATAAGTACACAGAAAAGGTTGAGAGATGGAGATATACAACAAGGAAACACTCATCAAAAGAAAGAAAGAAAAAAAAAGGACAGTGATTCAAAAGCTTAGGTGTAATTTCAGCAGCCTCTTGATGCTGAGAAGACAAATATTGGACTTCAGAGCCTGCCAAGGAGGAGGGGCCTCAGGGTTTCCTCTGACACCCAACAACCTTGAATCAGCTAAATCTTTGGTTATGTCAAGGGGATCTGCCTGAACTATACCTTCCATGGAATAGAAACTAAAATTAATAGTGATCTAGAAACCTGCAGAGTGCCATTGGTATGACTCCACACCCCAGGCATGTGTAACACAAATATATAAGGTTAATTACTGCTGAAAACAAGCTCACAAACAAAAATGGTAAAGTGCCTGAAATCCATTTCCTTGGCTATTTCAAAGAGATAAAGGAAGAAATGTAAGCAAGCAGGATATTATGAAAAATGAACAGGTCTTTTAATAAATAAACAATTAGACAAATGAAAAACATAGTTATTGAAAGAAAAATATCATTGACTGGGATAAATAGTAGTCTAGAAAGACAAGGAGAGAGGTCCTGTGAAAAATTTCCCTACACTAAGTGCATACAGAGGGGTAATGGCAGGGATCTGAGAAAGGACTGAGCAGACTTTGCCCTGAAGTCTCCACAGCACCCAGTGTGTGGAGACGGTGGGGCACTGCTTTCTTCCTTGTGCTAGCCTGGACGAAGGTGGGTTTAGTTGAAAGGCATCCTCTCTTCAGGCCTGGCTACCCTTTTCCTGTTCCTTTGGCAAGGGAGAATGGGTTTCATTTGGTGTTTTTTTGTCTGTACCTGTTGTTGGTGTTTCTGGGTTGTGGGCTTTGCTAGTTCCCAGGCTGTGATGCATAGGAGGCACCAAAAAATCCCAGGGAACTTGTCACTTGATCATTCCTCAAGTTCCAGGGCTAGTCTACCTTTTGGAACTTTTATGAGCAGACCTCAGAGTTGCCTTATGTATTGTGTCCAGGAGTTTTAGCTGTAATCAGAAGGAGCAAAAAGGTGGCATGCATTGACTCATTCTTCTCTGGAACGGCAAGCTCTAGAAGCAATTCTTAAAAGCTGACATGATGAGTCAAAGTACATGCTATTTTAATCAGTAGTATAGGAGATGGATTACCCCATCACATACTAACTAGCATTAACATATTAAATTTTTTTTTTGGTTATGAAGATTTATTGTTTGCAAGAGAACAAAACAACTGAATGAAAAGTGAAGAAAGTTGTTTAAATATTTTATCTTTAAGATCTCAAATAGCAATTAAGATTTATCAATGTTAATTTAGTTTATATTATTTTCTGCCAGATGTTTTAAAAAAATCTAAATAATGTCAAATTTTTGTTCAATATTATGAGTTTAAGAATCTGTCCACTACCTTACTTATTTTGTTTTGAATTTCCAACTTTTAAAAATGTGTACAATTACTACTAATTGTTTTACATAACTGTGACTAGATTTATCCTCTTTGCTTTCATTTAATGATTTAACTAATAAAATCATTTTTTTTTGCTATTGCATTTTTTAATTTTTTATTTTCTTATTGAAGGATAGTTGACTTACAATGTTTCAGGCATACAACAAAGTGATTATACATGTATATATATATAAATATGTATTCCTTTTCAGATCCTTTTCCATTTTAGGTTATTACAAGATATTGAATGTTGTTCCCTGTGCTATGCAGTAGGTCCCTGTTGTTTATCTACTTTATACATAGTAGTGTGTATATGTTAATCCCAAATTCCAAATTTATCCCTCTCCTCTCCTCCCCTTTGGTAACTGTAAGTTTTTCTGTCTGTGAGTCTATTAGAAAAAATTTTAAACTTTACTTCAAGAATTATTCTTTATTTTTCTCTATAGAAAGAATGCATATAATATGAACTGGCTCAAGTCCACCAGACAAGAAAACATAACTAGCATGTTTAATCAAACAACAGTTATAGTTGCCCTTGAGAGAAAAAAAAAGTTATTCAAATGTATTAGGGAGAATTCAAAGGAAACATGTAACAAATTAAAAAGCTCTTTAAAAGCTACTGGTAGATGTACTACTCTGGGAAAACTAGATGATAAACCTAGATGATAAACTTCTATGTCTTCCAGTAATTTTAATCTTTATTATTGTATAAGATATTTTCCACAAGCTTATCCAACCTAAGGTATAGTATAACTAGTCCCACATCCAAGGTTACTCTTAAACTTCTGAGTTTATCTATCCAATATGCACATGCTACAGGGAGAGCAGAGGGAAACATTAACACTAAGCAATGTGCCTAACACTGATCTGTTTTTTGTGCAGAAACATCCCCATGCCATTTTAAAATTTCCATTAAATGAAGAATCATGCATTTTGGAACTGTTAATAGAACATATCTACATCATCTTCTTATAATAATGCCTAAGATGCTGGCTCTCATCTTCTTATTCCCTGTTTACCATTTTGCTTTCAGATCATTGCTGCCAGTGGTTCTATTACATGGAGAGGCTGCCTTTCCCTCCTGGCAAGAAAAACTCATTGAAGAAATTTCACTCAGGAGACATTATACTCTTGCCTCTTGCCTTCTGAAATGGCCCACACTCTGGCTGTGGAGTGTGTTTCTATCTAAATAATCTGATTCTTACCTATCACTTTACCTCCGAACTCTTTGGCGATGAAGAAAGAATCTTAAATTCACCAGGAAGAGCTACGCAGTTTGTAAATAGGGATTTAAGTCGATTTTTCTATTTTCAGTTCTTTGTCTAGTACCTCAGTTCTTTGTCTCCAAGACGTTAAGGAGGATGATGAAGCAAATCAATTTTTACTTCCCTTTGTGGGTGCTTTATAATGTAGCTGACAATGTACTCTCTTCATGCAAGACCTTCAAGATGGCAGAGGAGTAAGACGTGGAGATCACCTTCCTCCCCACAAATACATCTACATGTGGAACAACTCCTACAGAACACCTACTGAACGCTGGCAGAGACCTCAGACTTCCCAAAAGGCAAGAAAATCCCCACTTACTGGGTAGGGCAAAAGAAAAAAGAAAAAATAGAGACAAAAGAATAGGGATGGGACCCACACCTCGGGGATGGAGCTGTGAAGGAGGAAAAGTTTCCACACACTAGGAAGACCCTTCACTGGCGGGGGCAGGGGGTGGCAGGGGGGAAGCTTCAGAGCCATGGAGGAGAGCACAGCAACAGGGGTGCAGAGGGCAAAGCGGAGAGATTCACGCACAAAGGATCGGTGCTGACCGGCACTCACCAGCCTGAGAGGTCTGCTCACCCGCCAAGGCAGGTGGCGGCTGGGAGCTGAGGTTCAGGCTTTGGAGGTCAGACCCCAGGAAGAGGACTGGGGTTGGCTGCATGAACACAGCCTATGGGGGCTAGTGCGCCACAGCTAGCCAAGAGGGAGTCCAGTAAAACGTCTGCAACTACCGGAGAGGCAAGCGACCATTGTTCCAGGGTGCGAGAGGAGAGGGGATTCCATCCCAGTGTGCCCACAGAGGGCAGAGCACCGCCTAAGTGAGCTCCAGAGACAGGCGTGAGCCACGACTATCAGTTCGGACCCCAGAGATGGTCATGAACTGCTAACGCTGTGGCCGCTGCCACCAAGAATACTGTGTGCAAGCGCAGGTCACTATCCACACCACCCCCTCCAGGAGCCTGTGCAGCCCGCCACTGCCAGGGTCCTGTCATCCAGGGACAACTTCCCCAGGAGAAGACACGGCACGCCTCAGGCTGCTGAAACATCAAGCCAGCCTCTGCTGCCTCAGGCTCACTCTGCATTCCAGTTATGACTACCGTACCCCTCCCTCCTCCTGGCCTGAGTGAGCAAGAGAGCCCTAAACAGCTGCTGCTTTAACACCCACCTGTCTGGGTGGGGAAGAGACTCCTGAGGGCGGCCTACACGCAGAGGCGGGGCCAAAACCAAACTGATGCCCAAGAGCTGTGTGAACAAACAAGAGAACAGGAAATTTCACCCCACAGCCTCAAGAGCAACAGATTAAATCCCCACAATCAACTTGATAAACCCTGCATTTGAAGAATACCTGAATAGACAACGAATATTCCCAAAATTGAGGCAGTGGACGTTGGGAGCAACTGTAGACTTGGGGTTTGCTTTCTGCATCTGATTTGTTACTGGTTTTATGTTTACCTTAGTTTAGTATTTCGACCTTATTATCATTGGTCGATTTGTTTATTGTTTTGGTTACCCTCTTCCTTTTTTTAAAAAAATATATTTGCTCTCTTCCTTTTTTATATATATATATAATTTTTCCTTTTTCTGTTTTTGTGACTGTGTATGTGTATGCTTTTTTGTGTGATTTTTGTCTGTACAGGTTTGCTCTTACCATTTGTCCTAGGGTTCTGTCTGTCCATTTTTATTGTTTTTTTTTTTTTTTTTAATCTTTATCTTTATCTTTCTGCCTTTGCTTCCGAACCATGTGGCTGACAGGGTCTTGGTGCTATGGCCGGGTGTCGAGCGTGAACCTCTGAGATGAGAGGGCAGAGTCCAGGACATTGGTCCACCAGAAACCTCCTGGCCCCACATAATATCAATTGGCAAGAGCTTTCCCAGAGATCTCTGTCTCAATACTAAGACCTAGCTCCACCCAATGGCCAGCAAGCTTCAGTGCTGTAAGCCCCAGGCCAAACAACTACCAACACAGGAACATAACCCCGCCCATTATCAGAGAGGCTGCCTAAACTCATACTAAGTTCACAGACACCTCAAAACACACCACCAGACACGGCCCTGGCCACCAGAAGGACAAGATACAGCCCCACCCACCAGAACACAGGCACCAGTACCCTCTACCATGGAAGCCTACACAAGCCACTGAACCAAATAACCCACAGGGGAAAGACACCAAAAATAACAGGAACTACAAACGTGCATCCTCTGAAAAGGAGACCCCAAACATTGTAGTTAAACAAAATAAGAAAACAGAGAAATATGCAGCAGAGGAAGGAGCAAGGAAAAACCCACCAGACCAAACAAATGAAGAGGAAATAGGCAGTCTACCTGAAAAAGAATTCAGAGTGATAGTAAAGATGATTCAAAATCTCGGAAATAAAATGGAGAAAATACAAGAAACGTTTAACAAGGACCTAGAAGAACTAAAGAGCAAACAAACAATGATGAACAACACAGTAAATGAAATTTAAAATACCCTAGAAGGAATCAATGGCAGAATAACTGACGCAGAAGAACGAATAAGTGACCTGGAAGATAAATAGTGGAAAAAGACTGCCGCAGAGCAGAATAAAGAAAAAAGAATGAAAAGAATTGAGGACAGCCTCAGAGACCTCTGGAACAACATTAAATGCACCAACATTTATAGGTGTCCCAGAAGAAGAAGAGAAAAAGAAAGGGACTGAGAAAATATTTGAAGAGATTATAGTTGAAAAGTTCCCTAACATGGGAAAGGAAATAGTCAATCAACTCCAGGAAGTGAGGGTCCCATACAGGATAAATCCAAGGAGAAACACACCAAGACACATATTAATCAAACTATCAAAAATTAAATTCAAAGAAAAAATATTTAAAACAGCAAGGGAAAAACAACAAATAAAATACAAGGGAAACCCCATAAAGTTAACAGCTGATGTTTCAGCAGAAACTCTGTAAGCCAGAAGGGAGTGGCAGGACACATTTAAGTGACGAAAGGGAAAAACCTACAACCAAGACTACTCTACTGTGCAAGGATCTCATTCTGATTCGATGGAGAAATTAAAACCCTTACAGACAAGCAAAAGCTAAGAGACTTCAGCACCACTAAACTAGCTTTGCAACAAAGGCCAAAGGAACTTCTCTAGGCAGGAAACACAAGAGAAGGAAAAGACCTACAGTAACAAACCCAAAATAATTAAGAAAATGGTAATACATACCAATAATTACCTTAAATGTAAATGGATTACACGCTCCAACTGAAAGACACGGACTGGCTGAATGGACACAAAAACAAGACCCATATATATGCTGTCTACAAAAGACCCACTTCAGACCTAGGGACACATACACACTGAAATTGAGGGGGGGATGGAAAAAGATATTCTATGCAAATGGAAATCAAAAAAAGCTGGAGTAGCAACTCTCATACCAGACAAAATAGACTTTAAAATAAAGACTTACAAGAGACAAAGAAGGACACTACATAACGATCAAGGGATGACCCCAAGAAGAAGATATAACAATGGTAAATATTTATGCACCCAACATAGGAGCA